>NC_089656.1:20336666-20690000 GCF_037042795.1 Molothrus aeneus | reverse complement strand
GCATTAGAGCTCGTTCTGCTGCCTTCTGTAAAGACTGCACATATTCCTTAATAATGTTTAGTATAATAATTTCAAATGCAAATTATTTGGTCTTTGTTGATATGACCACAGAGTGGGAGCTGGGATGGAGCCTGAGAAGTTTGCACAAGTTTCTTTCTGTCATCACTATTTCCAACATGCAAAGGCTTTTTCATTGCTGGGAGTAATTGAATAAATGTTCAGGTTATAGCTAATCAACCCAATCCCCATTTTCAGGTCTTAAGCAGCTCGCCACTGCATTGGCCAACAAACACAGGATGTTGCCATTGTCCACCTTTCCTACCAGATACAGAAATGCTGCTGGTTATCAATCAGCTCCCTAAAGAGAGGGTTACAACTTTAATACTTTTCATTTCCAAATCCAGCTGAAGCATTTTAGAAAGTCCCTGGTGCTCATTACCCATCACTGCCCAAAGGCCATGGATGCCTGCTCTTCCCAGACCCTCTTTTAACCCTGACCTGCATGCAGAAGGTACTGGAATGGCACCATGAGAAAACCCAGCACAAGCTGGTTCGTTTAATATTTCTCTTGGGACAGTTTATCCAGTAGTCCCAGTGGATTAAACAGGAGCACCACCAAGGGGAGTTCCCATGTGGCTGCAGGAGGTTGAGCTCCTTGGCTGATCCCAGCATTCCCACAGCCTCCCTGCAGCCAAACATGAACCAGCCACACCACTGCTGGGTACCTTACCAAGGCACATCTGCCACCTGCTCCTAGCACCTGAGAGCTGGGACACTTCCTGAAGCACGAGATTTGGATGCCCTGGAATGTTTATTGAATGTATTTGGGAGCATTTAAGATATTCCTCCCAACGTCTCGACTTTCTTGCTTTGCTGAAATGTTTGGTTCCAAAGCCCCTCAGGACACGCTGTCCCTTGGCAGAGGGAAGGTGAGAAAAGAGCCGGGGCCAGTTCCCTTCTCCCCTCCTCCCAGCCCTGCCATTCCTCCGAGTGTGGAGTCAGCCACGTGCTAATTCTGCACTTACTACTGGCTAATTTAATCGCTCCATTTCCAGCCCTGTAACCAGCAGAAAGTGTTTGTCTCCGCTAGAATTACCTTCCTGCTCGGCCTGGCTGCAGCGCCAGCTCCGGCGACACTTGCTGGGCTGTCCCGGCAGAAGTGCAGCCACCGGGGAGGGCAGCAGGGACCGGGATGGAGCCCGGGGAGCCGGGTGCTGCCCAGAGTCACTGCAGGGACCGGGATGGAGCCCGGGGAGCCGGGTGCTGCCCAGAGTCACTGCAGGGACCGGGATGGAGCCCGGGGAGCCGGGTGCTGCCAGGGGTGACTGCAGGGACCGGGATGGAGCCCAGGGAGCCGGGTGCTGCCAGGGGTGACTGCAGGGATTAGGATGGAGCCCAGGGAGCCGGGTGCTGCCAGGGGGGACTGCAGGGACCGGGATGGAGCCCAGGGAGCCGGGTGCTGCCCAGAGTCACTGCAGGGATTAGGATGGAGCCCGGGGAGCCGGGTGCTGCCCAGAGTCACTGCAGGGATTAGGATGGAGCCCGGGGAGCCGGGTGCTGCCAGGGGGGACTGCAGGGACCGGGATGGAGCCCGGGGAGCCGGGTGCTGCCAGGGGTGACTGCAGGGATTAGGATGGAGCCCAGGGAGCCGGGTGCTGCCAGGGGTGACTGCAGGGACCGGGATGGAGCCCGGGGAGCCGGGTGCTGCCAGGGGTGACTGCAGGGATTAGGATGGAGCCCGGGGAGCCGGGTGCTGCCCAGAGTCACTGCAGGGATTAGGATGGAGCCCGGGGAGCCGGGTGCTGCCAGGGGTGACTGCAGGGATTAGGATGGAGCCCGGGGAGCCGGGTGCTGCCCAGAGTCACTGCAGGGATTAGGATGGAGCCCGGGGAGCCGGGTGCTGCCAGGGGTGACTGCAGGGATTAGGATGGAGCCTGGGGAGCCGGGTGCTGCCAGGGGTGACTGCAGGGACCGGGATGGAGCCCAGGGAGCCGGGTGCTGCCAGGGGTGACTGCAGGGATTAGGATGGAGCCCGGGGAGCCGGGTGCTGCCCAGAGTCACTGCAGGGATTAGGATGGAGCCCGGGGAGCCGGGTGCTGCCCAGAGTCACTGCAGGGATTAGGATGGAGCCCGGGGAGCCGGGTGCTGCCCAGAGTCACTGCAGGGATTAGGATGGAGCCCGGGGAGCCGGGTGCTGCCCAGAGTCACTGCAGGGATTAGGATGGAGCCCGGGGAGCCGGGTGCTGCCCAGAGTCACTGCAGGGACCGGGATGGAGCCCGGGGTGCTGAAGGGCTGCTGGGGTGCCCGCAGGTCCTGGAGAGCAAAGCCTTGGCAGGCGTTAAAAACACTGATTATTTTAATAATGGGTGGCCAGCCAAGAGCAGACATGGTGCAGGTGCCCGTTCCAGCGTGTTCAGTATCCCAGCTCTAACTCCTCTGGCTCTGCTTGGGCCTGGGGCAGAACAGCTCGACCTTTCAGGTCCTGCTGCAGCAGGAACTTTGGCTTTGGGCTGTGCTCTTAGGGTGATCTAATATAGATCACCTAGCTAATGCAGGACTATGGGAAGAACCCAGTTCACTGCAGAACAGGCTCTGAGAATAAACCTGCTGAGTGATCCCTTTCAACTTTGTCCTGCTCCAGCGTGACCTATCCTCCTCGGGGAGCAAATGCCTTGATCTTATCTAAACATTTCTTTTGCCTCTTTCATCAGCTTCTGTAGCCGTGCATTACTTGTTTGGCAAGTGACCATTGCAGCTTGAACAAGTGCAAAACCAAAACCAAGCAAACACCTGCTGGGAAAATAAACAGAAACTGACTATGTTTGTAAAACTTTTCCTCTTTGTTTTGCCAGATATTCACAACAGGGGATATAACCATCCTCCTTGCAGGCCCAGCGTAAACAGTTCTTTTCGTTAAAATTAAAATAATCAGTGTTTTTAATGCCTGTCAAGGCTTTGCAAGTACAAAATGCTGGAGGCTACAGAGGACAAAAAATAAGTCTACAGCTGAAAACATACATTATAACTGGTCCCTTAAACCCTGGTGTGGGATCCTTTTATCATTCCTTCATTCCAAGGTTAGTAGGTTATTAACCTGTATCCTGAGGGAGAAAAGATGCACATCAATTATATCAATTGAATAGACAAATGAAAATCAAATTAAAAATTTAACACGTGCCACCATAATTACAATACAGACCTACTACGAGGAATTTCAGCTGAGGAATGAAATGGAGAAATGCTTCCCAAGTGCAATTTACAGGAGCAGGAAAAGTAGCCAGAGATGGGAATTCTAATGAAAATAAAGCCCAAACAGGAGAAAAATTATTTTCTAAATCTGCCACCCACTGAGAACTTTTGATTGCAATTTTAGACTAGGATGCAAAAAAAATTTAGTTCATTTAAGCAATTAACTGTGCTTATATTGTGTAATTATATGTATTGACATTGGCATATTGAAACAATTAAATAAACAATCTCAACATTTCAGCCTTTCCTGGTATTTACACAACCCAACAAGTTGCAGCCCCATGAAGCTTCCAGCTGGCAAAGTCCTTGTGGGAGCACGGGATGCACGAGGGGTCCCTGGCCACAGCCAGGCTGTCACCTCCCACGGTTGCAGGGGGCAGCTGGTGGGGAAGAGGCAAAGGCACAGTCAGCTCAATGCAGGATCCCCAAGGGATGGCAGAGGGCAGAGAGGAGGCTGGACAAAGTGAAGCACCTGGAGGAGGTGATGGAGGTACCTGCGGTGGGGCAGAACCTGCATCTGATGTGTCTGTAACACACTCAAAGGCAGCCTTCGGCCAGCATCCCAGGGGCCTTTGCCACATCCCAGGGGCCTTCGGCCAGCATCCCAGGGGCCTTTATCCAACAGCCCAGGAGCCTTTAGCCACATCCCAGGAGCCTTCAGCCACATCCCAGGGGCCTTTAGCCACATCCCAGGGGCCTTTATCCAACAGCCCAGGGACCTTCGGCCAGCATCCCAGGAGCCTTCAGCCACATCCCAGGGGCCTTTAGCCACATCCCAGGGGCCTTTATCCAACAGCCCAGGGGCCTTTAGCCACATCCCAGGAGCCTTTATCCAACAGCCCAGGGGCCTTTAGCCACATCCCAGGAGCCTTTAGCTACATCCCAGGGGCCTTTGCCACATCCCAGGGGCCTTTAGCCAACAGCCCAGGAGCCTTTGCCCAACATCCAAGGGGCCTTTGCCACATCCCAGGGCCCAAGGATAACGACTGGATACAGGTTCAACAGCTGCTTTAAAATGCTACAAGAGCCCATTCAGAGGCTGTAGAAAAATTCTGCCCAAGTTGCAGCAGTAAAGGTCTCCAGGCCAAGCCCCTGTGTGCCCGTGCCTGCTCCTTGCTGTGCCATGCAGCCAGGAGCACCTTCCTACCACGGCTCCCAAACACCCAACACCAGAGCTGGGGAGGCTGCACTTGGCTCTGCACATCTGCCTGTAACTTCAGCACTCCATCACTTGTGGCTGAGGCCAATTCCTTGGAATCAAACAGGGAACAAAAGCGGCGCCGCAGCGCAGCGCTGCCATTTTAATGCTATTTCTGTCTGTATAAAATCTTCTGTAATTTGTTTACGACTACCAGATTCAACAATAGTGTGCAAATGCAAACCCACTTATGTTAATGTCCTCTCTCGCTCTCTTTCTCAGATCAGATTCTGAATAAAAATTAGGTAAATACTCTGTTTGAAAATATATAAGATGAGAACTGGTTGGGGAGGGAGCAAGAGAACCTCCAAATGCACCGTCCTATCAGCCACATTATTTTTTTTACTTAATAACTTAAGTGTACTGTTAGTGAAATTACAACCTGCTTGTGACACAATAAATTTACAACAAAACTCATTCCATAAATTATTCAATTCGCTGACTCCAACGATGCTGGGAAATATCACCATGAGCAGATGATTAGCATGTGAAAGGAAAGCCATCTCCAGCCTGAAACAATCACTGTCACACCTCCATTTGAAGATGCCTGGTGGAGTTTTGTAAAATTACCATTAGGAATACACATTTAAGGCTTTGTAGTTTCTATAAAAGCATTAAGTATTTGATTTACATTAGATTCATTTGTTCTTTCTTCAACTGTCTCTTTTTGCTACGAACCATAACCATTTGGATAAATGCTGGCTCAATCAAGTGTGCATTAAAACAAAAGAATTTATGTTCAATAAAAGTGATGAATCAGAACTAGAAGCCAACCTTTCCCTTCCCTTCTCTTCCCAGGCCACAGGATTGTTCCAGCAGGAGAAATGGGCAGGTTTGGGAGCCTGGAGAGCAAAATATTCTTGTCCCACATGGACATATGTTCCTGGAGAGATAACCCAGGCCCTGGACCTTTGGCGTGGAGTTGTTGGATCAAATGCCAAGTCCTCCTCAGTGGTGGGAAGGAGAGAATGTTGGGGATGAAGAAACATTTCTATGCAGGTAAACAATGGAGCTCTCAGTGGACAAAACTTGGCATTTCCCAGCCTAACCTCAACCACAGCTTTTTGGGGAGCCACCAAATGAAACTTTTAGCCAAAATTCAGCAGTGGGGTCAGCACATTCCCAACTACAGGGAATGAGACTACTCAGTGTAACTGGTGCCCAAGTGTCAGCAGCAGCTACCACAAGCATGAGCAAAACCACTGGCAACGTTCTTCTGCAGCCATCCCTTAAAACTGTTGTGATAGAGCAAGGAAAAGATCAAACCCTCCCTCTGTGCTCTGCTTTTAGCCTCATTGTCTGAACAATTGTCTTTATTCATTCTGTGGCTCTGCAGACACATGTGACCACTGATGAACGACCCACACCCAGCCACGGCCATGCTCCACCCAGGGAGAACAGGCTGAAGGAGGAACTTTGGGCACAGTTTTCTCAGGTGACAAAGATGAGTTACCAAAATGCCTCCACACGAAAGACCCTTCTGATCAGGCCCGTGTAATGTAAACATCTTACCCATTCGAGGTGTTGAAAAGGCTTCCAGCATCTTCTGCCTGCTGGATTTCCCAGGTAGAGAAATTCAAGAGGTATAGGTAAAGAATTTCTTCCTCTAGAAAGGAGGAGGAAGGATTCTTCTTCTTCTGGGAATCAAAATGTTATTTTTTTATAAAATATTTTTAAAAATAAGTCCAACAGCAGCAACTAAGTGATTCAAGAGTCAGTGCCATGAGAAAATCCTCTTCCACAGACAAGAATATTTTGAAATAAGAGCTACTGGTTTTAAGCTGCATAATGACACCACTGTGTCAACTTCCTCACCAACCCTGCCTCTTGGATTACACAAATCAAAGATTGTTCTAGAAGCAGTGACTGCAAGAAAAGGAATTTTTGCTCCTTTACCAAGGAAGTTTATTGGCTGTATGTGTGACTGCACTGCCCCATGCAGTGACAAACTGCTGGTTCCCGAGTTCATTACCAGCACTCAGACTCATTCCCTAACTCCTTCCCCAAGCCTCTCCCATCTGAAAGCAGGAGCTTACATTATTCATAAGGATAATCAGAAATATGCAGGGAGCTGTAGCCATGTAATGGAGAGGCTGGCTTGTATCCCATCCAAATTCCACGCGCTTCATGGAGCTTATGACTTTCCCATAAATTTTTGCAGCATGGGACTTACCTCCATTCTCAGCCACTCCAGCAGTCCCAGGGCAGGGACAGCTTTGGGAAAAGTTCTCATGCTCCCCCATGGAGTTTTATTACTTCTGAAGGAAGGAAATCAAGTGGAAATCTTGTGCCACCTTCCTGTGGATTCTCCAGGGGATGTGTTTGCCTACACACACTGACTGCACAGACAGAAGGCACAAACAGTGCTCATGCTCTGAAACAGCGTTCTGGAAATTCTGTGGAAATCAATATTTTCAAGACTACAAGAACAGCAAAATCGAGTTACTGCTGTTTCCACTGCCTCCATGAAAAAGGCAGGGAAGGCCAGTGCCTGCTTAGCATGGGCAGCTGGCAGCCAACAGGAGGGCAGGTCCTCAGGCAGCTTCTGCACGGATGGTGACGTGGAGACATTTCTGTCTCATCTGCCTGCAAGAAGCACCTGAGGCAGCCAGTGGCAATGGCTGAGTGAGGAAGAAGGGAGGAGTCAAAGTCCAGTCAGCCTAGAAGAAGAAAATAATTCGATATGTCTAACTCTGGGAGTTGGAATGATGTTTGCAGGAGAGATTATGAAATGAGGACAGACAGGAAAGGTGTGGGACCCTCATAGCATGTGCTATTGGAAATAGCCCAACTCCTTTTAGACAAGATTATTAAATATCAGTAATAAAGTAATAGATTAAGAAAATGGAGGTACTTCTAAATCCCTCAAATCTCAGACCAAAAAAAGATTCTTTTCCTTAAGCTTCAAACCCTTCCTGAGCAGATCCATGTCATCGGATGCAGTCCAGTAAGGAAGCAAGAGACAAGGCATTCACAGCCACATTAACAGTAATAACTGTAACTTCAGCAGAAGACAGAATTATGGAGACATTAATAAGTGATGAGATCACAAAACATCTGGAGAAACGTGAGCTGATACAAAAAGTTGCCAGCAGAGTCTTATAAAGGGCAAATCTTGTTTGACAAATCTGCTGGAATTTTTTTAAGAGGTAACACAGACTCCAGACAGGAAGAAAACATGGGACATAATCTGTTTGGATTTTAAAAGGTTATTTGACACATCACAGCCTGCAGGCCAGTGTATTAAAGTACATCAATCAAAAAATGCACCAAGTTGGAATGGACGAATGAAATGAAGGCGTTCACGGCTTGGTGGAACCATCAGCACAAACCAGAGGGAGCAAAGTGGAGCCAGTTTTGTTCTGGGCATGGAAGGTGGAGAAGAAAACATCATAACACAAACATCTCCTCCAGATGGATCACATCTACCCACGACATGGAGGACATCAATTAACACACTGTAATGGCCATGGTGTTCATTTTAACTGGAAAGTGAGGGTTTTAATATTAGAAGACTTATATAATGGTGCCTTTGGAAGACACACAACAGAAGAAACTGGGAGAACCTCGAGGAATAGCTGCAGAAGGTTTCATGATGGGCAGGAGGCTGACAAGACTGATGGAGCCACACACGATAGGGAAAACTGAGCCCTCCATGGACAACGCTGTGGAGAAAGAGCAGCCACCACTCCTGCATGGATGGCCAAGCCAAGGACTGATCCAAGAAGCAGATAAACAATGGAGCCCAGATGTAGGTCCTTCTCAAGTAGCTCCTTGGCAGGAAGGGAGATCTCCAGCCTCTCTGGAAGCTGCAAATCAGCTGCAAGCCAAGCACTGACCGGCCAGCAGCAAGGAGATGTCCTCTTCAGGAACAGGGTCCATTTATCTCTGACAGAGGGAAGCCATTCCCCCTTGTCCTGGCACCCCAGGCCCTTGTGCAAAGTCCCTCTCCAGCTCTTTTGGAGCCTCCTTGGGGTGTGACCAAACTGGTCCAGAAGTACCGTAAGACACAGCACAAAGTAGGAAGAAAGCATGACAATGAGAATGTGCACCCTGGAAGGGGAGGCAGGAGCTTATTGTCAAGTATTAAATGTTTTCTACCTGCAATACGGAGACTTAAAATAATTTCTACAGAGGCTTTCTGGGTAAAAAGCACAGTCAGGGAAAAGTTACACTAATTTAAACAAAATTAATAAAGAAATGTTCTGCTTCTTTTTATCATCTTTCTACCTCTCATCATTTATCATGCAAATTAAATTGCAGTAATAGAAAATGTAAAGAAAACAAACTCTGCAGTATATTGAAACCTCTATCCAGCAAGAGATAAGGTTGAGTATTAGAAGGAAAGGTGCAGAAAATTAGCTGTCCAGACAATAACTGGGAGGGAAACTGGTTTATTTAGCCTGGAGGGAATTTTGTTGCAAACTGACTAAATTAAAATCCAGACTATTATACCCAGTATCACACCAGAAAACGCCTTTTCCTTGCACTTTTAGATAAATTTTCATTGATCTCATTTTATGCATGATTACATTTTTAATGAGATGTACAGTATTTCGAAGCTAATTTTAAATGCCTTCTCCCTCTCCTTCCTCTGCTCCCCTCCCTCCTCCCACCACGTACACACTTATGCTTGTTGGATTAACATTTCTGATAAATTGCTCGGCCAGAAAGGAACATTACCGAGAGGAAATAAATTACTTCCATCTTTCGCAGCTCCGGCGTAGTAAAGTAACCTTTAAAATGTCCACTGTCTAATTCTGCCACCTTGCAGTTCCTTCCAAAAGCGATCATTCTATTTCATGGAATGCTTGTATTTGTCGTTGGTCACACTGAACAACATATGGAGCAAGGGAAGAAGTCACTTCCCTCCCCTGGCAGTTCTGGCCAGAAGAACCAGCAATGCCTTGAAACTCAAAACTCCCCTGAAATAAAGAATTTTATTGTTGGAATCTTTGACTCTTGTGAAGAAAGTACAAAGCAGGTGAAGGTGGGTGAACTGGCCTAATGCCAGAGCATGGGGGTCTCGCCTTGAAAATACTGGGCAATAATTGATTTTCAGCATGGAAAACTTGGCTTGCTCCAAGAAGTTTTCAATTTTATTTTCTTCCTTTGACTATTTTTGGTAAAGTCACACCCTGTAAAACAAAGGGGGAAATTGCAGGGACAAAGTATGAAATAAAATGCTGCCTCCAGCCCATCATTAAGGACCCAGCAGTTTATTTCCCTCTTTGATTTCAGGCTGCCTTTTGTGAAGAGGGGCCTGACAGTCCTGCCAGTTTCTCTCCAGTCCATGCTCAGGAAGGGAAAATGAAGGAATGAATAAATATGGAGGCTTGGGTGTCTCATGAGTGAATTTCAGCTCTAATTTGCAGACGTTTTGCAAACCCCCCAAGGTTGTTCGGAATTGCTGCCTCGCCCTCTGCCAGCCCCGGCGCTGCTGCATCGTTGCCACATCGGGACGCCCCCGGAGCTGGGCTCACCAAACCCCATCTGCATTTACCAGAGTGCCCTTTGGTGCCTGTCCTTGTGCCCGACCCTCAGCAGGGCCAGGAGCACCCCTGGCACTGCCCCTGCAGCGGGAGCCGTCTGGTGAGAGGGTCGGGAGCAATCAGGGTGCGAGATGGGACAGCCCGAAAGAGCAGCAGTGGAGAGCAGGAGAAAACTGGTGAGGATTGCAGGAGAAGGGAAGAGGGCTGAGACGGAGCCTGGGCTCTGAAAAGCACGGAAATGAAGGAGCAACGGAGGAGTATCAGCTCCAGCTGAAGCATCAGGAGAGGGGATTAGGAGTTTGGACTTGGGACAGTGGAAATGAAGCTGAGTAAAATGTCCCGCAGACAATGGGAGCAGGAAAGAATCTTAAATGCAAATCCACGTTTCACAAAGGATTTATCATTATCCAGCAGTGCTTTGAGAATTAAGTGTTTCCATCAGAATTCTTGTCCCAGTGCACTAACACGACAGACGGCGTGAGCCTTTCCAGATGTGGCCGTGCAGATGGGCTTACAGCCCGCAAAGCAAAATCTTCCCCCTCTGCCCAAATGGATGAATGGGACTGCTGCACAGCCTGTGAGGCATTATCACTGCTGAGAAAACAGCACTACAGGAACAGACAGTGGGATCCCCAGAGCAGAATCCATGTGTGAAAACACACAAAACAGGTCCAGAAAGGTGAGCAGCTGAAGCGAGGAAATACAGATCATTGAGCAAAATACGGCCCTCAGGCTGCACCCCCAGGTTTTATTACCAGAGAACCAGAGAATCCCAGCCACTTTAGCTTGGAAAGGACCTCAAAGCCCATCCAGTCCCACCACCTGCCATGGGCTGGGACACCTTCCACTGTCCCAGGCTGCTCCAAGCCCCATCCAGCCTGGCCTTGGGCACGGCCAGGGACCCCCAGCTGCTCTGGGCACCTGTGCCAGGGCCTCCCCACCCCCTGAGGTGGTTAAATGGTGTAATTATTAATTTGTAGGTGTGAAGGTTAAACTGCATCAGAGTTTTCAATGAATAAATGACAGGTCTCTGTGATGAAATCAAAAATGTAACATTTCCACAGCTAAATGACAGCAAAGAACTGTTACTCCAGGTCAGTGGGTGCCTCAGGAGAGCACAAACCGTCCCCACACACAAAAAGCATTTTAGTGTTTCTCCCACCAAAAAGGCTTTTCTGGCCCCAGCTGCATCCAGAGGCAGCATTTTACCCCATGGCAGGGTGGGTCTCATACTGGGGCTGCTTTCAACAGAGCATGTTTTCCGAATAATCCCAGACGTTTGACAGGGAAATTGCCAAAGCTGCTTGGAGGCTGGATGTAACTTTTAACACTTTTAACACACAAAGCAATTCCTGCCTTGGTTTCCGTGGCTGTCCAGAAGGATCCCCTGGCAGTGGGAGAGCCTGCACCCCTCCAGCATTCAGGAATGTGAACTCCTGGACAGTGCTGGGTGGAAGGCTCATCCCTGGGCTCCCCTGCGCAGAGGGCAGCCCCAGGCTGGGGACAAGGGGCAATATCACACACAGAAACTCCTTCTTGGGACTAGGCACAACCAACTCCCCCCTGGTATTGCTGCTACTGCTTTATTAAAATGCATAAAGCAGCCAGAAGCAAAGACACCAATAAATTCTTCTGTAAAAGCAGAAATGTTTTTTTCAAATGGCTCCCCTAACACTAATAATCACAGCTCTCTTATGTGTACTTGACTCTGGTTAACCTTTTTCTGGCACTTTTTAACTTCTCCAAGTCAGGTACTAATATGGAACTAATGTGGGGTTTATTTTCCCTGTAGGAATAGCAGAAAGAGCACTGCACATTAGCGTAATCACGCCGGCTCCTTCCAGAAACTGCAGGACTTTACATCAAAGCAGCCGCATTATGGCACAGGAAAAGAATTTAATAACAATTGGGGGACTAAGCATTTTTTTAATGTTAAGGGGGTTTTATTGAATATTAATCCTATAAAACACTGCTGAAAGTTGGCAGAAGGAAAACTGATGTCCCAAATAGTTATTGTGGCCTTCCACAGTGCCGGCCTGCAGCTGCAGTGTAATCAGAATTCATCATGCCATTAGCAGAAGGACAACAGCAAAGGAGACATTTCTCCTGCATCCTGGAGCTTGAGCAACCAGAGCTGTGAGAACAGGCCCAGCACTGACAGCCTCAACCAAGCTCTCAAAGTTTACATGGGTTTGGGTTCGGAGCTTGCAGTTTCTTTCAATACAATTTGATATTTGCACTCTCGGGTTTTTTCTTCTGCTAAAGATTTCCATTGTATTTTCCTCTCTGAGGGGTCAGAGGTGCTGGAAACAGGTCTGTAGTGAAAAGGAACAAGAAGCACCCAGAGTTTTTTTCCCCCTATTTGTGAGTGCTGGATACTTTTCTTTCTCTTTTCCTTTTTTTTTTTTCCAGGAGGAGGTCACTCCACTGCCCGCCATGGCTGCAGCCATGCTCCAGCCACATTAATCCCTGCCCTGCTGAGCTGCTGGAGAAACAGGAATTCATCTGGCACCAGCAGGGGAAAGACAGAAGGAAAAATGAAGGGGGAAAAAAATGAATAAATAAATAATTCAGGCAGAGGATGAATACTTGAACAAAGCAGGGTCTGTGTGCAAGGGAATGCTGGGCTGCTCTGGAGCAGAGAGGAGCACAGCCCACAAAGGTGCACGTTTATCCAGCAGAATCAGTGCTCCTGACAGAGCTGTCCCCAGGCAGCACCTGGACACACACACTGTGCTCCCACCTTGGAGCTGAGCGCCTGGCACGGACCCTCCTGTGGGCACGTGCCCAGGTTTGTGCCAGCCAGGTCAGCTGCTCCTGGACAGACACTCAGCTCCTTTCCTAAGAGTCTCGTGGCCCCCATTTCCAGAGTAACTTCTGAGGGCCCCCCCTGAGGGCTGGGCAAAGGACCCACATGTGGAAAGGGCCCTGTGCTTTAACCTCCATCTCAAATACCCCTTTTCTCTCTCCTTCTCAAGCCAGGTTCTGAAGGGGTGGTATTTTCCCACTGCACATGCCAAAACAAGGTCAGGAACACAGAAAGCCCTTGTGCAGAGCCTGATGCTGGAGGGCAGGACAGCACAGAGCCCACAGGGGCCCCCACACTCGCACGGTGCCTTAAGACACACTTGGTGTTAGTTCCCTGCTCTGGGATGCCTCCCGCTTCTCCTTCACTGGAAAAGGAAACTCGTTCATTATGTATCACAACAGTGTGTTAACAGCTCAGGGCCTGACATGAAGCAAGTGCAGAAAACACTTTCATCACCGTTTCAGTCTCCCCAGCTGGGAGTTCCCTGGCACTCGCTGGAGGTGTTTTCCCCCCGTTCACCAAACAGATACCCTCGACAATGAGTGGAAGAGTGGCTGAGCTGGTGCAGTGCAGAAAATGAGTGTTGCCCCAGTCCCACAGCCATGGTCAGTGCCATGAGCCACTGCTGTCACCATCAGCCACTGCTGTCACCATGAGCCACTCTGTCACCATGAGCCACACTGTCACCATCAGCCACGCTGTCACCATGAGCCACTCTGTCACCATGAGCCACGCTGTCACCATGAGCCACGCTGTCACCATGACCCACACTGTCACCATCAGCCACGCTGTCACCATGAGCCACTCTGTCACCATGAGCCACTCTGTCACCATGAGCCACGCTGTCACCATGAGCCACACTGTCACCATGGCCCACACTGTCACCATGAGCCACGCTGTCACCATGAGCCACGCTGTCACCATGAGCCACACTGTCACCATGGCTCACACTGTCACCATGAGCCACACTGTCACCATCAGCCACTGCTGTCACCATGAGCCACTCTGTCACCATGAGCCACACTGTCACCATGGCCCACACTGTCACCATGGCCCACACTGTCACCATGAGCCACGCTGTCACCATGAGCCATGCTGTCACCATGAGCCACGCTGTCACCATGAGCCACACTGTCACCATGGCCCACACTGTCACCATCAGCCACTGCTGTCACCATCAGCCACTCTGTCACCATGAGCCACACTGTCACCATGGCCCACACTGTCACCATGACCCACACTGTCACCATGAGCCACTCTGTCACCATGAGCCATGCTGTCACCATGAGCCACGCTGTCACCATGAGCCACACTGTCACCATGGCCCACACTGTCACCATGAGCCACTCTGTCACCATCAGCCACTCTGTCACCATGAGCCACACTGTCACCATGGCCCACACTGTCACCATGAGCCACTCTGTCACCATGAGCCACACTGTCACCATCAGCCACTGCTGTCACCATGAGCCACTCTGTCACCATGAGCCACGCTGTCACCATGACCCACACTGTCACCATGAGCCATGCTGTCACCATCAGCCACTGCTGTCACCATCAGCCACTCTGTCACCATGAGCCACGCTGTCACCATGACCCACACTGTCACCATGAGCCACTGCTGTCACCATGAGCCATGCTGTCACCATGAGCCACACTGTCACCATGAGCCACACTGTCACCATGGCCCACACTGTCACCATGAGCCACTCTGTCACCATGAGCCACGCTGTCACCATGAGCCACACTGTCACCATGGCCCACACTGTCACCATGAGCCACGCTGTCACCATGAGCCACTCTGTCACCATGAGCCACACTGTCACCATGAGCCACACTGTCACCATGGCCCACACTGTCACCATGAGCCATGCTGTCACCATGAGCCCTGCCGTGGTGCCTTTGAGCAGCCCTGGCCCCACGGTGCTGATTGACCTGTTGGGAGCATCGAGGCTGGGGCACAGCAAAGAACACATTAATAAATCTTGGTATCAGTGTTTTATCTATGTGGTCTTGTAAGTTTACGAGCATTTGGCTTTGTTTTACACCAGACAGCTCCACGCTGCTCCGGAGCAGGCTGCCAGATGTGCAGCATTTCCCTCTGCAGCCTCATTGCTTGTGACAGGTCGAGTCCAACGGGAGCCTCCTGGGAGCCCGACTGCTCCTCCCTGCCCCACAGCTCCCCTGGGCACTGCTCTCCAGCAGGCTGACCACATCTGGGACCCTCTGGGGGCTAATGTGCAGACAAGGGGCTGCTGCCACCCAGCATCTGGGCCTGGGATGCAAATTCGTGGTCAAAACATCTGAAAGCCCAAGGAGGAGGGTGCTGCAGAAGGGAGGGAAGGTGTGAACCCCACGGGGATCCCAGGAGCTGCAGAGCCAGTTTCCATTCCTATCCATGTTCTCAAGATTTCTCAAGATAAAAAAGTGAAACTTGCACTTGATATGGTGCAATACCAAAAAAATCTATGTGCTGTCAGGTGCCCACAGGAATCCCTGCACATTTGGCATTTGGGACTGGTGGGAACATCAAACGGGTATGGACATCCCAGCAGCATCCAGCAACCCAAAGGCAGGCATTTTGTTGTGGTGGGGAAAAAATCATCCAAAGGGTGATTGCCATCTTGGCAATCTGTTACAAAAACCCCCCCAAGGGAGAGTTCTTGCCCAAGGCCCTGTTTCATGTGCCACACAGCCCAGCTGAGTTACAGAAACAGCAGACCCTCAAAAGCTGCCGACAGCTGAGTCGTTTAAAGTTGCTGTAAGGCAATTTTTTGGCAAGTGGTCATATAATTATTTGTTCTGGACATCTGCATTGACTGCAGGAGCAGTGAGCACAAGACTGTAGGAGTTTTGTTTAAATGTGGAACAGAAGGCAGTGAATGGCCTCTGTTTCCTAGCAGTCTGTCCCAGCTTGGGCTCAACTACAAGAAATCTCTATTTTCAGAAATAAACTTTAGTCTTACAACAGGTGGCTTAAGGCAAAAGGAGGTGCTGACTATTGCCCTTTTTGTAAGGCCTTCAGAGATGCCCGATCCCAGGCTCCTGAATACCTCAAGGAGAGGAGAGGGCTCTTGGATTGGCACCTCCTGTGCGCAGACCCTGGGAAAAGCCTCCATGGACATGTGCATCCATGGAATGCCAGCATCTCCAAACTGCCCTTTCCAATGACTGCTCTAGACCAACTTTTGTAGCAAGGTGCATCTTTTGTTATACCTCCTTGTGTTACAAGGAGAGAAAAGAAACAGGACCTAATAGAGTTGTGGATGTTTGAGGTGTCAGTCACTGACAGAAGATGGCAGATATCAAAGTCTCAGCTGCCCAGACTTTGGACAGCAAGGAGTGTATTCGATGTATTAGGACCAAAAGAAATTCCAAGAACTGGTTTATTGTTGGGTGGATATGATTATATTATTAATAAAGAAGCAGGGACAGGGCAGAAGTGGTCAATAAACATTTTGTTAGGAAACTCAGCCAGTGCACTCAAATCAGATGAAGACCACGAACCCATCAGAGAATTTCTAGGCACAGGGAGCATTAAAGAGTCTAAAATCGAACATCCTCTGGGTGCCTTGTGCTCCTACACTGTAAGAGAATTGCCAGGAGAGATCCCTAATCTGTCAAAAGGAATGGAGAAAAGTTACCAGAGCAGGAAAATCATGGAATTCTGGAAATGCTGTAGATTATATCCACATTCAACCAGAGCAAGCAGGACTTGTAACTACAGGTTACTTAACCTGACATCAATTTCAGCAGAATGTCAGGGAAGTTAATATAGAATTTGATCAATAAAATATTAGAGGATGGGAATAAAATTAACTCAAGTCACAAATGTTTTGTACAGAGTCTTGTTGAGCAAACATTGATTTTTTTTTTTTAGGTTTCATAGTGTTGTTTCAATTGACTGACTCAGAGTCAGAGCCTTTGGGCAAGCAGGGCTGCTCCACGCAGCAAAATCCTCCCAGGATGTTCCCTGCCCTGGCCCCAGGTGACCAGTGACAGCAGGTGACTGTCCCCAGTGCAGGGGCTGAGATTTGGCCACCAGACAGCACAGGGGTCATCGCAGCCCAGCCAGACCCTCACTGGCACAGAGAGCCCTTCCCCTTGCTTTGGGGGCAGCAAACGCTACCTTTGGGTTGGGCTGATCCTCTCACTGAATCACAGCATGGGGCAGGGAGCACACCGGGTTATCCGGTCCCACCTCGCTGCTCCAGCAGGGCCATCCCAGGGGCACAGGACTGCATCCAGAGGGTTCTGGGATTCCCCAGGGAGGGACACTCCTCAGCCTCCCTGCGCAATCTGATCCCTCTCAAGGAGTACTGGGTTGCACCACGGACAGAAATGCACGGCAAAATCTAAGAAAATTGGAGCTTTATCACCCAAGAGCAGCAGGGAAGCTCCCCAGAGACACTGCCCACAGCACCAGCACCGCCTGTGCCGCCCCACGGACCACAGACACCGCAGCCCATCCGCGGGGAAAACAAGAAGCCAAACAGGAGTTTGGCCTGGATCCACTGAAAGCAGGGGCTCATCTGTAAGTGTTACAAGGTGTTCCCATCCCACATTATGGCCAGACTCCAATTCGTGCAGGAGCTGAAATAATGGCTTTTACTAAAGGAGGCGAGGCCGGCCCTTGGCTCGCTCCTGCCTGAGCTTCCAGAGGAGCAGAGGAGTGATGCTGATGGAGCTGATGGAGCCAGAGAGATGAGCTTCCACGTGCTCAGGTAAACCCAACCTGAGCCAAAACTTTATTGACGTTAAATTCTCCTTGCACAGATTTACAAGAAGTGACCAGCTCGCAATGTTACTTGCAAGCAGAGAATGATTGAGCTGCTTATTTGAAAGGCAAGGGAGAGCGAGTCTGAGGGCAGCACTCTGTAACAGGACAGTGAACACTCAGCTCTGCAGCAGCCTCACCCGTGGGCACCAGAGGAAGGATAATCACCTGCTGGAAAGCTGCGATGCTCATCTGGGCCTCCAAAGCCATTCACTACTGCCTGGAAGACAGGGAAGGCTGGGGGGCAGCCAGGGAAGCCCTGCAAACACCGGGTGTGGGGTACCATGGTGAGCCATGCCCTCGCTGGACAGGAGAGGAGGCAACACTCAGCAAGGGCTGAGTTGTGGCTGAGCTCTTATTTAAGATCATTTTCTGATGCTGCAAGGTTATACAGCCATTTAAACCACAGCACTTTCACTGCACCCACTATTGCCAGTCTATCTGTAAATTATTTAATAAAAAAAAATAAAAACTCCTCTGAAGTCTCCATCCCTTCATTCATCCCATTCACCACCAGCCTGACACAAGACACCCACTCCCAAACAGGCCCAAACCCCCACAAAACGAGATCCAGCAATTGTAGGATTCAACTTCAAAGGCATTAAGAGACATAACATTTTATTTGCCTTCTGCTTTTTAACTTTTGGGGTCCACTCAGGTAATGCTTTTGAATTTTTAATTAAAAATAAAAGCAAGGCTGCTTCTGCTGTCGTTTCACTTTGAAGTTGGACATTTAAATATAAAATCTGTTACCTGAAGTCTCTGCTAAAGCTATGAGTTTAGGAAAACTGCCCAAAACATATGTCTCAGCAGATCTGGACACTTAGTATGGTTTGAGCTGGTTTTATTTTGCCTAAAACTCTTCCTGTTCATTCTATCAGCAATTTTAAAGTTATTTTGATTTCCATGCAGTTTTTCTTTTTGCATTTTAAATTTAAATCAGAATCATAGGATCACAGAAGGGTTTTGGTTGGGAAGGGACCTTAAAGCCCATTCCATGCCACCCCCTGCCATGGACAGGGACACCTTTCACTATCCCAGGTTGCTCCAAGCCCTGTCCAACCTGGCCTTGGACACTTCCAGGGATCCACAGCTGCTCTGGGCACCCTGTGCCACAGAGAGAGGGATTTCATTAAGTTTAAATTTCATTAAATGCATGCATTTGGCATCATGGGGATGATTTGCCTCCGTTTCCATGCAGTGCCAGCCCCCTCCTGGCTCAGCCCCTTGCCACTGTCACTGTGGCAGTTCCCATGTCCAGGTGGATCACTGAGGAGTCGGTTCCATTTACACCTGGGAGCAGAGCAGGCCCGGGGCTGTGCTTTCCTCACACCTTGGCAGCCAGGTGGGATCCGTGCCCACCCTGACAGGGCCCTGCAGGTCCCGTGGGCCCTCCCCAGGCCAGCAGAGCTGGCAGCTGTGGCTGTGAGAGCGAGCGCGAGCCCCCAGCGTTCCTGCTGCCTCCCGAGCCCACAGCACCCGGCTGTAATGGGATCCAGCAGCACAATGCTCTTTCTGCTGGAGGACTGGCGCGTTTCATTGCTGAAAGAACTCAAAACTTTTGAAGCCTCTCCTTAATTTTCAATGAAAAGCATTTGGTTCCAGGGTGACAGACGAGGCTCTTAAGAGCTGTTACCACCTGAGGTAATTATAAAATGACGGAAGGGAAAGGGAAAAAAGCAGGCGAGTGCCAGATTAACACTCAGTGTGTTTGTGCAGGGCTACAAAGGAACTTGCACGGCTGCCTACGAGACTCGGCTACAACAGCTTCCAGTTGGAAAGAAAATTGAAGGAGGGTAGAAGTGAGGAAAGAAGAAATTGCAATTAAAAACTGAAATGAATTCCAAAATAACATATGAACTGGAACGCTACAAAATACTTAAAAAAAAAAAAGGAAAAAGGAGACTTTCATAGCAAACTGAAACCAGCCCAGAGTGGAATTGGAAAGAAGAGTCAAAAAAACTCTTGTGCAAGCTTGGGGCTGGCTCAGGCCCCAGGAGCTGGAGGAGGGCTGTCCTCTCCCTGGGAAGCAGGTAAATCTCAGCAAATTGGAATTTCACTTTGACACTTCACTTAATATACTCTATGTATAACTAGGGGAAAAAAATTAAAGCAAGACAAAACCAGGCAAACAGGCTGAGCAAAGCCCTATGAAATGAAATTAAATTGTTCCAGCAGTAATAATTAGTTCTTTAACTACAGGATCCCAGAATGGTTTAGGTTGGAAGGGACCTTAAAACCCATCCTGTCTCACCCCCTGCCATGGGCAGGGACACCTTCCACTATCCCAGGCTGCTCCAAGACCCGTCCAACCTGGCCTTGGGCACTTCCAGGGATGGAGCAATACAGCGAAACCCAGTGAAGTAAGAACACACAAACCATACAAGGAACATCTGGAGCAGAGGCACAATCCTTTGGTCAGAGATAAAACACAGCAGCTCTCAGTGGAACCATGCACTGAGTGACTGAACAGGGCAGAAGCAGCAGACAAGGGGCATCAACAAGTTCAGTAGCCTTCAACTTTGGATACCCTGCCCCTAAATCGAAATTAAACCAGAATAAAATGCAAGATTACTAGCCTATAAGTCCACATAATAAATTCCTCCTGAATTCTGGCTCCTGCCAGCAGAGTGTTTGTGCAGTGCACGTGGAAGAGTTTGGAGATTCCGTATTGTGAGTGGCCGCGCCCCGTGCCGGCCGCCAGCGCCCACGGACGCCAGCTGTGCCCACCCATCCCAGCCCAGAGCGGCGTGCACAGGGGCTGATGGCAAAGAAAGGGCCTTTAATAAACCAGCAGCATAATCCAGGACTCTGTCCTCTTTATTTTTTAATAGAAGCCTTTCACTATATGGAACTAATTATCGCCATCTGCCGTCCCCGGTCTTATATTTCCTCTCTCACAGCTCATTCTTCAAAAACTCAGTAGCTTCCTCCCCTTACATTTGTAAATGCTGTTGACTATGGATAAAATCCATGTTTACTTTGTATTCAGGGCCCATAGGAAAGCTTGTTTTAATCATCAACAGATGTTACATTCTGCTCTGCTGTGCTTGGCACACAACTTCAGAGGGAAATAAAAGAAAAATCTTTATTTTAAATTTAAATTGTAGATTGTTACAGACTAAATAAAATGCCAAATTGTTATTGGAAACAACATGGCCACTGTAATAACTGTAACTGACATTTACTTTTTACAATTAGGGTTTTTTTTCTGGTGCTGTATAACACAAGATGGTTTCCACATTTTGCAAAGGACTTTCTTTCCCTTTGCTCTGAAATGATTTGCAATCAAGCCACAGACATTTGTAATTTATTTTTATTTAATACTTTCCTACGAGCTTATGAAATACTGGGATTATTATGCTATATACAGTAGATAGTTTTTGAATACGTACTCTCCCTCCGGACTCATATTTCAATACACATTATCCCCTTGAACTCATTTATAAACACCCATTATTCCCCCAGACCCCACTATAAACATGGAATATCTCCACGGACTGTTCCAGCCTTATGGTCCTCTTTATCTCTGGCTTCTCTCCTATTCCTGTTCACCTTTGATGTGTGCTCCATGCTGCCCCGGGGACGCGGTGCCCCCCGGAGCCGCGGGCGCGGCCGCTGCTGCTCCCTCTGGCTCCCGCCCCAGCTCTGGAAGGGCCGAGCTGGTGGCAGTGCCTGGCTCGGGCACCTGCTGCCCGCCTGGGGATTGACATTCCTGCCACTGGCATCCTCTGCCGCTGCCGCTGTCCCTGTGCGAGCAGGGGCAATGGGATCCTGGAGCCTCCGGGGCCTGAGCGTTCACTCCTCACCCAGTCACCAAACTGGTGCTTTCTTTGAATGTTTCTTTGAATGTTAACTTCTCATTTCAGTTTCAGTTCCACACCACTGCAGAAAATAATTATGAAGTTATTTAGGGGCTTGGTATCGCTCAGAAGCAAAATGGAGTCAAATGTTTGAACAGGAAAAACTGAAATATTGGGCAGGATAGTTCTTCATTGTACCTTACTATGAGAGCAATTGCAAGGAGACATCTTCCACTAGAGCAGGTCACTCCAAGTCCTGTCCAGATTGGCCTTGGACACTTCCAGGGACAGAGAAGATGGATTTCATGCCAAAAGATGTTTTACATGCAAGCTTTGTGCATCCATGAGCTTATGCATCAGAGTGTCCAGGAGTTTTTAGAGCAAGTCTGTGAGGGAGCAGAAGGAGCTGTGCTAGAGCTGGGTGACAAGGTGACACTACTGGGACTCTGAAGGATCAGAGCTGGGGGCTTAGATTAAGAGAATTAATTTACAAAAACACAGTGATGCACACCAAGGGCAGATGTTGCACATATTTGGGCAAATCTTAAGCACAAACAAGTTTTTAAAATTTTCCTCATGAAACTTTGTGATCTAAAAAATAAATCTCAGGAGGAAATAAATCCTTTTCTTTTAGAAATTGCAAACTCCAGCACAATGCAAACCAGCTTGGAAAGCACCAGACGGCTATTTTACATCGCTGGTGAATACTGTTATGAATTAACAGCTCATTAAGAAAAAAACCTTTGCAAACCATGAATCTCAAAAGAAAGTCTGAGAAACTGTCATCTGCAATCTCCAGTGTGTGAATAAATCTAAAATCCATCAAGGGACGGAGTTCTTCCGAGAGCCAAACAAACAGGTGTCCCCTGGCCTCCCGACCCCAACATCAACAGCGCAATAAAACTCTTACCAGCCCAGGACCAGAGCATTTGGTACCAGTGCATGGGATAATACCTGCTCCTTAAAACACGGAAACACGGATAACAAATGCCTCGAAAGCCCCAGAAGAAACAGAGACGTGCACTGTGAAGTATCCCCCCAGGAATCCTGTAAATCATACCCAAATTTCACTTGTCCTGGAACAGGTTTGAAAATCTGTTTGTGGTTTCTCCTACATATTTTGAACTGTATCTGGTCAGTTCAGAAATGAAAGAGTCCTTCAAACTCCAGTGGAAAGATCTCTGTACGTGTTATTTTAAAATAGCCTTAAACTGCAGACAAATTTGTTCTGCAAACTCAATTATTTTTATGGTTTTAAAAAATTTACTCTTTTTTTATCACATTTGATTGATCCGTACAGTCAAGTGCCATTACTTCCTCCATTCATTCCTGTGTGCCAGGTTTGTTCCTGTTGGCACCCAAAGGCAGTGCTGCAATCCTCCTGGGTTATTCTCTGCTCCTGAGCTCCAGCATTCCCAGCGCAGCTCAAATCATATTCAGGCAGCTGAAAGCACCACGAGCTTCTCCTGTTGGCTTCCATGAGCCTGGTCCCATCTCAGCACCAGAGGGATGAAAATGAAAACCTCTGCTTATGCAGATGGTGACCCACATTTAATTTCTATGACTGCCTTTCCACCCATCCATTGATTTCTCTGCACTTGAGATTAACACCAGCTTGGAAAGCTCTCCCAGGATAACCTTCAGTGCCCTTTCCAAAAGGGCCCCTGTGAGTGAGGGTGAGAGCTCAGCCCCTCTCTGGGATCTCATCTTTGTAACTCGCTGGGTTCACTTGGCACTGCAGCACAGCTCAGCCAGAGGAGGATTTGCACCAGCACAAGTTTACCTGCACTTTATTAACATTAAACCCTTTCTCTCCACTGTCACTTCTCCCAGCTCCTCATGGTTTACCCCATGGCTACCCTAACACAATATTCTCACACAGATGTGGTGAACACCAAATAATGAAGCGCACAAGCCAATGTTATGGCATGCACAGAAGGCAGCAGAATTAGAGCTGGGAGTGTCACTCCAGCCCTGTATCGCACCATGGGTGACACGGGGTGCCACCAGCACATAAAGCATGGGAGATTCAAGAGAAGAACAGATAGGCATATGCAAAAAGGCAGAATCAACAACAATTTTTTTAATTATATTTTCCTGACAGCTCCTCACATTTATTTTCTTTGTTTCACCACTGAAGAAATCCCTGTTCAGGGATGATGGACTAAAACATCATGAAAAACTCAAGCTGGTAGGACTGAGCTGTTCAAGAAAAAGGAAATTATTAGAGGTTGTGTTTATTCAGAAACAAAAGTGCCTTGTTAATTCACTGGACTCAAGGTAATGTGATTATTTGATCCAATACTTTGCATAATACAGGCCACTGGAATTTTCTGTATTACTTCCAGTTTAAAGCTCAATAGTTACACTTGAACTACAGATTTAGAAAATCATCTGCTCTTGATGCTAAGATATCCACCATAACAGCCATTAAGTTGTTCCAGTGATTAATCACCTTCCCTGATTAACATGTACATTATTCTAGTCAAATTTTTGTCTACCTTTAATTCAATTCACTAAATCTCTGTATTTTTTTCTTCTACTCTTAAGAGCTCTCTATTTGCTAATTCTTTTTGCCCATGTAGGCTCTTATTGACCAAGTTCAACCACCTCTTTAATGCCTTTCTGATAACAAACAAGTTATTTGAGATGGGTTTTTTTTATCTGTCACCATAAGAATAATTTTTCACTTATTTAATTCCCCTTGTGCATCCACTTTGAAAATCCACTTTGTGGATTTTCAGTGCATCTGTTTCAGTGCCTTTTCCAAGTGTCAGGCCAAGAAATGGACAACAGCACATGAAGGCACCAGAGGAGCTGCAGGGACTCCCAAGATTAACTAAAGGGAAATTATCAGCACACAAAAACTTTTCAGCAATTATTTTTAATTTTTCAAAAGAGCCATGTACTTTTAAAGTGCATTTCAAGAAAAGGCAGTGTCGTTTGTTTTATATAAACAGACAACTTTGAAATGCATTCTCTTTAAAAATTATACCACTTCTTCACATCTTAATTAATGCCAAAACTTGATTTTCTTTCTTAGCAGTGTATTAGAAAACTGCTATTAATGTAATTTAATTTTTGTAAGGAGCAGCATTTGTTTTCTATTTAAAAAAATAGGTGGTTCTGAAATGTTGGTCTGTCAACATCACTTAGAACATTCCCATTCCATGCCTCTAAGTAATAAATTAAATCAGAGTTTTAATTGTGCCCATGCTTTGTGGTTCCTGGCAGTACAAAAAGATCTTCAGTGAATTCACGTCCCAAAAAGTCCTACTGAGTGATTAATTACTGGTCTGGAAGGTATAAATATGCTTTTCAGGGAAGTCAGTATGGACTGCTGGAAGCTTTGGTCTTATATATGGCTGTAGGTGTCTCTCACCCAGCAGACATCACCCTAATTCAAACAAGATCCCAGTTCCAGTATTTACTGGCAGTACAAACCCCTTTCCCGTCCCCTTGCCCTGTTTCATTAACACAAGATCCATAGATCTGAAAGCGAGGAACACGAGGTGTGTTTATTCCCACCTTCGATTTCCCCGAGCTTTCCTCTGCCTCCAGCACGGTGTCCTCAGTCCTGCGTGTTCAGGACAGCGAGGCTCCCCCAGATCATTGCTCTGACCAGCCTGGCAGTAAAGCCCAGCCCAGCTGAAGGTCCCAGCCCTTGGATCACTCTCCTGCCCACGACTCAGGGCTGGCACAGCCGGGGCCTTTGCTCTCTCCTCAAACTCTCTAAGTGCTCCAAGTCAATTCTTGGGGCAGCCCATGGAGTTTGCAGTCTGCTCCCAGAGTGTCATACAACAAACACACAAGGAGAGGAGCTTTATTTTCCTTCCCACCAGAGCACCATCAATATTCAAACCAAAACCATCCCACCTGCACATCTGGAGCAAGTCAGTGCCACCTCAGGGCTCCAGCTGGAGCTTCCATCACCCATGGGGAACATCTCCCAGCAGGGTGAGGAGCAGCAGGCAGGAGATCAGTCAGCAAAGGGAAAACTGATCAAAACCAGCAGAGATTTGAAAGGACCTGGAACCACTAATGTGACACTGAACTTCTCACAGTCGGGCCACCACCACAAGCCAAAGCAGCCTAAGTGGAGATTACTGCCTAATGGCCTGGCAGAGGCAACTGAGGGATCACAGCCCAGCTCCTTGCTGTAAGGAACGCCATTTATGTCACTGCAAGCAAGAACATGACAAACAAAGACAAACAAAGACTGACTCCATCCTTCCTCTTTGAAAAGGTCTGTCCATAGTCAAGGAACAGAGTGAAATGTGAGAGAGAAATGTGTTCCTGTTTGGGGGATAGAAGACAAGAGCTTTGCAATCCTCTGAGCGCCAAAATTCACTGAAATCACCAGGGCCATTGTGATTGCTCATTAACAATACACATCTTCCAGCTGACATTTTCCATTTGGACCTTGTGAAAACCACAAATCAAACATACATAAGAAGGTAGCTAACTTCAACAGAGGAAAGGTCTTTAAAAAACAAGAAAGAAAATAAACCTTTGATAAAATAATTGCTTCTACTGTTATTTTTTTGCTATTGCTTCAAAAACAATTTCTCTTTCTTTCTTGTTCATCTGTCTGGTGTCCTGCTGGTGTGCAGATGAAAGGTCCAGTCTCTTTAAAATTTCATGCAGGGCTCTTCAGAACATCTCAGTTTTAAATGCCCATGGCAAAGACAACAAAATGTACCAGTAAATGGGAAGCAGATGAAACCCCTGTTTGTACACTCGGTGAAGGTAGCGTGTGCGACAGGGGCTGTTTCACACCCACGCACACTGGCAAGAACCAGCCACAAAATCACTAAACCACATCACTACATCCACCAGCACTGACCACAGCTCAGCATCCCAAAAACTACTCAGCAAACCCAGGTGGGTACAATTCCATCACCTGGTAAGGAAAGGTTTTTCTCTTTCTGCCCTTCCAGTACCTGGTAGAGACTATTTACAGGAATGACAGGACAGGGGAGAATGACTTCACTCTGCCAGAGGGCAGGGTTAGATGGGAGATTGGGAAGGAATTCCTGGCTGTGAGGGAGGTGAGGCCCTGGCACAGGTGCCCAGAGCAGCTGTGGCTGCCCCTGGATCCCTGGAGGTGTCCAAGGCCAGGCTGGACAGGGCTGGGAGCAGCCTGGGACAGTGGAAGGTGTCCCTGCTGGTGGGACTGGATGAGCTTTAAGGTCCCTTCCAACCCAAACCATTCTGGGATTCTGTGGTATAAATGCCATTTCCTTCAAATGATTTTGCCACTCATTCAGAGCGTGTTCTGACCAAATTCAAGGCAACAGATTCTCACAACGTTCTCGTCACTTCAAGTTCCTGCGGCTCGTGAGCCAGCATGGTAACCACCACAATTTAAGGCTGCAGCGCTCAAGTCTGACAGGTTTGTGTGGGTTTGTAGCACCTTTTTCCATCTAATAAGTCTAAAGTATTTTGCCAGAGCAGTCACTGAATTTCTAACCGGAAGCCACAGCATCTGTTTCCTATATCTCTGCTGTTGCTGCTCTCATTTACAGTGTTCACAGCTCTGAGCACTCATGAGGAGACATTTCTCAGCTCACTGTGGAGTTGAAGCAGACGATTCACATCTGTGGTGCTGAAGCAGCTTGGGAGAGACCAGTGGACTCCCTGCCTGAAAGTGGGAATATGTATAATCAAAAAAAAAAAAAAGGACCCAAATAAAACACAAAAAACCCATCAGAGGAACCAGATTGCAAATGCTGAGACACATGAGGAAGAGCAGAAATTTATTGACTATTTTTTAGAGAACTGTTCCAACATCTCATGGCAATCTCGATTCCCCTTAGAAATAGGGTAATTTTAGGTGCATAAACTCGTTATGAGTGGAGTTACGTTTTGTACACTAACAATGAAAAAAACAAAAACTGTATCAAAGTAGGTGAGATGGAAGGTTTGGACTCTCAGCATCCTGTCACAGAAAATGTTACCCTGCAGGAATCACTTGGTTAATCAAAGCACTCCGGTAGTGACCTGCACATTGAGAACAAAAGCCACCCTCTCCCAGGTGGGCCCAGGTGTGTGATGGGGACGGCTCAAGGTGAGGATGGTTCAACCACAACCCATCTCTGCTGCGGTCTGGAGGTTCAGTTTGGAGAGCACTGTGCATCACCCACAAGGAAACTTCCAGCATCTCAAGGAGCTGCTATCAGCAGGCTCATCCTGGATACCCTTGTGCCAAGGCAGCTCCAAGGAGACAAATCAAAATCATCAGATGTTCAGCCCTGTGGATGAAGGGTGGAAGCACAGAGGACACAGAGTGAGTCACGGCTACTCGTGTGCAGCAGTGAGTCATGGCTCAGTGAATGGGCTGCTGTGGCCACATCCCTTTGTCACACCCTGCTGATGAGACCAGCCCCCGAACTGCATCAGCCACGGCAGGGGAAATGATAAACCTCCCTCAGTCCAGCCTGAGCTCCTGCCTCCAGAACAGCACCGCCCCAAGGGATTGGGCAGCCACGTGCTGTGGGGGATGAACAGGGATGTGAAGCACAAACCACTTTCTGTATTACCAAGTAACAATGGAGGTGAAAAAGCCTGGAGAGCCCCAACTGGGAATGAGCCCACTGTGACTGCTCCACAGGATTTAATACACACAGGTCCTGCAGAACCATTCTCAGGAGTCTCTGCCCCAGCTGGGGTGACACACTTCACTTTGGGCTTTTAAGGCTGAAAATAACACAGGTGATTTGACACGATGATCAGACTGGTGCAATATTCCCACCCAAATGGCATCTGTATGACCACAATGGAAGATGTAAGTAAAAGGAAATCTCTGTTACTCATCCCAGAATTTAATCAAATCAGGAGGATAAACCATGTTTTCTTTGACAATCATGTCTATGGTACAAGACCTGCTGTCACACCAGAACAACCTTAATACAAAATGAAGAACTCAGGGCTATTTTCTGTAAGTAGAGAAGTAGCTTGGGGTTATCCTTTTAGCTCATTCATGCATTATGGACTTAATAGCTCAGTCTTGGTTTTTCATATGTTACTACTAATTAGACAGGGTGTAGCCAGAGGCAGAAAGCAATCAGAAGAAGCAGCAAATATCCAGAGTCAACGTGTCCCCCTCCACAGGGCCCTGCTCACTCCCAGCCGGACCATCAGTGCCTCTGACTGCCCAAGGGACACCTCTGGGCATGAAATCAGTACAAAACCTCTGCTACGTGGACAGTCTTGGGCCAGGCCCCATTGGTTGCAAAGCTGCTGTTCTCTCTGTCTGTAAGGGAGCCATGCCAACAGCTGTGCCTCCAAAGTCCCACACCTGCAGTTCTGAGCTGCACATCCCAACCAAAAAAAGGCTTCTCTCTCCCCACTCCAGCACAGCAGCATCCCGAGGGATGCACGGAGAGAGGTGTGAGCCCCAGCAGCCACCTGGTCTTGTTATTAAGGGTGGACCCAGGTTTGCAGCCCATCATTCCCCAGGGCAGAGAGGGACCATCCCTAGCCTCAGGACATCACAGGTGCTGCTGGTACCAGAAGGGACCATGATAAAATTAATCTGTATTAAAATACCACAAGCTCCATCCCATGACGTTGAGCTGTTCCATGGTTCCCAGTCAGACTGTGACACCAAGGAGCCAACAAAGTCTTCAGCTTCACGGGCAAAAAAGCTACAGCACTAATTCTGATGGACCCTGAACTACCTGCACGTTACCTACAGCCCTCTGCCAGGCCCTGATGGTGCTCTGCTGAGGGCAGCTTCCAGCAACACTCAAAGGAGCAGCACGTGCAATGCCCCCCCGGCTGCCCCCCACCCTGCTCTGGGGACACCCTGTGCCAGGCCCTGTGCCAGTCCCTGTGCCCATCCCTGTGCCCATCCCTGTGCCAGGTCCTGTGCCAATCCCTGTGCCAGGCCCTGTGCTAGTGCCTGTGCCCATCCCTGTGCCCATCCCTGTGCCCAATCCCTGTGTCCAATCCCTGTGCCAGTGCCTGTGCCAGTCCCTGTGCCCATCCCTGTGCCAGTCCCCGTGCCCATCCCTGTGCCAGTCCCTGTGCCAGTGCCTGTGCCAGTTCCCGTGCCCATCCCTGTGCCAGTCCCTGTGCCAGTGCCTGTGCCAGTCCCTGTGCCCATCCCTGTGCCCATCCCTGTGCCAGGTCCTGTGCCAATCCCTGTGCCAGGCCCTGTGCTAGTGCCTGTGCCCATCCCTGTGCCCATCCCTGTGCCAATCCCTGGGCCCAATCCCTGTGCCAGGCCCTGTGCCAGTTCCTGTGCCAATCCCTGTGCCAATCCCTGTGCCCATCCCTGTGCCAGGCCCTGTGCCAATCCCTGTGCCCATCCCTGTGCCCATCCCTGTGCCCAATCCCTGTGCCAGGCCCTGTGCCCAATCCCTGTGCCAGTCCCTGTGCCAATCCCTGTGCCCATCCCTGTGCCCATCCCTGTGCCCAATCCCTGTGCCAATCCCTGTGCCCATCCCTGTGCCAGGTCCTGTGTCCATCCCTGTGCCAGTCCCTGTGCCCATCCCTGTGCCAGGTCCTGTGTCCATCCCTGCGCCAGTCCCTGTGCCCAATCCCTGTGCCAGTCCCTGTGCCCATCCCTGTGCCCATCCCTGTGCCCATCCCTGTGCCCAATCCCTGTGCCAATCCCTGTGCCCATCCCTGTGCCAGTCCCTGTGCCCAATCCCATGGACAGCTGAGCCCCAGCTCAGGGCTGGCAGGAGGGCAGCAAACCAGCCCACCTGGGCACAACCACCCAACCCAGCAGCATCCTCATTAGAATCCTCATTAGCTGCTCTGTGTAATTAGCTCCAGGTAGTTGAAAGCACATTTTTGCTTGGCCTTTCTACATCTGTGTTTTCCCCAAAGACTTAACTACCTGGTTTAATGCTCAAACACTAAAACTCAGCTCTCCTTCCATAAAGTATTTTAATCTAAAAATAATTTGAACCATGTTTATTTTTAAGAACTTTTACCCTCCCAAAAATAATGTTTAAAAGAAAGCAACTTTAACCACGAATACAGAGTAAATAATTGCTGTTGCTTTCCTTACAAATAAATCACTTTTACTCTGATTTTTTTATAAAAAAGATCAAAAGTAACATTAATCATGCTGGCCAGGGAGCAAAAGGACATTCCCAGACATTAACTGCCTTCCAAATATGAAAAACATATTAAATATCTCTCTAAAACAAGATGTTTTCCTCATGTTTCCTTTGAGGGAAAGCTGCTGGGCACATTCCTGCTGTGCTGGGCTGGGGGGCACCTGCAGCGTGCCACCCCTCGGCACACCTGCCCCACAGGCCTGGCATCAGCAGGCTCTGGCCCTGGGATGAAGGCGCTCAGGTGGCATCAGGCCACCTCGCCCTTGCCAGGAATTCTGCACTGACAGTTGTCCTGACTGCGCCAATTGATTTTTTCCCAAACTTTTGCAAGAAAGCACACACATGGCAACTCCCACTCATCTGGCTGCCACCACGGCACACGTGGATCAAACACCACAGATTGTGCATTTACTTAATCATGAACCGTGATTTCTGTTGCACTGGATGGGAGGCACAAGGGGGAGAAACCCGCCTGGGCAGTGTAGGGAATACACTTAGAGTCAGTCCCAAAAGAGACCCAGGAAAGCTGTTTTTCCCTCAGCCTGGCTGGCCCAGAGTCCCAGCACACCCTCAGAACCCCCGAGTCAGCAGGAAGGTGCTGGCTGAGCCCACAGTGCCAGCAGCAGCCCTTAGCCCCGAGCGGGGCTTTGTCACCAAGGCAAAGAAGGGGGTGACACCCAGTGCTGGGCACTGCCCATTAAGAGCACTCCTTCTACAGAGGGGTGTTATCCTTCCCCTCCCCGCCTCCAGAGCCTGTTTAATGCTTTAAAGACACATTAAGGAAACAGGGATTCTTTCTGCCCTTAACAGGAGCTGGGGAATGGAGTCAGGCTGGGACACACCAGGTGCTGGCCACAGGGCCTGCCCACGGGAGATGCCCCTGGCTGCCAGGCTGGCACAGCCGCTGCCAGTGCCATTCCATACCGCAGTGCCCAGTTCCTGGAACAGCCCCTGCCCCGATCCTTGGAGCAGACACTGTTGGACCACTCCTGCCGGGCACCTGCTGCCACACCTCACCTCCCGTTCCTGCCCCCAAAAACAGAGCCCTGCCCAAAAGGAGAGGGAGGAGCTTGGTGTCCCAGCAATAAAGGCTTCTCAGCACCATCAGTAACTCCTCTTGCCCTTCATTTCCCTGCTCCCCTCCACAGCAGGAGGGACACACGGACAGGGAGGCTGTGGAGCAGCAGCCAAATCTCTTGTTGGATTTGCTCTCTGTATGTCTTTGTTACTGAAGTCTCCCTAATTACTTTGAAAGTCTGTGGGTTCTGGTCGCAGGAGTGAGGGGTTTCTGTCAAAGCAATTTTCCAGAAGAAGCTGTTTCTCTGGAATAAGCTTCTCATCTGTTAACCCACCAGTGCCGCAGTTGCCTGGCCCAAAACAAAGGAATGAGGTTTTCCTCCCAGATACCCTAAGGAAGAATTTTATTAGCAGCATATATGTATGAATAGAATAACAGAAATAAGAGTTTATTTGTGAAAGAACTGACATGAAACCAATACCCAAGTCCTCTGAGGACAGAGTAGATGCCTTGAGCAAGAAGCTTTTTAAAAACTACCAAAAAGCACACAGGTCCCTCACTTTTTCCATCAAGTTTCTTCTCTGTGCCTTACTAGTATCCTTTTCTTTTAAAGCAATAGTATTTGAACTCGTACCAACTCCTGAAAAGTAGGATTTTACATGTTTATCATCTCTCATAAGAAGAAATTCCCACATATCCAAGTGGCAAGGAGCACACAACACAAAACTTGGCACAAAGTTCATAACTGCAAACCTTTCAAATGCTTCACGTGAAAGAGCTGACACCGCAGAAGCGGCGCCGAGGGTGAGCCCCCAGGATGTGTGAGTGGAAGCTGTTCAGGACTGACAGCAGCGTCCCAGGTGTGCTGGAGCAGGGCTGCCTGTCCCGACTCACCTGCTGTCCCCGGGTGGCACCGAGGCCGCTGCAGCTCTGCCGCGCCGGCGCTGGCAGCCAGGCTCCCTCTGCACCCTCCTGTCCCAGCCGCTCCTGTGGCACCTGCGGACTCTGGGAGGTGTTTGGGATCACGGCGGGACAACCTGACAGCGCCTGTCCTTGGCTGGATGAGAGCACAGCCTGAGGGTCCGGCCCAGTGCCCGGGCTGCTGGAATGCGTGCCCTCGGCTGAATTGCAGCACCAAAAAAGGAGCCTACAGAAATTATTGTTTTCTGATTCACTCCTAGACTAACACTCAAAGATATACAATCTCAAGTTATTTTCTAAACTCTAGGAGTAGAAAAAACAAATATTTAATAAATTGATTAAACTTCTGTTGGGCAAAAGTACTTCAGAGCATACCCTGCGCTGTGGGTGTGTCTGTGCCACCCCCTACACTGCCAACAGACCTTGCGCAGAATTGCTACAGAAAAAAAAATTTACAAAATACATGAGGCTTCTCCTCAACCTGTTTTCCTTTCCTAGGAAGGAGACAGTTATCCCTGCTCCAGGAGGACGGAGATAAGCACACACAGAATGCCCACAGGCTACAGTTTTTCATTTTCCTCTTGGCCAATCTACAACTAAGCTGCCAAAATAAACAAACTTCGCCTTCCAGTCAGGCTCAAAATGAACCAAACTGAATTTTTATATCATAAAAGGAAGCAAAAAAAATAAGCAGGAACAGTTAAAATGCTTAAAATATCAACACTTTTTTCCAGAAGAGAAAATAAATTTCTGAAGGCAAGCTATTAAGCACTGATTTCAGACACTAATTACACAGCCCCCAACACATCCAACGCAGTATCTCAGTCACAGCTGCCTTCCTAGAGTCAATGAAGTGAGAAAGTTTGGCCTAATGACATCAGGGACCAAACCCAGACTTTTTAGGTCAGAAGAGGACCAAGCACATATTTTGACAGCTACCTCATCTAAATTTGTTCTTTGCAGAGCAACAGATTCGCTAAGTGACAAGGTTTTTGAGTGACATTTTTGTGGCCCAGTGAGAGCTCCAAAAAGAACTTGGAGAGAAATCCAAAGTCTCCTCATTGGCTTAGAGCAGCGGGGATGCCCCAGAGCCACCTGAGCAGCCAAGAGCCAGCTCAAAGGGCTGGATTCATATTTTCTGGAGACACTGAAATTTTTCTGGAGGATCCAGAATACTTTCAATTTTAGACCTAATATGAACTTTAAATTATTAAATGTTTCATTGCGTACTGAAGACCTGAAGGATGAACTTTTCTAAAATGCTGCAAGCACAATCAGCAGTATGAGGAGACTGCCCACAGGCGTGCCATGCTGCCACCAGGGCATTTCCCAGGGCTCTGACCCAGCTCTGCCCCTGGCAGCCCAGGAACCACCAGGAGAGCTCAGCCCAGCCTGTGCAGGCTCCCCACGCTGCAGCTCACGTGTCCTGTGTGGGCAGCTCCAGAGGCTTCCCTGAGCCGCTGTGTCCTGCACTGCCTCCTGCAAGAGATTTCTCCGGCCACCCTGCATTAGGAACTCGTTTTAATTCCCTCCTGCGAATGACTGGCCCTTCAGAGCAGGGAGGGCCATTCCCCAGCAGGATCCACACCTGTGGACGGGGACTGCTCCGGTGGGTTTGGCCATGGGATAGGGGAGAGCACTGCAGGTTGCTGCGGCACCTCCCCACCTTACCTTGGAGCAGCCCAGCCCTGTTTCAACTTAGCAACACCTAAGGCACCAGGGAAGTTGTACACAGGCAGGAAATTCTCTGGCAGCAGATTATTCTGTAGGATATTGAGGAAAGGAACGGAGGAGCAGCAAAGATCTCAGAGAACCCTTCAGAGGCTTCCTCCTCCCCGCTCCTGTGCTGAGTGTCCCCAGGCTTCACTGACCTGCCAGGCTGAGGCACAGGCACACCAATCCACCACAAGGCTCCCCAAAACAGTGCAAAAATACCTGTTTTAAAGAAAAGTCCATTTTGTGAGCCACATGGACAAAAGTACAAACCCCAAGTACCTGCTGTGTCAAGCAAAATACATAAAGCACAATCAGAAAAAAAAAACACTGAAAAAATGTGAATGCCACACAACGCAGTCTGGAAGAGTAACTTTAAATTACTGATGGGCTGCTTGTCATTTTTGTATGTATTCTTACCCTTCTTCCACTCACCACTTTTTTTTAAAACCTATTCCCCTTATACAGTGTCTTTGATACTTTCAGAGCATGATACAACATTAATAACAGAGGTAGACAAATACCCAGACCAAAACAGAGCATGTCATCTATCACACTTGGTTCCTCACAAGGTACAACTTTACCTGGAATTTGTGTGGCCAGCAAGACTGAATTATCAAATTAATTCAGATTTTGCAATTTTTTCCTTGTTATTGTAATAGGAAAAAAAAAAAAAAAAAGAGGAATTATTTCCACAACAAATATCTAATGACAACTGCAGATCCAGACCAACAGCGTGGCAGAAGGTTGGAGAGCACCAGCCTGAGGCAGCAGCCCCACGCATGCAGCAGTGGAACCATGGCAGGAGTCGCCTCCCTTCTTTTTGAAACCAGGGTGGAACAAGCCAGGTGCACAGGAGGGGGAAGCTGTGCCAGGAGGGACCGCGGCCACAGCCGGTGGCTCCTCAAACAGGGGTGTCGAAAGCTTGGAGTCACACAGTCGGGATTATTTCTATTTAATCCCATGGGCATTCCAACTGACCCCTGCTCCTGACATTGCCATAATTAGAAGCATTTGACATTACACTTTAACAACATTCTTCTTAGCTGGCATTTTTGCGAGCAATTAATAACCTTGACTAAAAATAAAATTTATGTATATATACGCTGCGCTATGAAACCCACAATATTTTAAGACAGTGTTTCATCTGAATGCTTTCTTGAGGTCATGTGGAGCATCCATCTCTTTATATGGATAACTAGAAGCAAAGAGGAATCTGTCGTGATAACATGCAAATAAGTACGGTGCATTCATATGAGACCAAACACTAGAGTAATAAAAAGGAAGGAAAACTACACAGCAGGACAGATATTTCCAGCATTAATGTAGCATTTTCACCTGCTGTGCAGACACAAATTCTGTGTACATGAATTAACACTTGCTCTTATTTGTTTTCTCACCTTCTTTATAGACTAGAAGCCCTATGTGCATCTTTGCTTTGAACTAATATTAAGAAGCATCCATGGCTGCAAAGATTATTTCCATTTATTCATGTGAAAAATGGGGCTGTTGTGTACACTTCCTGAGGGGAAAAAATTAAAGAGTTATGCCAAAAACTAAGACAAAAAGTCTGTTAGACTCTCATCATTTATCACCAAGATACCTTTAAGAAAATTACTCTTACATCCAAGCAATGGTCGCTCTACTGCCAATAACAAGGGCTAAATCAATTTAATCACAGAGCTTCCGTAGTTGCTTGTTGAGCAAAGCTCAGCAGGAGCTCCTGGGCTTCATGGAGGCAGAGACTGTCCTCTGATTTCTTATCTTAATGTTTTACATTAACATTCTTTCAATATTAACAGGAGCCTGAAAACAGCCCTGTATGTGCAACTGGATCGTGTGCTTTTTTCCATGTAGATAAGATTTCTAAAATAATTAATACTTTCATGGAGCCAGCTATGTTTTAGTGTCAGAGACATGCAAGGAGATGGCTCTGAGGAAAAAAAAGTCATCACCTAAACAGGTAATTTTTACTGAATTGCTGAGGGGCTCCGGCAGACGGAATTCCCTTGGCTGTGCTGTATGTTTGCTATCAGAACATATACACCTCGCTCAGCTTGGCTCATAAAATCCGAGTGTGTTAAATCTCTGGTGATAGAACAGTCCTGATTGCCTTTGTTCTGCTAATTAGTAGGGAAAAAACCCTTGGAACAAGTTCTTCCCAGTGAGTGCATTAGGGCACACACAGTGCAGTAATAGCACCACAAGAAACTTGGGTAACAGAGAATTCTGGCTTCCTGCTTTCTTAAGCCTGACACAAAGCTGGAATAATTAGGGTGATAAAGTCGAAGCAGCCCGAGTAAATTCAGCTAAATCCGGTATCACCACAGTTGGGACACTTATTTGCATGTTTAAATTACTCAAGTGACTAATTTTATAATTTCCTTTTCAATTGCTGAATGCCTTACGTCTCAAACGAGTCCCCTGGGAGGCAGAGGCACAGCGCACGGTGTGTTAAACTCACAAACTTGTTATACTGCACCAGATTAGCATAATATTGCATACGTTATTCCTTATTTAATAAAAATTTAATTGTGCATATAATTTGATAATTCAATACCAATAATTTGTTATACAAATCTAGAATGCACTCATTTGGTTTCTTCCTTGGAAAAAAGTTACCTGTGAGTTCTCTGTGATTAAACATTCTCACTAGAACTCCCAATTTTGCCATATTTTACCTGCAGGCTTCCTAAACAGGACACAGCTCACAGCCAGGGAAATCGAAGCCTTTTACTGGCACTCAAATGTCCTTAAATCCACCCCCCTGGGCTTTGTTTGTGTGGAGGATGCAGAGCACCGAGGCTGCAGCTCTTCGCTAAGGATGCTCTGAGGATCCTCCTCGGGCACATCCCTCACACAAAGCCAGGGAATGACCAGGAGTGACCAGAACCAGCAGCGTTCTGGGCCAGTTCCCCACACAGCCTGATGCCATGCGGGGGTTTCGATCTGCAAACAGCCACTGAAAGCATCTTGAAAAGCGTTTGGAAAATCCCGAGTCGTTACATCATTCCCAATGACGAACCCTGGCAGCCCAGCCTTCCCACCGGTTTGTTGACTTGAAATTCGGTTTTCCATGTCCTGGAGGGAAACGGTGATCTTGGGAACCTCCTAATGAAAGTAAAACTCACTCAACAGGATCACAGGAATGACAAATTCGTTCTCTTCTGTAGAAATTAGCAGAAAATATCTGTCTCAGGTGCTCTACTAACATGTTATTCCTTCCGCATTTTCCAGCTCGGCGCTCTGGAGCTCATGCAAAGCTGCTGACACCAAGGGGAGGGCAGGCAGCAGCTCCCCACGCCTGGGCAGCCCTGGGGATTGAACACCCATCCAGCCACCCTCTCCCCTGGGTGCCAGCATCGAGTCCCAGCACTGCATTTTGATTGAGAGCAATCACTCCCTAATAGAGGAATGCCAGAGAATGCATTCCTCCATTGAAAAAAATGCCCCAATAAACAGCCACCTTCACACAGGTGTTAAACCCATTAATCCCCACAGCTGAGAGAAGAAAGGCTTCTTTCTCTCACATGAAAACAAACTTTTGGAGAAGGCATTTTTGTCAGAGCTGCATTAACGTCCTCCCACAAAGGTCAGTGCAGCTCAGCCCAGAGCCTGCTGAGAAACCCTTCACATCTGCCAAGCCTGTTTGCAATCTCCGTGTAACACACAGGTCACCTTCCTAAGCTGCTCTACCTTCTCTACTTTTAAATTATTAGTATCATTTATTTAAATTTCCAACTTGCTGTGGAGTATTAGCATATTGAAATTAACTTTGCTGGCTGTAATCACTTTAACTTAGTAAAACAACTTACTAAGGCAAATTTGATAAAATTATAGTACCTCCTTGTGGTGTTACCTTCGTGCCCCAATGTAACACCTTTTAAAAATTTTTTAATCAAGCTCAGTGGAGAACTAATTAGCCTTTTCTAGAATGGAGCAGGAGCAAAGGGAAGTACAGGAACTATCACTGGAATCCAAGAGTGAATGAGCTTGAACACCACTCTTCCATGAGCCAAGGGAGTAATATTTACTAAAACTGACTCATTTTTACATCAACAAATGCAGCTTATGACACTTTCATATGAAAACATCACTTGGGCAATTGTCTCCCTGATGTAAAATGAGTAAAGGATTATTTCCATTAAAAAACCACCAAACTCAACAGCCAGAACACAATCAGCCCAATCAGCTTACCAGTTAAAAAGCAATTTGGGAGTTCACCAGTGATTATACCCCAAGGAAACACCCCCCAAACTGTACACACAAACCTCAGGGGTGCCTCCTTATAGATCCTGAGTATCCTGTACCACAGCACCGCTGCTTCCAGCTCTATAAAAGCTCATGTGGGACAGCTTCAGTAGCCAGGAGTCCAGAACCTGAAAATATGGGAATGTGGGAGCATCCAAGAGCCTGCTCAGTGGAATTCCACAGGCAGGGAACCTTGCCGGGACAGCCTGGACACAATTCACACAGTTCACAGCTATTTTAAACCCTTCACCCACCAAGCACACCTATCACCTTCCAGCACAACACTAAAAAGATCCTGTCTCCATTTCATGACAAATGGAGCTCTGCAGACACAACCTTCCCAATATTTGGCTGCAGTCTAAGAATGGAAAAGAGAGAAAGCCTGGCAGAAATTCACCTAAGGAGATTTTATTCAGGAAGAGAGGACCTCCTGCTTCACACACACACACACAAACCATTCGGAATTTTACAGCCAAATCCTATGGAGCTGCATGTACAGAGCGTGTTCCTTCTCCCTTCCAGCAGCCCTGATAAAGGAGCCTGGCTCTGGGCTGGATGTGTTTCCTTCTGCTTCAGGACTCAACTCTGCCTTTCCTTTGCTCACTGCCGTTCTGAAATTCTGTGGAAAGCTATTGTTGTTAAACAGCAGTAAGTGTTACTCTCCCAGCAGCATACACTAACAATAATTCAGCCCTGTGTCAGGGGAGGCTGTGAGTTCCTAGCTGAATTTATTTGAAAAATAAAGTTTGTTCTTTTTCTCCAAGATCTTTCCTTAAGCCAGCATGGAACTCTTGTAAAAGAAAAGTGCCTCTAAGTACCAACTACCCAAGGAACAGCCTTTTTATTTTATTTTTTTATTCCTTGCTCACCATGACAACATAATAAATGAGCCCTGAGAGACTTGCAGTGCTTAACTATTTAAAATTGTGTATTTTATCTTTCACTGTAGGCTTCCAGACATAACATCCATGATCTATTTTCAAACCCTCTTCAGTGTCTCTGAGTGAAATGCGCCAATTTTCACCTGCAACAGGCAATGATCAGAAGGACACCTTGAGCGGGGACTCTGGTAACACTTTACAGAACTACTCTTACAGTATTTTTGTGATCTATTAATAATTACTCGCTCCTGTAAAAGAAAGGCAACAAGGCAATAGTTTCACCATCTGCTTTTTCCATTTTTGTTTGGAATTCTACTGGATGGCTCTGTATTCTTTCATACATGACTAATAGGAAAGATACAGGACTAATAGGAAACACAACTGCAACTTCACTTAGGGTTGGTTTCAGTTAACAGATGGGCTTTAAACTATCCAACATAAAAGCATTCATTTCAGAAAAACTGACCCCAAAACTGCTTCATAAAATGAAGTATTTCCATTTTTTTTTCCCCTCAAAGCTTTAGGATCTTTCATGACACTACAGTATAAGAGGCCCCTGGGTTAAAAAAAAAATTAGCACACACACACACAATTTCTGACCTTAAATATCAGAGACTAAAGGTTTTGCAATAAAAGTATCAGCAGTAACATACACGGCTCTACAAAAAGCCTTCAAGACCACAGCTTTCCTTGCTAAATTTCAAGTGCCAACATAAAATTACAGGAAAGAGATCTCCAAAATCCCTTTTTTCAGTCCAGTGAAGCTCCAGTTTCCCACCAGCCACAGAGCAGCTGTGGTGGGGCTTGGTGCTGTTGCAGCAGCACTTCCCTGTGGACGGATGAGTGACTCCTGTGAGGCAGCCATGGATGGACACGGATGGACACGGATGGACACACGGACTGGGGGCAGCAGCGCCAGTCCTGCTTCCAAAGCCCTGGATGTAGAGCCTGGCACATGGGAAACTGCTGGTCCCACACACACCTGACTGTTGAAGAGCATTTACCCAGGATTAGCAAACAGGTTTGTCAGGACCCGTGCCCGAGGCCAGGCTGGAAGGGCTTGGAGCCACCTGGTGTCCCTGCCCAGTGTGGTGCCAGCTCCAATCCCAGCCCGGAGCTTTCAACTCCGGAGCTTTCCCAGCTCCAATCCCAACCTGGAGCTTTCAACTCCGGAGCTTTCCCAGCTCCAATCCCAACCCGGAGCTTTCACCTCCGGAGCTTTCCCAGCTCCAATCCCAACCCGGAGCTTTCAACTCCGGAGCTTTCCCAGCTCCAATCCCAGCCTGGAGCTTTCAACTCCGGAGCTTTCCCAGCTCCAATCCCAGCCTGGAGCTTTCAACTCTGGAGCTTTCCCAGCTCCAATCCCAGCCTGGAGCTTTCAACTCTGGAGCTTTCCCAGCTCCAATCCCAACCCGGAGCTTTCACCTCCGGAGCTTTCCCAGCTCCAATCCCAACCCGGAGCTTTCAACTCCGGAGCTTTCCCAGCTCCAATCCCAACCCGGAGCTTTCAACTCCGGAGCTTTCCCAGCTCCAATCCCAGCCTGGAGCTTTCAACTCCGGAGCTTTCCCAGCTCCAATCCCAGCCTGGAGCTTTCAACTCTGGAGCTTTCCCAGCTCCAATCCCAGCCTGGAGCTTTCAACTCTGGAGCTTTCCCAGCTCCAATCCCAGCCTGGAGCTTTCAACTCCGGAGCTTTCCCAGCTCCAATCCCAGCCTGGAGCTTTCAACTCTGGAGCTTTCCCAGCTCCAATCCCAACCTGGAGCTTTCAACTCCGGAGCTTTCCCAGCTCCAATCCCAGCCTGGAGCTTTCAACTCCGGAGCTTTCCCAGCTCCAATCTCAACCCGGAGTTTTCAACTCCGGAGCTTTCCCAGCTCCAATCTCAACCCGGAGCTTTCAACTCCGGAGCTTTCCCAGCTCCAATCCCAATCTGCCTCAACTCCGGAGCTTCCCCAGCCTCCTTTTCCTCAGGCTCTGGCTCCAGCCCAACCCACAGCACAGCACTGGCAGAAGCTTCACGCAGGTTTACACTCACAATTAAAAATGCTCAAATTTGTACTTTATAGTATTTTTTGCAACTTGGTTCTCCTGCTTTCTGCCCCAAAGGTGCCGGTGCAGCCCTCCCAGATGCTGGCAGTGTCGGGGCTCCCCAGACCTTCCGTGCAGAGCCCGCAGGTGGCGGCATTTTCCATTTTTGTGTGGAAAAACCAGAATTCCCTTTTTGACGCTCCCTGCACGGGCAGCTTCTGAGCCCGTCGGGCACTGGCAGAGATTCTCCCCATCGGGGCTGGGCAGTGCCCACACAAGCAGCAGCATTTCCCTCGGGACCAGAAGCCCAACTTTTCTCTCCGCTGCTGTTGAGGAGCAGCATCCCAGGAGTCACCAAAGCGCAGGTTTAGAAGCGCAGGAAGCAAGTGAAGCTTTCCAAAGCTCACTGCACCCCATGAGCAGCGCTCTTCATTTTGAATACTTTTATTACTTCCTAACCAGAATTCTCTGGGCTTTGCAGAGAGGTATAGAACCACTCAAAATAAATAATAAAAATAAAAGAACACACCAAACAAAACTCCCCCCAAACCCTGTAGTTTAAAAAAGGCTGTTAAAATTTCATACAAGAATTAACAATGGGGAAAAGTTAGCAAATAGGACAAAGTAGAAAGTAAGTTCCTGTGTTTCCAGCAGTGGCTTTGCCAGATGCATCATCACATCTGCATGTGAGCAACTTTTCATTATTTATAAATGCATAACAGGAACACGGCCAAAGCTACAAACCAAGGAGTCCAACACACATTTAAAAAAAAAAAAAAAAAAAACCAACCAGGGAATGTGTCTTGGTTATGGAACAAAAGAATTCATTTTATCACTTGGCTTTAGCGCTGGAGAAAATGGCTCCTGGTGCGCTGAACCCCGTGATGAATGTGCCCCCTCCAGATCTTTATTGCCCCTGTAAATCACTGCACTGACAGCACTTAATAAGAAAGCTTTGGAGTGGGTTTGAAGTTTTGCTTTGTACAAATAAAATCTCATATTAAAGAATTTGCTAGTCCTCAAGGTGTGGAAAAATAAGTATGACTAGAACCTGTTGTGCTTGCTTTTTTTAACTGTTTGTTTCCACTATTATTTTTTTTAAATAATTTTGTAGCAAAGTTAGACCATTTATTTCCTGGTCTGTATTAAAATACAGGACCAGGAAAACGGTCTGTATTAAAATAAAAATTAGAGTCAGGACTTAGTTATTAAAACCCCGTATTTCTGATGTTTCTATATCCTGTGATGTCTGGACAGGGCAACAAAATCAGAGGCATAGAATATAAAACATTAAATATCATCCATGGTGTGATATGACATGTTGACAATTCTCCTGTTTTTTAACTAAAGAAAGTGAGGGTTTGATGTCCACAGTTATCGGTCAAAATTCCACTCTTTGAGAGAGGGCAGGATTATCTGAGTCACCTGCTACCCCCCAGGTGGCAACAAAAGGGTTTAAATCCCTTGGCAGCAACTGCAACAACATTCACAGATGTGGTCAGTAACGACTTCTACATATATATATTATATATATATATATATATAATTGTATATATTTATACACACACAGCTTTGGTCAAGCACCTTATAGGGATACAGAGAAATAAATTACTACAACACAAATATTTAAAGTTCACATCAGAAAGTGGATAGACTGGTTTATAATTAGGGATTTAATTGTTTGTTTTAGAAAGGACATTCTAGAACAGATATTTGAGGGGGGGAAATGGCTGTTTGGAGGTGTTGAGAAGCAAAATGCAGCTTGGCTCAGGCCATCATGCACTGATAGACAGTGTCAGCACATCAATGAATTACACTTTAACCAAAATAAATCACAATTCATGTGGTGGTGGCTTTCTGTTCTGCTCCCATGTCTTGTGTTATCCTTGCTCAGTTCCAGGCTGCATCATTCCCTCTAAACCAGTTTATGGCATACCCTGGCTGAGGAAATCTTAACAGGAAACTACAGTTATTTGGACAAAGCTAAATGTATTTATAGGGAAATAAATGTATTTCCTGTTCAAACTGGGAGCACAAAGGTATTATGTGACAGACTATCAACAGGTCTGGAGGAAGTCCAGCTTCTCCTGACGGATAAAACACATTTGAGGAGGTACCTCCAGGAAAACACACGCTAGTGGGCATGGTCTGTAAGTGTAGGGAAAATAAAGGAAGGTTTTTCCCTAAAAACAAACCCAAGCAGTATTAAAGGAGCACATCAGTAAGAGTCCTTTAGGATTAGGATCCAGAGTATCAGGTGTCAATCTTTCCCAGCTGCATGGACCCTTCCTTTTTCTGTCTCTCACCTCTGGAAGAACATCTGCAAAGGTGTGGCCCCTGTGCCACCAGAAAGAGTAACCTGGCACCTGGGGCCAGGGCACAACCCCAAACCAGGCAAAAGGAAGAGAGCTGGGGCAAAAGAAGGAGAATCAGGGCACACGTGGATTGGGAGGGAAGTTCCAGGTTCATCACATTCCCCCCAGGACCCCCGATCTGGACACAGCCCCAGCACAGCCCCCTCCCCTTCCTGGGCATTCCTGTGCCCACTCCCCTGCAGCTCACCGAGGCAGCCAGAGCTGCTTTAACATTTACAATCAGTACTTTGACTTTTAAACTACTTTAAGATGGTTTACCCTTATTTCCCAAACCGGAAACCATTCTTAAACCTCTGAGAACAGCTGGGTGTAACTTTTGGGGGTTGTGTCTGGGTTCGATTGGAGTTTTCTCAACAGAATAAAAGCCCAGCAAGTTCTGCAGGAATCACTTGTTCCGTGTTAAAGAGCAGGTGCCCTCCTCCCTCCATCCCCACTGCAGGTGAGGTGGCAGCGCTGGTGCTCAGGGGCAGTCCCAGCTCAGCACCCCGAGGAAGGAGCCCCTCTCAGGGAGGGCGTTTGCCACTGCACGGCTCCAACACCTCTGATCAGCTCCGTAACTCGGATAACATCAACCCCAGGGAGCTGGGGAGGGAAGGGGAGGAGAGGGGAGGGAAGGGAAGGGAAGGGAAGGGAAGGGAAGGGAAGGGAAGGGAAGGGAAGGGAAGGGAAGGGAAGGGAAGGGAAGGGAAGGGAAGGGAAGGGAAGGGAAGGGAAGGGAAGGGAAGGGAAGGGAAGGGAAGGAGCTGCAATCCCTGGGAGCCGGCTCCGTGTACCCCTGTGTGCACAGCATCAACACCCCAAACTCCCAGAGAATCCAGAGAATCCAACCTAAAACGCGCCAAGGTCCAGAGTAATTCAGTAAAAAGCCACAGCGGGTCATTACAATGCCCCCCAGTTGTGCCTGCACGGCGCTCCGCGCTGCTCCCGCCCCTCGGGGCTTTTGGGGCTGCTCCGGGGCTCCTGGACAGCCCCTGGCCCTCTGCCCCCCGTCCATCTCCTCGCTGTCCCCCGGCACTGCCCGACATGATTTAACAACTCTAATTCCTTATTTAACGATGTCAAAGGTTTTTAGGAAATTGACTGTATTTCACCAACGATATATTTCTTCTCGATGACAGAGTGGTTAAAATGATTTTTAAACCAAGACAGCAAAATAAAGCAGTAATAAAATCAATAAAAGGTGCTTAAAACATTCCTTCTATTAGGTAATGGCATTTAAAATATCCGTAGCTTGTAATGGCACTTAGGATATGCCTGAAAATCAATGAGCTAAATTACTTATTGAACTAGTTAATTTGAACATTGAGTTTTATATGTATATTGATAAAACAAGTGACAAGAACCCCGGCTATGTTCGAATTCCACGGTCAGATATCTCCCTCTGCCGGGAAAAAAACTCAGAGAACTCCACTAGAGACCTAGAGACTCTTTTCGCTCTTTTTTTTTTTTTTTTTTTTTTTTAGTAGGAACACTAAAGGATGTAACAACTGAAAACTCCACAAGAGGTCTCAGACTCTGCAGGGTTTGTAAATTATTGTTTTTGCCAAAATCTCTGAAGTTTTATGATGCTGAATAGCAGCACAAAACCTTCAATTGCACCCAAAATACCATTTGGTATTTTGAAATACCAAAATATTACCACTATGTACAGAAATATACAAAAACCATGTGGGAACAGTGAAAAAAACAAGGGGATATAATAGTGCTTTAAAAACTGTGAGATCACCCTCAGCAACTTTGATATTTTTCATGTTAGTAACTCCTCCGTGTAGACTCTGAAGTAACAGCCTCTGGTAATACTTTTTTTTTCTTTTTTTCTTTTTTTTTTTTTTTGCTAGAAATAAAGAGTTAAAGACAAAGTTCCGTGCCAGCTGCTGCCCCTGAGGTGCAAAAACGGGGAGGGGGAGGAGGGGTTTTAAAAAGCGAGGAAAAGAGGAGTTAAAAAAGTGGGGGGGGGGAGAAAGAGCAGAGAGGAGTGAAAAAGAGAGGAAGGCGGTGAAAAAGAGGGGAAAAGGGGAGGATGAAATGAAATAAAGGGGGAAGAGGGGAGGTAAGAAAGAAAGGTGGGAAAGGGGAGGGGGAAAAGGAGAGAAGGTGGGGAAAGGGGGAAAAGGGGGGGAATAAAGAGAAAAGGGGGGGAAAGAAAAAGAAAAGTGGGGAAAAGAAAGGGAAAGGGGGAAAAACGGAGGGGGAAGGGGCGGGACCGCCGCTGAGGGCCGCCCCCTCCCCGCCCTGTCCCCGCCCTGTCCCCGCCTCGGGGCGGAGCAACGCCGCAGCCCAAGATGGCGGCGGCACCCTCCCAAGATGGCGGCGGCACCGTGACACTATGGCGGTGTTACCTCCTCAGGATGGCGGCTGCCGCGTCCCGCCGTGGCCAATCCCCTCCGAGCATGGCGAGCGCACCTTCCCAAAATGGCCGCGGCCCCGCCCCGCCGGCGCGGCCCCGCCCCGCGCGCTGCACGCCGGGCTCGGGGCGGGCTGAGGCGCGGCGCCGGTCGGGCCTGCTGCGGGCGCGGGCGGTCGGAGCGAGCGGGGCCGGGCCGGGCCGGGCGGGCGCCATGCCGGAGCTGGCCGTGGATAGGGTGGTCGTGCACCCGCTGGTGCTGCTCAGCGTCGTCGATCACTTCAACAGGTGCGGCCGGGCGGGAGTGGCGCCGCGGCGCTGAGTCACGGCCGGGCCGGGAGCGGGGCCGGGCCGGCAGCGGGGCCCTGGAGGAGCCCGGGGCCGGGAGGGGACCCGGCTGAGCGGGAAGGTCCCTGGGCCGGGAGGGGACCCGGTCCCTCCGGCACCCCGGGTGATTGGGGCCTAGTCCCGCTCCCTGCCTCCGATGCCGACCGCTTTTAGGGCCAAAAAGAAAGCCCTGGATCCCCGGAGGCGGCCGAGCCCGCGGCGGGTGACGCTGGGGTCGGTCGCTGCCCGCTGCTCGCAGGCAGTGTCGGTGTCGCGTCCCCCGTGAGTGACATCGGTCCGTCCCTGGGGACAGGCTTTGGTTCCGAGGGCAGCGGAACGCCCTTTTGTGGCTGTAAACACAAGCAGTGATAGCACAATCATAACCCTCCTCTTCCACCCCCGCTGTGTCACCTCCGACACGGGGTGGGGGTCCCTTCTCCCTCCTCCCCGTTTGTGGCAGGGACTGACAGTCGTTTTTCCTTTTAGAATAGGAAAAGTGGGAAATCAGAAGCGAGTGGTTGGAGTGCTGCTGGGCTCCTGGCAGAAGAAGATCCTGGATGTGTCCAACAGTTTTGCAGGTGAGTTCGGGTGTCCTGCCCTGTTCCAAAGCCACTGAATGATTTAGTGGATGGATTGTGTTGGGGGTTTTGAAGAAACCCCTTAATCCATCCATGTACAAATCACCTCATACCCAACAACAAATGCAAACTGCTGTCAACCCCCCTAAGTAAACCTCACTCTCCTTTAGCAGCCAAAAATACCCAGATCCAGAGCATTTCAATAAACATTTTCATTCAGGAAGTTGGATTCTTAAACGCGGGTGTTTTGTTTTACTCCCAGTACCCTTTGATGAGGATGACAAGGATGATACCGTGTGGTTCCTGGACCATGACTATCTGGAGAACATGTATGGAATGTTTAAGAAGGTCAATGGTGAGTTGAGATCTTCTGACAGTCAGGGATACGCTCCCAAAAACTTTCAGGGCTGTGGAAAAGGAAGTTCCTATTAATCATAGAATCCTTAAGGTTGGGAAATACCTATAAGATCATCAAGTCCAACCATCAGCCAGCACCGTGTTCTCCACTAACTGTGTCCCACATCCACACAGTTCTGAACACTTCAGGGATGGGACTTGCATTTCGAGATGTCAGATGTGCAGGCTATCAGACCCTGAGAGCCACATAATTAACAGAAGCTGTTAATTACCAGGAGAAAAGCTGTGGGTCAGTGACAGTGATGAGTGAGTGCGGTCACTGCTCAAGCCATGGCCTTGTAATCCACTTCCCTCTCCTCCACACAGATCAGACTCTCACCCTCCATCAGCCCACCCAGTCTCTGCCCAGGTCTCTCTGCTGGGGCCTCCCTCAGTTCTGATTCCAAATCCTTTCTGCTTTTGCTCAGCCAGAGAAAGAATCGTGGGGTGGTACCACACGGGCCCGAAGCTGCACAAGAACGACATCGCCATCAACGAGCTGATGAAGAGATACTGCCCCAACTCTGTAAGTGGGGCCACCTTTGGCCTGGGGGGTTGTTCTTGCCTCTCTTTCCCTAAAAGGGCCATCTGGGAAACCCTGTCCCCCACCTTTGTTGCCGGTGACACAGCTGTAAAGTCATTGAGGAACTGGGATCAGGAGTTTTTTGAATCATTGTCTCAGTGCCTGAGGTTACGCCTCTGAGCAGCCTTGTGCTGGTGCTGAGGAGGGAAGAGCTGCCTTGGGTAATTTTTTCCTACTCCTTGACTGAAATCCAGTTCTCTGCACATTTTCTTTCTCCCCGAGGTGCTGGTGATCATTGATGTGAAGCCAAAGGACCTGGGGCTGCCCACAGAAGCCTACATCTCCGTGGAGGAGGTCCATGATGTGAGTGTTCACTGGGTGAAGTGTCACAGTGACAGCTGGGAGCTCTGGGAGGCTGCCACTCATGGGTGGCACTGGCTGCAGGTGCTCCCAGGTGTGCCCAGTCATTGTGGGCCTGCCCTGGGCAGCTCACTCCTCACTGAGCCCCACTCAGACAAACAGCACCCAGCAGTGACTCACTGCAATTGTGGCATTTAAATTATTCTGGATGCGTATAAAATATTGGATCTTTCTGCCTTTCTGAGGCCTTCACTGCAGAGCAGGAGCTGCTCTCCCAGAATGCAATGAGGTTGGATCAAGAAAGAGAGAAATAATTGTGATATTTAGAATTTCAATTGCTCCCCCCCCAGGCACAGACCAGCAAAATGCAGAAATGGGAAGTTAGCCAGAGCAGGAGAGATTGCTGGGGCAGTCAGTGACACTGATTAAATCAAGGACATCCCAGCTAGAGCTTTTCCTCTCAGATCCTTGTGGCCTGTGTAGGGCTGCTTTTCTGGTTTCCTCATCCCCTGGCTGAAATGCCCCATTTGTGTGTCCCTGTAGGATGGCACCCCGACCTCCAAGACCTTTGAGCACGTGACGAGCGAGATTGGTGCTGAGGAGGCCGAGGAAGTGGGTGTGGAGCACCTGCTGAGGTGAGGGGACAGCTGTCCTGGGCCCTGCACCTCAGACACGTGGCATAAATCCTGGGAGCCTGGCTGCCATCAGCCCTGCTCACACGGCTGGAAAGGCACAAGGGCTGAGGTTCTAATCCCGATTCTCTCTGGGTTTCAGGGACATCAAGGACACCACGGTGGGCACACTGTCCCAGCGGATCACAAACCAGGTCCATGGCTTGAAGGGACTGAACTCCAAGCTTCTGGACATCAGGAGCTACCTAGAGAAAGTAGCCCTGGGCAAACTCCCCATCAACCACCAGATCATCTACCACCTCCAGGACGTCTTCAACCTGCTCCCAGACGTGAACCTGCAGGAGTTTGTCAAGGCCTTTTACCTGAAGACCAACGACCAGATGGTGGTGGTGTACCTGGCCTCGCTCATCCGCTCCGTTGTGGCCCTGCACAACCTCATCAACAACAAGATTGCCAACAGGGATGCGGAGAAGAAGGAAGGACAGGAAAAAGAAGAAAGTAAAAAGGAGAGGAAAGATGAGAAGGAGAAGGACAAGGAGAAGAGTGATGGCAAGAAAGAGGAGAAAAAGGAGAAGAAATAAAAGGTGTAGCTTTTTTATTTGTAAATTAAAATTCTTGTAAACTAAATCCTTGGTGCTGGGGTCTTGTATGATGTGCTTAGCACTCTGCTCCTCCTCACCCAGGCAGGGTTGGGGGGAGCCACATGGAGGCTTTTGATTATGCTGTTATACAGCACTTCTTCCCCCAGTGTGTCTTAGGGGTGTTGAGGCCTCAGCTCACACACACTCTGCTCTCACTGAGCATATTCCCATGTTCAGGGCTAATCCTTTGCCATCAGCCAATTTTGTGCACCACAGCCATCCCCGTGTTTAACTGGCTCTGTGCCCCAGCCCCTCGGGGTGTGGCACAGCTGGGATGTTGTCGCTGCTGTCACCTCTGTGCCTCCCTGGCCAGCTCTAGGGGCTGCAGGAGGCTGTGAGCCTGGGGAGGCCCTGGGGCCATCACTGCTGACACAGACCAAGCAGGGACAAAATCCATGGGATTTGTGATCCCAGTGCTGAGCTCCAGATGCCATTATGGCCCTGGAGCCCCAGCCCTGCATCGACCCCACGCTGGGAGACACACAGTGACCAGGACACGCGCAGGGGGAGCCAGCACACAGGCACACCTCGGCAGCTGCTTTGTCGTTTATTGCACACGAAGCCGCGCGGGGCCGTGCGGAACCGGCCGTTCCCAGCCCAGAGCCCTTGCAGGGTCCCGTCCCCACAGCCCCCAGACACAGGGACACAGACACGCTGGGTCTGTCACCCGCACACACGGGGAGGGACAGAAGTGACAGCCAGGTGATCCTGCCCTCCTCGCTGCAGAGGGAACACAGGAGTGTGGGCAGAACCCAGGATCCGAGCGAAGGCCGGCAGGGCCCCGGCAGTGCCCGGAGCCCCCGGGGCTGCTGTGGAGCACCAGCTCCGAGCAGAAACCACATCATTTAAATACAACTGCCCAGGGGCCAGGGGCTGCACATGGGGACAGGCTCAGCCAGGCTCTGGCTCCAGTGGCTGCGGATCTGGCCTGGCAAGGGGCTGTCCTGGCACTCAGATGGTGCACAAGAGCCCCTCAGAAGCATCGTCTTGGGGGTCCCTGTCACTGTTGCTGAATGCACTGGCTGCAGGATGGGGCCCAGAAGTAAATGGGAGAGCCATTTTCTCCCTCACCTGCCACTACCAAAATGCCATGAAAAGGCAGAAAACAAGAGGGGGAAGAAGAGCCTCTACCAAACACATAACTGTGTCTGTGGAGAGGGCTGGGGAGCGCCGGTGCCCCCTGTGCTGCCCCCCAGCCCCTCTGCGCCAGCCCTCACAAGCCAAGCCCTCGTGTCCTCCTCTCCATCACACCTCGGATTTCCTTAGGGAAGCACAGCCCCGTTCCCCCGGGGCCGTGTCAGTGCAGAGCTCGCCCAGGAGCAGAAGCCACATTGTCCACAGGGGCCCGTGCACATCCCGGGGAGGGCTGGGCCCTGGGCACCGGCCGGCAGCGCTCCGGGAACGCCCCACAGCTCCATCACTCCTGTCCAAACCCTTCCGTCTCCTCGATGGCGTAAAGCAGCTTCTCCTTCAGCTGTTCATAGCTCTTGTAGGGAGGGAGATCCAGGCGGTTGAAGCTGGGGAGAGAGCCGAGGCTGGGCCGGGCCAGGAGCAGCAGTCCCAGCCCATGGGATGGAGCCCCATGCAGCCCCGCAGAGTTCCCCCTGTCCCCACACTCCTGCCAGGCCCAGGGGCAGTCACTTACCACGTGTGACTCCGTGGCAGCCACGTCTCTTTGCCAACTTTATCGATGCAGAATTTCTGGGGCCCGTTGCTGCCTGTTAATGAAGAGCACAGCAAAGCTCTTTACACGACCAGGAGCTGAAAAAGAAACCCCTCCCACACACCGAGATCCACCATCATGGCCCTACAATCCCAGGGTCACACAGGGCATAAATCCCTGGCAGCAATCCCCGCCTGTTTGCAGAGAGGATGTTCAAAAAACAGAGAAAGCAAAAAGCAGCACAGAGGGGCAAGAGCACCACCTCTGAACACAATGGTTCCATACCAAGTGCTAAAACTCATTGATCTGTAAACCCTGAGGATTGTGCGAGTCCATCCAAGAGTTTTAAAGGACCTGGCACAGCAAGTCTGAGTCACTGAGGTGGCTTTTTAACACAGTGGGAATGCTGGAGAGATTCCAGGGGGTGGAAAAAGCTAATATGCCAGCAAGAACAACTGAGTGGGTTAAGCAAGCTGGTTGGCTTAACACGGATGCCAGGAAAGTCAGGGAAAGGCTGGTATAGGCCCCAAAAAGCAGTAAATTAAAGGAGCAGTGGAACCACACTGTGGTTTTCTGAAAAAGAGGCTTTGTCGCACAAGAATGAAAATTGAATCAGAAATCCAATCTCATTTAGACTGAGATCACAAACCAGCCCAACATAGTTAACCCTGGTGGGACATCTTTGGTCACAGCCAAAGAACATGTGTGGAAATGGCATAACACCAGAGCACTGTGCTCAGACCTCCCAGCTGCTCTGTGCTGCTGTGAGCTCTGTGTGGTGACAGGGACAGGAAGGTGCCACCCCCAGGACACACCGATGAGCTCAGCAAAGCCCCCGACGGGCAGGCGGCAGGTCCCCGTCACGAACTGCAGCAGCCGGATCCTCTTCTCGTTGTCCATCTCCTTAACCACCTGCAGCAGGAACGCAGAGCTGAGCGGGGTCCTGGTCCCATCCTGCAGGATGGCTCCTGCCAGGGCACCCCACGCCCTCAGCTGGGCTCAGACTGACCTGCCAGAACCACTGGATCTGTTTGCTGTTCTTGGTGTAGTGCCTGTAGATGGTATTTTTCTGCCAGTCGTTCATGTCGATCTCCTGCATCCCGCACAGCATCAGCTGGGGACAGGGGACACTCAGCAGGGGACAGACAGAGCCCTGAGCCTGTGCTCTGAGCACCAGCCCTCTGGTGCCAGCCTTCACCTGGCCCAGGTGCCAGCACTGAGGTGTCTGGCGCAAATTCCTCCCATCCAACGGGATGTTCTCTTCCCAATGGACCCAACGAGCCACCCCCAGACCCAGCACCCGAGGCTGTCATCAGCCAATGGGCACAGGGCATGAGCAGGGTCACCACGTGCCACTCCCATCCACACCCCCACCCCAGGTGCCAGCTGACCTCCAGCTCCTTCTCGTCGAAGTAGCGCAGCCACTCCAGCGGCACCACCTCGTTGAAGCCGTCCAGGAACGCCTTGGTCTGCTCCTCCACGCCCCGAGTGAACCTCCAGTCTGTCAGCAGCCTGGGGAGGCAGAGGGGTCGGCACAGAGCCAGCACCGCTGGCCTGGCCCAGGGAAAGCCCAGGATCCCTCCCACCAGCAGGGAGGGCCCCGGGAGTGTGGGGAATGGGAGAGGGGCTCCCTCAAAGCACCAGGGCTCCTCTCAATTCCCACTGCTGGGGTTCTGTCTCTGCCCCCAAACCTGTGAGCAGCATTCAGCCCCAAGAGCGGCCTTAGGAGCTCCAGGGGTGCAAACCACATCCCCTGGCTGGAGCTGAGCTGGCCCTGGCAGCCCCCAGGCAGGCAGGGGGAACAGCCATGGGATGGGAAAGCAGCCTCAGCCTCTCTCCCCTCTCCTTTTTCCTGAAAGTACTGGCAACTGCCCAGCCCTCAGCAATCCAGACCGCAGCAGAGCTCGGCCAGCCGCGCCAGCCCGGGCTTGTCACAGGCCACGTAGCCCAGGGAAGCGGCCACGTCCCAAGCCCCACGGTCCCACCCCTGCAGCCACCGGGGGCGGGTGCCTGACAGGACCCTTGAGACAGCCACTCACATGATGTACTCCTCCTTGTTCTCCTCCGTCACACGGATGCTCTCACCACCCTCCTTCAGCTCGTGGGTGGTCACCTTGCCCAGGATCTCCATGTCCTGGATGAAGTACAGCTCCAGGCCGCACTCCTCCAGGCTGTTCTCCCTGGGGGGACACCGGGATGAGATTCCTGCTGGAGGCACCCAGCAGCAGTGAGGGGCTGTGGGGAGAGCTCTGCAGGAGGGAGGGCAGGGCACTCACTTGGTCCAGACGATGGAGTTGTAGAACTCGGGGTCGATGGACTCCAGGTCCTTCAGCGTCGGGCGCTTGTTCAGCATCCGTTTGTAGAAGGGCAGCGTGAAGCCGGTATCGATGAACTTCCCGTGGTACAGAGCCTGGGCCAGGGAGGGGACACCAGGTCACAGAGAACCCTGGGACACAGCCCTGGGGCAAGACAGTGCTCCAGCCCGGGGCAGCCACGGGGCAGAAGGGACTCATTCAGGGGTTCCTGAGCTATGGCACTTGCTCCTGGCTGGCACACATGGAGGGGAAGGGTGGGCTGCCCCAACAGCACTTCCCAGGCCGGGTGGGCTGCAGCCCCTCTCCCTCTCCACGGCAAATTCCACTGCATCTCCCTCTCCCCTCACAGCTCTATTAAGAGCACTTGTTTAAACAGAGCTGTGCTGTGGCTTCCCTGAATCCCTGGCTTCCAGGAGCCCCGAGGCAAAGGCAGCCAAAAATAATGCAGACGCTTGTCTAGAACGGCCCAGCGGTGAGTAATAGTCTGGGGTTTTATTGGTATCCTGCGAGGCGGGGCAGGGCAGGGCAGGACAGCGGGGCCGGCGCCGCCCCCGCGCACACCCTGTGGGGCTGCGGGCCAGGGACCCTTCCCGGGCTGGGGGAGCCCAGCAGCCCCCCTGCCAGCCCGGGGCACACTGGCCTTGAGCAATCCCACACAAACGGGAGGAGCTGCTCCGGAGCCTGGGCAGCTGGAAAATCTCACACTGCTGGGACTAAAAATAGTCCCTGGAGCTGCAGACCCGACAGTACCTGGGGTGACAGCCAAAGACCTGGAGCCATCCATCCCCGCCACAATCCTGGGAAACCAGGTCTCCTCTGGCCCCACAGCCATTCTGTGGATTTAAAATACATCACCCCACCACACCCCCTTAAAGGCCCATCTCCCCCTGACCCACACGTGTGCAAGAAGGGGCTCAGGGAGGGCAACAGTGCCAAGCCCAGCACAGCTGTGGCACACGGAGCTGCCCCTTGCCCTGCTGACCACACTGTCCCCTGCTCTGCAGGGGGACACAAACCCCTGGTGCCACCCCCAGCTCTCACCATGGCAATGAAGCGGCCGATGAAGCGGAAGTAGGTGAGGTGGTCGGGGTTGATGGAGGAGGCAGGGTTGATCTGCAGGCAGTAGTTGTTCTTGCCTGCGTACTCAAAGAGGCAGTACATGGGGTTGAGCACCTCATGGGACAGAAGGAAGAACCACTCCCTGGAAGGAGACAAGGGAACACGGTGACAAGCAGCTCAGGGAGGGGACAGTGTGTGTCCCTGCACCAGCGGGTGCCCACCCCAGGCAGGTGTTGGGCACTGGTGTGACTGGGTGAGGCTGTTCCTCTCCCCAAGGTGCTGTATGGGGTTTGTGAAGTGTTTCTGGAGATGCCAGCTTGCTGCAGGCCCCACTCAGAGCATTGGGAACCTCAGCAAGTGCCACACACAGTCCCAGCTGGGCTGTCCCACACACACACACACCCTGAGTGCACCCAGTCCCTCCGCACGCGCTGCCCCAGGAGCCCCACGCCAAGCTCGGGCCAGCACCATCCTGGCTTTGCTCCCCCGGCCGTGCAGGCAGACAGGAATCCTCAGACGTGGAGGCAGCCCCGGCATCCTGTCCGTGGTTCTACCCTGTGGTAGAACAGCATGACGTAACCTACCATAGGGTAAAACCACTGGCAGGACACGGAGAGAGGTGGAGCAGGAGCAGGAGCCGGGGTAGCAGCCCCATGAGGGGAAGCAGGCGAGCGTGGGGTGGCAGCGGGCAGGGACATGGCAACAGAGCTCCATGGAGATGTCCCAGCTGAGCCAGAGGGGGCTCCCAGGGACACTGGACCCCCTCCAGCCAAGGCACAGCCCATGCCCTGTGGTAGCATCATCCCAGCAGCAGGGCTGCAGCAACCACATCACACCCTGTCTGCCCTGGCACACACTGACTGTCTGGGAACACCAGGGCCTGTTTGCTGCAGAGAGACGAGGCCACTCAGCCCATTGCCCCCTCAGCTGAGGACAGCAGGGGAGCCCCAGCTGGGTCCCCTGTGCTCTCACTGCCAGGGACGGGCTGGGATGATGCTTTCAGGGTGTTCCACCACTCCTAAAAGCCAGTTGCCCATTTGAATGCCCCTGGACTCCTCTGCCTGAGTGCCGCTGCCTCGTGTGTGTGCTGCCCACAGGACACAGGGCACAGGCAGGGCACGGCCCTGTGGCCCAGCAGGCCACGCTCACCTGGCGATGCCACCGTAGTCCAGGCCCTCCTCCCCGCGCATGATGATGTACAGCCGGCGCCGCAGGTCGTACGGCTTCATGTTCATGATCTGGGGACGAGCAGGGCAGTGTCACCATGGCCGGGGCCAGCTGCACTCCTGCAGGCCAGCTGCACTGCCCCAGCACCTCCCTACCTGCTGGAAGGAGTCCTCGAAGAGCGTCTGCCGAGACACGCTGATCTTCACGTGGCTGGGCAGCGCGTTTGACTGCAGGCGGGGCAAAGGCACAGGGCTGTGTGAGGCTGGCACGGTTCTCCTCACCCACACCTGCCCACAGGGCTCAGGGCACCCACACAGCTGCCCACAGCAGCTCTACTCACGTGGCAGAGGAAGCGGAACTGGTGGTACTTCCAGCGAAAGCTCCGGTCGTAGGCGCCGGGGGAGCCGCCGTGCTTGCTCCTGCCAAAGCAGCAGGGCCTCGGTCACACCCCGTGCCTGCCCTGAGCAGCCCCCACCAGGAGCCAGCTGGGATGAGGGTCACTGGGGCACAGCTCTCCTCGGTCAGAGCCCACAGGAGCCCCCAGATGTGCTGCTCAGGGCTTACCCAGACTCGAAGCCCGGGCGCGGGTCCTTGAAGGTGGTGGTGCGGGTGTTGTGGTCCACGAAGTACCGCACGCTCTCGTTCGTGTACTTCATCTCCCAGCCCGGCGGCAGCGGCGGCTCCTGGATCATCCTGCTGGCAAGGGAGGGCTCACCAGACAGGCCCTTTGGGGGCCCCCTCAACTACAGCTCTGTGCCAGGCACAAGGGAGGATTCATGGGACTGGAGAGTGACTGTCCACACCCTGGGAGAGGAGTCCTGCCTGGGCAGCACTCTGGCCATGGCCATGGCTCTGTCAGAGCTTCCCCCTCCCTCTGTGGGACACATGGCCTCAGTGCAGGCCAGTCCCTGGAGAACTGCACCTTCCCAAACCCTGCTCCCTCCACGGCCACCTACCCCTGCGTGCGAGGGTCTTCCCACTGCGTGGTCCGGGTGTTGTGGTTCACGTAATACACTCGCCCATTGTCCTGTCTCTTCTCTAGGAGAAAAGGGATAGAAAGCGTTAGCTGGAGTCCTGAGAACAGCCCTCCCCTTCCCAGCTCACAGGAAATTTGTCAGCTCCCCCATTCCACCTCCCTGGCTCATTTGGAAAAGGCAGGGTAAACCCCACACTCCTTCTGCGTGCCTGAGCTGCCTCAGCCTGGCAGTGCCAGCGTGCAGGAGGTGCCAGGGCAGAGGCCAGCACTGCCACTGACCTGCCAGGCCAGCACAGGGGCTGTGCTCAGCCACACACCCTCCTGGGACACACAGCAGTGTCTCTCCACACGGATCCACAGGTGCTTTCCCAAACTGCCTGCATGGCCTTGCTCCAGTGCACACGTGTGTGAACACACACACCTTCCTGTGTGCACACAGGCACAAAACAGCTCCAGCACACACCCAGCCACCCCTGCACACACCCCCTGCCTCCCCAGCACTGTGTGTGCCCCACACCTCCTCCTCCTTCTCCATGTACTGTGTCACTCCCGCATGCTCAGCCTTGCACCATGCAGGCAGGGACACCTTGTCACCTCCCTGTGCCCTTCTGGACAGTGCCAGCCCCTTGCTCCATCTCACTCCTGGACTGTGGGCAGCAGCCCCCAGATGATGGCCAGGACTGCATCCATCCCAGGGATCCCATCCATCCTGGGAACCCCCACCCCATGGTGCTGTGCCCGCCACGCTGGCGCTGGGGACAGGTCCCTTCTCCTTGCTGATGGAGAGGGGACACCCAGCAAGGGCTCCACCACCACCCTCATAAAGACACTGCCCCTGCAGACTGCCTGAGCAGCCTTGGCCCCTCTGTCCTGCTCCAAGCTGCCACAATTTTAACCCTTCTCCTGCTCTCCCTGGCTCAGCACAGCCCAGCTGCACCCACAAGCATCCCAGCCTGCCCTCTCCAGGGATGTTCTCACAATGGAGGGGTTCTCTCTGTCCTGGGGGTGCCACAGGGACTTTTCAAAATGTCCCAGCACACAATGCTTGGGCCACTTGGGGATGACCAGCTCTGCTCCTACGAGCTCCCAGCCCTGCTCCAGACCCAGGCAGAGCATCCCAGGAGGCAGCACGGCAGAGAACAGATCCCTGCTCATCAGAGGAGAGGTCCAGGGACAAGCAAGGACTTCCACCCCCGCTGGGGATCTTCCCCACTCCAAAGAACAATCACAAGCACTTCTGCATTCAGCAGCTGAGAGAGACTGGGAACTCCTCCAGAAAAAGGGGAAGGCAGGGGGAAAAAAGCTGAATTTCATATAAGAGATCGCTGGAATCACAGGCAGAGTCAGTCCCACGTGCAGCCCAGCACAGGAGTGCTGGCTCCATGGCCACCCTTCACCCTTCCCAGTAACGCCAGGCACGGGAGCGAGGGAGCTGCTGGCACCCCTCGGGACGGGCAGGGTCCTGCTGCGGGTGGCAGGAGTGTCCCCCGGGGGCCGTGCAGGGCCAGGTGAGGCAGTGCAGTACTTACCCCAGCCGGGAGGAAGGGGCCCCAGAGGATCATTGTCGGACGGGGCTCCGGAGGACTAGAGAGAGCAAAAACACGGAATAAAGCCCAGAGCCGGGATGGCTGGAGGAGCAGAGCGCAGAGGTGAGCCGGCCAGCCCCGCTTCCACTCGCCTCTCCTCGGCCCACAGCTCCCAGGGAACTAAAAAAAAACTTGCACACTCAAGAGGGGTTAAAAAAAGAAACAAAAAAAAGCAAAAGCAAATAAAAAAATAAACTGGGGAAAAAAAAAGCCCAGAAGCTCAGCCTAAGCAGGGGCTGGGCAGCCAAGGGGCAGCGGGGCAGGGGCCAGGGGCTGTGCCGGCCGAGGGCAGCGGGACGGCCCGGAGGGCTCTGGACGTGCGCGGCTGCTCGGCGTCCCCTGCACATACACCTCCAGCCTCCTCCAAGAACCACACACAAGAGGGGAAAAAATATCGCAGGCCTTTCCAATGAAATCATTCCCACAAGCGCTGTCCACGCCCCGCGCTTCCTGGCGGGCCGGCGGCCCCCTCCTCCGCGGGCCGGGCCGGTGCGGGATGCGCCCTCCGAGCCCCCGCCCGGCCCTCACAAAGCGCCTTTCTGCGGGCACCGGCCCCGGGGCTGCCCCCGGCCCTCACAAAGCGCCTTTCTGCGGGCACCGGCCCCGGGGCTGCCCCCGGCCCTCACAAAGCGCCTTTCTGCGGGCACCGGCCCCGGGGCTGCCCCCGGCCCTCACAAAGCGCCTTTCTGCGGGCACCGGCCCTGGTGCTGCCCCCGGCCCTCACAAAGCGCCTTTCTGCGGGCACCGGCCCCGGGGCTGCCCCGGGGCTGCACACCCCGCCCCGGCCCCGCTGGGGATGGAGGATCCCCGGGGTCCGGGGCAGGAGAGGGCTGGAAGGGCTTCTAATGGTTAAATGAGAAACGCATCATTACCCAAAAGGTAAAAACCCATCTGCTGGAGGGGGGCTGTGTCCCAGCTTCCCGTGCTGGGATGGAACAGAGTCACCTGGGCACAGGGAATGCACCCGCAGCCAGACCTGGCCCTCCTGCCTGCAGCCCTCGGGGTGCCAGGGCCCCCCACTCCCAGGAAGACACCAAAGCCTGAGTGGGTACAGCTCGTGGCAGCCAGCACCCTGAGGATGGCCTGGCATAGTCTGTGCCCCTCTTCGAGCTCTGTCTCTTGTACCCAACCCCTGTGCCAGGACTGAAGTGGCCAGCACAGCTCAGACTGGGGCAGTGTCCACTCCCTCCCTGCCAGGACAGGCTGCCCACACAGGCACCCGAGTGGTGTCCAGGGGCACCACCTCACTGGCACCTCAAAACAGCTAATGAAAGCTACCAGGGCAGAGCTCCTGCTGCTCCCCACAGCCCCTGGGAATAACCTGCCCCTGTGCCAGAGACCCTTTGTGCGAAGGATGTGGCACTGGGGCATCTGCTAGGAGAACAGTCCCTGGCTTCACCAGAGCCCCCCAAACTGTGCCTTTGCCAGGCTCTGCCCCACTGCTCATCACCCCACTGCTGTGCCCTCCAGCAAGGGCAGAGGGATGCTGGAGGCAGAAGCAAGTCAAGCAGAAAGGCCCTGTGGGGCAGGGGGCAGAGCAGGAGCCATCACTGCTGGCAGCAGAACTCGAAACAAAAAGTACAATCGTTTCATCGGGCTAAATTTGGAGCCCGAGCCCCTCCCTCGGCGGAGCGTGGCCAGGACGAGTCACAGGGCCTGGAGCAGCTCCAGGGCTGGGCTGGCAGGGAGGAGGGACAGCCCAGAGCCCGCTGGGCACGGTGGGAGCCCTCCCAGGGGAGCCCCTGGTGCAGGCAGGGCCAGCACAGCACTGGGGGTCCAGCTCTGCCTGTGAGGCTTGGAAGGGTTGGAGAGACATCCAGGGAGGGACAGGCAGGAGAGGAGGGGGCTGAGCTGCTCCCGCAGCCCCGGGAGCGGCCCTGGTTGTGTCCCTCACAGACAGCACTTTGCACTACACCCCCTCCCCGAGAGCAGCTGAGCTCCTGGATGGAGCCCACTCCAGTGCCAGCTGGGACCCCTGGCTTTCTCTGAGGAGGCAAAAGTCAATGAGAAGTTGGTCCCTGTACACTGCCCACCTTCCCTCCACAGCTGTTCACCTGCCTCTGGTACAAGTGCAGGTTCACCCCTGCATGGGGCCGGATCGCTGCTCCAGGAGGCAGAGCTGCTCCAGCCTGGCCCTGTCCCAAGCACTGCTCTCCCTGCAGCCCACAGTCACTAACACCACACCACATCCATGGCAAAGGTATGGCCAGGACAGGTGTGGTCCCTGCTCAGGAAAAGAATGGCTGAGACCATTCCCTGAGCAAGGAAACACAAATACTCAGCCCAAACCAGGAACAGGGGAAAGCAGCAGATGAAGCAGGAGGATGCTGGCAAGTCCAGCTTGTTCCCTGCACTCTCTGGTCCCTGGCTCCTGCAGCCCTCCCTCCCCACTTGTACCCCAGGCCTCCAGCTCCAGGATCCAGCCACGCTGTCCTCAGCCCAACAGAGACCTGGGGAGGGATGAGCTCAGGCCCCAGAGCCTCCTGTCCTGCTACACACCAGGCTCCCACAGCTCCCTCAGCTCCAACAGCAGGTTCTGCAGCCCCACAGGTCAGCAGCAAGGCTTGTCTGATGGGAGCCACAGCAGAATGTGCAGCTGGCCACATTGGCACTGGAGAAACCTTGGGGACAGGCTGCTGAGGACACCTCCCACCACCCTTCAGGGCCATGCAAGCTGGTTTATAAAAAGCAGCACGTCACTCCCCCAAGGCTCCCATCCAGGCACTGCTCTGAGCTCACACAGACCCCACAGAGCCCAGCAAGTGCCTTCCCCTCCCCGTGGCTCCCAGGCAGCCCCGGTGAGACCCTGGCTCTCACCTGGTACAGGAACCTCTGGCTGAAGTGCTGCATGGCCCCTTGCAGCTGGTTGCGCTGTGACTGCCACTGCTCGTAGTTCCGGACGTACTCGGCCGTGGGGCGCTGCCACGTGGTGGTGCGGGTGTTGTGGTCCACGTAGTAGTACCTGCCCCGAGGATCCACGCGCTTCTCCCACCTGGAAGCACGCAAGGAATTGTCACTGTGGGGCTCACGCCGCGCGGGTCCTGACACCCTCCGACACGAGGGCTCCGTGCCCAGCTCCAGCACAACCACTGCTCTCACACCTAAAGGGGCTCTTATGACCGGGACCCACCAAAAGGAAATACACAGGATGAGTAACTCCTTGAGTAGGTCCTGCAAGGGCACACGAAGCCTGACAGGATGCTGGGATGCAGCAGAGCTCCCACCAGGATGCCATGAACACCTCTCCAAGACAGTGACTGAGCCAAGGCCTGGAGCCCCCAGCCCCTTACCCTGGAGGAAGGGGTCTCTCCCATGTCGTGGTCTTGTTGTTGTGGTCTACATAGTAGACTCTTCCATTCGGCAGCTCCCGCTGTTCCCACCTGCAAGGAAAACAAACTCATGAGGCAGGTGGTATTGCTGGCACCAAGAACATTCAGAGAGCTGCCCCTGCTGGGTCAGGGAGCCCAGCCCCTCACATCCTTGGCACTCCAGCCTTTATCTGACAGCTCTGCATGGCACCTACTCCTGGATGGAGACTCTGTGAGAGGGGCTGCAGCACTCTGCTTCCTCAACAAGCATAACTGGAGCATAAATTCCTAATTTCCCCCAGAAAGGTCAGCATAGGATTTTACAGAGGGTCAGTTTTATGCCCTGTGTTTCTGATGTTTTTGTTTGGTTTCTCTTCATACATCTTCAGAGGGGAGTGTTTGAATTAGGGCTGGGGCTGGGATCCCTCCCTGCAGCCCTGGGCTTGCTGCTGACAGCTACAGCTTAAACATGTGTGTGGCCACAGGCTGGGGTGGCCCTGAGGACAGCCCAGGTGACAGCAAGCCTGGCTTCACAGGGCCACGCTGCAGCCATTCTTTGTGTGAATTCATTCATGAATTTACCCTGGCAAAGGTGAATGCTCTGTGGAGCCTGTGCTTTCTTGTCAGCTTTTATCCTGCAGCAGAGGAGGCGAGCCAGCAGCTGCTGACAGATAAAGTGTTCTCCTGCCACACTTGTGCTCCCACAGGCCTCTCTCCCCATTCAATCATCTGTCTCAATTAATCACCACAAAAAGCTCTAGGAAATTAATACACCAGCTTCTGTGTGGCAGCAGGGGAGCCAGCCCAGGCTGGCAGGCAGCAGGCAGCCCTGGGGATGGAGCTGCTCTGAGTGCTGGTGCCCCACAGCCTGGGCTCATCCCAGGTCAGCCCCACAGCTCCAGGGACAGCAATGCCATCACCACAGCTCCAGGGACAGCAATGCCATCACCACAGCTCCAGGGACAGCAGTGCCATCACCACAGCTCCAGGGACAGCAATGCCATCACCACGGCTCCAGGGACAGCAATGCCATCACCACGGCTCCAGGGACAGCAATGCCATCACCACAGCTCCAGGGACAGCAATGCCATCACCACAGCTCCAGGGACAGCAATGCCATCACCACGGCTCCAGGGACAGCAATGCCATCACCACAGCTCCAGGGACAGCAGTGCCATCACCACAGCTCCAGGGACAGCAATGCCATCACCACAGCCAGGGACAGCAATGCCATCAGCACAGCCACACACCTGCAGTGACACAGCTCAGCTGCACTGCAGCCTCTGTGGAGCCAACTTGAACATGTTGCTTCCAGTCAGCAGCAGGGGACCTTTCTCCTCCCTGGAACAGGTCACAGACACCAGTGGGTGTCCCTGAGGGAGAGTCCAAGGCAGCACCTGCTGTGCCCCTGCACCATAAGGGTGAGGGGCTGCCAAGCCTGACACCACCCTGTTTCCTGGTTACAAACCAGGAACTTGGTGCTTCATAAGCATAAAAGCACCAGGACAGGTAAAACAAGAGTGAAAACTCTAAAGAGAAAATCAGCACAGCTGGGGTGTCCTAAGACATGAGCAGGTCTACTCCATGAGATGAATGGCAGAAGGTGCCCAGGCACTTTTAAGGCAGTGGAACTGCCCTGGACAGCCCCTCCAGTCTCAGTAACAGCAGATGCTCTGATCCATACAGCTCTGAGGACTTGGAAGGTACCATTCCTGCAGCTGTAGAGACCAGGATTCCCATGATGAGAATTCCTCCAGGTTTCTGGATCCCTCTAGGTGGACTCGTGACTGCAAAGAGCCACCTGGGACTGGGGAGAGCTGCTGGTGGTGGCAGCTACTGCCTGATGTCCCCTGTCCCCACCTCACCCCCTATAAAAACACTGATGAGCTCACAAACTGCTCACCAGCAGCTCCTGGGTGATGTGAGGAGTGAATCTGCGAGGGCTGCCTCACCCTGTGAGCCAGGGGTGATGAACTATTGCTGCCACACAGAGATGGGGACACTGGGGACCATCCTTGCTCAGACCAGCTTGCCCAGCTCCACACGGCCCCCAGCATGGGAGATCCATGGCTTTGGGAGCACTGGATGGTGGGGTGGGAGCTCTCCCCACAAGCACCACCAAGCACCCAACATGCCAGTCCCTGCCAGCTCTCCTCCAGCTGCCCACAGGCTCTCAATGGCCATGGATGCAAGGAGGCGCAGGCAGTGGGAAGTGGCAGAGCTGAGGCAGCCCTGCAGTCCAAACAAAACGCCCTCCTTACGTAAGAAACCACAGCCCTGGGCTCTGCCAGGCAGCATAAAGCACCTCTTTGTGCCTCACACCCCCCGCCTGTCCCACACAGGATCATCATCCCTGACAGGATCCACAGCCAGCGGCCCCCTCCCCGCCCCTCGGTGCCAATCCACCCTGGAAGGCCAGCAGCAGAGCTGGGAGCCCAGGCTGGGACCCCCGAGGCCTCGGGCAGCACACACACGCCCGGCTCCGCAGGCAGGGGAACACTGCCCAGGGCGCGTGAAGGAGCCTTTGGGCACTGTCGGGCTGGAATTACTCAGAACTCCTTCCAGCCCTCTCCAGCCCCCAGGACAGACTCCCAGTTGTGTGAGGGATGCCCTTGAGCCGCCACACCTGGTGCAGATGTTGAGACACAGAGATCTGAGCACAGCAAATCGCTCAGGATCCCCACATGAACCCAAGCGTCTGTCAGAGCCCAGAACGAGCAGGGAGGCTGGGGCCACCCTCCAGAGGCTGCAGTGAGAGCTCCCCACGCTCCCAGGGAAGGAAGGAGACACTCAGGCATGACGGGAGGGACATGCCTGGCAGCTCTGCAGGGGACTTTGCTCCTGGAGGGGCAGAGCAGGAGCCACCCCCATGGGCCCTGCAGTGCTCTCACAGCCAGCCCAGCAAGGGGCTCTCCTGCAGCCCCATCTCCCAAGCTGGGCCCCAAACCACCAGTCAGAATAATTCTGTGGTGAGGGGAGCCCGCCAAAAACCAGCCTCCCTGGATCAGGGCTCAGGAGAACTGCAGGAGCTCATTTACACCACCCCAGGGACACAGTGTTGTGCAATCCCAGTTCAGCAAATCCCCATTAGCCCAGGACCTGCTCTGGCAGCTCCCTGGAAGGGCTCACACCATGGAGACCTCAATGCATTCAACTCCACACTCTCCTTCACCTGGGAAGCCCTTGATCTCTGGTCTCCCCTGCCCAGGCCAGCACAGCACAAGCACAGCTCGTGCTGCCTTCTTTCCCCCTGCAGATGCCACAGCCAGCACAGAAGGTGCTAATCAAAGGTGTCTCCAGAGACCCCAGATTCCAGGAGCTCAGCCCAGAGAATCCTCACCACCCCTTCAATGTTCCTCTCCATCCAGCTCCCAAAGCACAAGAGCTTTATCCTCCTCCCTGCTCTGACACACCGATTCTCTGGTGTGAGCTCCCCAGGAAGATGGGCAAGGAGGACAGGGCCACCTTTCCATGTGGCTGGGCCAGGTAAACCCAGCCTGGTGTGTCTCAGAAAGCAGTGCCCACAGCCTCCGGAACCCAGGGCTATCTGCAGGCTTCCCCACCCCGGCAAAGAAACAACAGCCTGTTTCCAACCCAGGTGGGGAAAAGGAGACCTTCAGTCTACCTGGTAGGAGCAGAAAGGGGCATAAGCTCTGGCTGGAATAAAGGCCTTTTTGAGAGCACTGGACTTTTCCAGCTGCCTGGAAACAGGAAGCGCCCAGGCCAGGAGAACAGAAACCCTCACACTCCTGTATAAAGGCACAGTGAGCCGTTAACCCTAATTACCTGTGACTGACACGCGAGCAGGGCCCTGACCTTCCAGGCATCGCCTCAGCCAAAGCAAAATAAACAGCTCCCTTCATCCCAAACACAGCCCAGTTCACCCCCCGCCCAGAATGCAAGGGCTCTGACACAAGGGGAGAACGGTGCAGCTGCAGCACACTGGGGGCTGAGCCCAGACCCGACTGCTGCCCCCACCCTGAGCCAGCAGCTCCCACTCCCCTCCAGCCCCTTCCCAACGTCCCCTGGAGGAGGAGGAGGATGAGCAGCATCTGCACCAAGGAGAATGAGCATCACTACTCAGGAGTCCTGCCCCCCTGTCCCCAGCAGTGACCAATGCCTCTGTGGTGTCCCTAGAGCATGTCTGTGCCCTCCTGCTCAGTGGGAGCTCCCTGAAAATCCACACTCAGTCTCCTGTGCGTTTCCCTCTGACTGATTCCTTGAGCAGCCCTGTGAGAGCAGAGGGCTCTGCTGCTCCACGGGCACAGATGCCACCCCAAACTGTTCAGTGCCCCAAACACCCAGTGGGCACAGGCCAGGCGCCAGCCCAGAGTCCTGGACAGCAGGCAGGGAGCACTGGCTGTGCCAGGCAAGGGGCACAGGATCCCCAGCACCTGCCCCAGGTCCTCCTTGTTCAGCTGAGCACCAGCATCTCCAGCAGCTCCTGGGGCAGCTCTTTCCCTCCCTCGAACAGCCCCTGATCCCAGCACACAGCAGTGTCCCAGTGGGTTCCTGTCCCCCCTCTCCCCACAGGCAGAGCTTACCCGGGGGGCAGAGCTTACCCGGGGGGCAGAGCATCCAGGGCGAGCACGGCTGCCCGGGCCGGGGGGGCACTGGGGCCCGAGGCCGCCTCCTCTGCCTCCCTGGAGCCGCTCAGGGCAGGAGGGGCAGGAGCAGAGGAGCCCTCGGCCGTGCCGGGCGCCGCCGGGGTGGGAGCGCTGGCCCCTGCTGCCGGCCTGTCCTCGTCCATGTCCACGGCAGCCACGGCGTCCCCGTTCACTGCGGAGCAGAGGGCAGGAGGTCAGCACGGGGAGGGCACCAGCAAACAGAGCACGTGGTGGGTGACAAGCCAAGCATGGCACTCTCAGTGCTGCCAGCCTGCAGCAAAGGCAGCACCTGCTTCACACCCAGACCCCTCTGGCAACCACTGCCATGGCCTCCATCCTGAGATGGTGCTTTGCATTTCTGCCCAGGGTCTCTTCTGTCACGGAAACATGCTGCATCCCAGACAGGAACTCGGGGAAGGAGAAGGAGCTCCAAAACAGTGGGTACAGCATCTCCCCTGAGGCAGAGTGAAACCCAGGCTCCACAAGTCAGCAGCACTGCAAAGAGCTAAACGTTGCTGGATTCCACTGAACCTTTGGAAAAGGGAAGAGACAGAGCAAAGGAAAACTACAAAGAAAACTGCTGAGGAGGAAAATACAGAGCAAAAAAATGAGAGGGAATTTGTTAGAGGAATATTTACTGGATACCAAAACCCTGAGACCTGGCAGCCAAGCTGAGGAGGACCCTTGGTACAAAATATCCTGGCTGGAGTGGTAAAGCAAAAGTTTTATAAAAACCCACGAACAAGGAACAAAGCAGTGAGGGATGCGGACATATTTCCAGGAGCTAGAGCTGAGAAACATAAAAAACTGTAAGGGAAGCCCAAACAATTAGAACCATTGTAGGAAAAAGCAGTATAAACCCTCATGGAAAGGAGACTGAAGAGCTACAGACGCTCTGTAGAAGAGACAGAATGAGACCCACCAATGCACAGGGACAAAATTCCCAGGCACTACAAGATGCATCATGAATCTCAGCAGAGACTCATTTTCTCCCCAGTGAATATCCCTGAGCTCTGCCCCCACCTCCCACGAGCACTGGTCACCTGTGCCGTTGGCCGTGCTGGTGGCCGTGCCGTTGGCCACACCGTTGGCCGTGCTGGTGGCCACGCCGTTGGCCGTGCTGGTGGCCATGCTGGTGGCCACGCCATTGGCCATGCTGGTGGCTGTGCTGGTGTGCTGTGAGCTCTTGGCCTGCTGCCGGTGCCGGCTCCTGGCACTGGGACTTTGCTCTCCGCTCCCCGCGTTCCCCCGGGCTGCTCCGGCCGCATGTCGGTGCGTCCTGCAAGGGAGGGAGCACAGGAGGTGAGAGACATCACATGGAAAACACCGCTGCTGCCTTTTCACCTGGGCTTCTGCTGCTTCTACCCAGCACAGCCACTGCTGTCCCCTGGGAAAGGCCAGGATATGGTTCTGTGCCTCTGCTCAGGGCAGTGCCTGGAGCTTCATGCTGCCTGCTCAGACCCGCCCACAGTCCTGGCACACTCCTGCTGGTGGCAGAGAGCCATGGAGGAGTCACCTGGGTGACACCACCTTGCTTTGTTCACAGGTGGGCACTCCACATGCCAAGGAATGGCCCCGGATGCTCACAGCCAGACACCTGCTCACTACAGTGGATCCCAGCTTGCTCCATCCACCCCTGCAGATCCCAGGAGATCCCACACCAGCCCTGGGTCCTGCACCATGGTGGGGACCCTCTCCAGTGCCTTGTGCCTGGCTCCAAGCCTAGCGCAGAGGCAGGGGAGGAAGGTGCTCCCAGGGCAGCCGTGGCCTCCAGAAAAGGAGGGAACCAGCAGTCAGGAAAGGTGAGAGCTGAAATCACAGCACGAGTTGTGTCCAGCTCAGGTGCAGCTGCTCCATCTCCTGGGGGTCACCTCCACCCCGGAGCTCACCTGCCACCATTCTCCATGGCCAGGGCAGCCCAGCCTTCACTGGCAGAGCACCTGCAGCCCCCCCAAGCAAACGCACTGCCTTGGACCATCCAGGGCCCCAAGGCAGCACAAAGGCATTCCTGAAAAAGCTGGGTTTCACCTTAAGAATTCATTCCTGTGAGTGAGGAGGGGGACAGGGCAGGAGGGGAGATGCTGTCATCCCAAATCTGGGGGGCCTGAGCAGCAGAGGCAGAGCCCAGGCACCTCCACCCAGGCTGACAGCCCAGGCAGCAACCACGGAGGGTAGAGACTGCAGGGAAAAGGACATCAGTTTCTCCCAGCCAACATCTACCTTAAAAGGGCAAAACCCACAAACTGTCCCCAAGTCTCAGGGCTGGTGCTGGGAGGGGACAGCAGCTTGGCAGCTACAGGGCACAGATCAGTCATGCCACTCTCAGCAGCTCCAGCAACTGGAACCCTCCCACTCGCTCCAAAGCTCTCTCCTTGGGGAGCGGCTCATGGCAGGGCTGGGATTGGGAGGAGACATGGGAAAGCAGGAGATTTGTTGAAAATAGATTAAATGAGAGCCACGGGGAGAGCACGAGCTGCTGTGACCACTTGGGTGAGTCACAGACCCCCAGCCAGGGGCTCCTCAGACACTGAAACTCCAGCTGGCCCCCAGACACAGCTCCGTGCTGGGGTTTGCTTTGGCCACCAGCACCCAGCAACATGGGGCATCTGTGCGGAGAGAAGAGGCTGCTCTTCCCCCATCAGGAGGTGAAGGGGGCCCCTCACTGCCAGGGCTCAGCAGGGCACACTGGTACCACCCACCTCCCTCCCAAAAGCTGCCTGGGACCTCTCCCCACAGTTCCCCCATGGGGAGGCCAAAGGCAGCACAGCCCCCAGAGCCCTGGCCAGAGGGGAGCAGGCAGGTGCCACCAGCCTGTCCCACTCGGAGCAACCTTTCTAGCATGGGATGGGTCTGGTCCCTGCCCTCCTCAGCACAGATGAGCTCAGAACTGCCCAGGGAGTTTTTAGAAACCAAAACAGGATGTTTCCAGGCTGCCAGCTGGCGGCACAGGGTTACCAGCCTGAATTAGCCAGCCCAGCCCTCCTACGAGTGCTCCCATCTGGGCATTGTCTTTTAATAGACACTGGAAACAAACCCAGCAAGGCCACAGAGCGCGGCGGGATGGGAGCGTGTGCTAAAATAGGAGCAAGGAAAAAACCAGGCAGAGCACGGATGGGAATAGGTGGGGTGGGATGGAGAGGGGTGTGTGGATGGCAGCCCCTCTCCCACACCAGGGACAAGACTCTGCCGTCCCCCATTGACTCTGGGACCTTGGCTGGCTGCCCCACTGCCCCTCCTGGGCTGAGGCCAACGAGTAAAGTGGCATCAGCCAGGTGCCATCAACCCTTCCCCTTCCCCTTCTGCCAAGGTGGAGTCCCCTCGCCAGGGTGGCCAACACGGACCCCAGCCAAGAAGCCCAGGAATGGCCAGTTCCTGCAGCTGGGATGGCCAGAGGGTCCCTCAGGAGATGCAGCAGAGGTGGCAGCATGTCTTGGCCTCACTCAGCACATCAGAGCCCAAGCTGTGGCCGAGGAGGAGGAGGGCAGAGCAGAGGCTGGAGCCAGCACTGGCTCTGGGGAGCAGGGCACAAGCTCTGGGATACAACCAGGAGAGCCTCAGAGCCATGCAGGCAGTGAGAGCACAGCCCCCAAAACACAGAGCTGAGAAATTCCCCCTGTTCCTGCCAAAGGGGGGAGGCAGCCACATCCCCCTGCACCCAGATGAGAGAAGCATGGAATAGTTTGGGTGCCAAGGGATCTGAAAGCTCATTCTCATTCCAGCTCCTGCCATGGGCAGGGACACCTTCCACTATCCCAGGGTACTCCAAACTCCGTCCAACCCGGCCTTGGACACTGCCAGGGATGGGGCAGCCATGGCTTCTCTGGGCAACCTGTGCCAGGGCCTCCACAAACAGGGGCTGTGCACCCATGGCCCCAGCTCTCAGCCAGAGCTCCCTCTCTCCCTGCACAGACGGCTGTGGAATTTCACACCCAATCACCAAGATTAGCAGCAAATCCCAAGATGACATTTGTTCAGGAGAAGAAAAAGAAGCCCTGACCAAGCAATTTCCCTTGCAGGGACAGTGTGGAAATAGCTGAGGAGCAAAGAATGCCCCTTTTCTTCCCATCCTGCCGCTGAGCGACTTTGCCAGCATCCATCACCAAGCCCAAGAAAATAAACACGGCTCTGTGTATAAACACAGCAACCATCAAACAACATTCCCAAGTGCAAGGGACCCACATTCCACCCTGGAGTGTGCAGCTGCCTCCTCTGTGGGTACAGAGAGCAGTGCTCTGCCCCACGGAGCAGCACCACATCAAACTGAGCAGGTATGTCCAGAGCAACCCCAAATTCAGGTAGTACAGCATGGATTGAGAGCTAGCTCAGAGCTTTCCACAGCAGGGCAGCCAGGGGATATGGCTGATGGCAGGCACACCTGGCAGGTGTCTCAAGGTGCCCTGCACAAGCCCTGGACAGACGTCACCACACTCAAGGTGACAGCTGAAGCAAACTCCTCACAGCCAATGGGCAGGCAGTGGGGAATGGGCAACAAGCAGTGCCCAGGCTCAGCCTCCCAAACCAGGATTTTCTTTGCAGGTTTTCTAGCACCTCCTGAGAGCTGCTAAGTGCCTGCCAAGCCCAGCTCAGTTGGGTCACTGAGCACTTCCCTCCCCTGGGGAGGCTCTAACACCTGGACAGCAGGAATCAACAGGAGCAGCCACCACAAAAGGGCACGATCTGCGCTCACAAACTGCTCCCAATTTCCATCCCTCGCCCTCCTCGGGTGGGAGATGAACACACAGCATGGAAAGACAAGGTCACTTTTTGAGCCAAAAACATCAGCTCTGGTGTGTGCCCAGCAGATAAAGAAGGAGCAGAAGAGCTCGAGGGGTGAAGCTTGTAGCTGAGAGTGCTCCTGAGCCTGGGCCACGCAGAAGCTCCCAGGACAGGCTGCAGGCGCCCTCTCCACAGCCACACTCCTACCCAGAACATCTGCACAGGCTGCTGGGCCACTGCCATGCTCTGGAAATATAAATAGGTGTTAAATTCAACTCCATGTTGACAGTGTGACACGTCTCTCAGTAACCACAGCTCCAAAAGGAGCAGCGCTCAGCCACTCCAGCCCGGCAAGGAGGCAGGGCAGGGCAGGGCATGGAGCCAGCTGAGGATGGCCTGCTGCCCAGGCATCTCACTTCCTTTGGAAGCAGCTGTTATTTCCCTGCAGCTCTGCTTCTCCTACTCTCCCTGGACCTTTGTAAGCATCTCCCTCTGGCCATTGCCTGGAGGGCCATTGTGCTTCCCAGCCTGGCCAGGGCTGTGCTCAAGTGCTGGGGCTCCTGTGATTCCAATTTAAGGGACCCCACTTTGCTGGTTTGCCTCATCGCAGCCTGCCCCACTCTCAGATCATTTTTTCAGCTGCCAGTGGAGCAACTGGTGGAAACTCTCTGAGCCATCACAGACTTGCTACTCCTTGAGACACCACCACTTTAGGAGAGGCTCAGGCCAGCCACAGCCCAGCTGTGCAGTCACTCCTCTGCACTCCCAGCTCTGCTGTCCCCAGCACAGACCTCCCGTGTGCTGTGTGACAGGGGCTCACTGGGAGATCTGGAGTGGGGCGCAGAGCACAAGGACAATCCAGACACAGCCACAGCAACCCCCAGCAATGGACACACGGCGTGGGACCCTCACCTTGGTCTGCTGCCAAAGCAGTTGGTGCTGGGAGGTTGGTGCCGGCCCTCCGTGGCCACAGCTGTGCTGCTGGGGTCCCGCCCAGGTGCCTGGGACCCTGCAGGGGGGAAGAACAAGGGCTGAAGAAAAGGACTGAACCACCTACCCTCCCTTCCCTCCCTCCCACCTTCCAGAAAGGAGCCCCAAAAGCACAACAGCCTCATCCCCTGCAGGGCAGACCCCCAGCACCCAAGGACCCCCTGCCTCACACCACACAGCCCAGCACCCCAGGCAGGACACAGGACTCTGCAGAGCTGGCAGTGCCAGGACAGCACTGCATCCACAGCTCCCAGATTGCACAGGTTTTGTCTTCCACCAACAAAGAGAAGGAGCCAAGGGAAAGCAGTGCACCAATCCCTGTTCTGTACAAGCTTTGCTCTCCTGGCAACCCTGAGAGATCAGCCACCAGCCCATGACCCCACAGATGCCCTGACACGGGGAGCTCTCATGAGTGGATCAGCAGACACTGACACCACTTCCCCAGCCCTCACAGCCAGCAGGGAAGGGGCTGATCCAGCGAGGGAAGGGGCTGATCTGTGTGGAAGGCTGGAGGAGGGCTGCAGAAGGGCTGCTCCTCCCAGGCTGCAGGGGAGGCTGCTGGGAGCCTCCTGCACCAGCGGGAGCCCACGGGGCTGGCCCGGGCTGGGCAGGGGCCGCACGGGGGCGGGGGTGGGTGCTGGCCCGGGACACCGGAGCTCGCCCCGCTCCCCGTGCGGGCCGGGCACTCACACTCACACTCACACTCACACTCACCCTCACCCTCACACTCACCCTCGGAGCCGGCACTGCCGTCGGGAACAACGGGAACGCTGCCCAGAGCAACAGCCGGCCCGTCCAGGAACACCGTCAGCTCTCCGCCCGACACAACGCCGCCTTTGTTCTCCGTCTGCAGGTCCAGGGTCAGCTGCCTGTTCTCCACTGCCACAGACGGGACATGCAGAGAGAGACCCCCAGTCACCACCGGGACACCGGCCCAGCCCCGGGCCAGCCTCCCGGGCCTCCCCATCCCCAAAGAACAACGTGCCCACGCCCTCAGGGCCACCAGTGCTGGCCCCACACCTACACACACCTACCAGCACTGCCAGAGGACCCCGGCCAGTGCCACCACCCGCTCCTGCACCAGCCCTCAGGATCCCTTCACCCCTTTAGTGGGGCTGCAGCTGCCCCAGCGGCCCTGGCTGTGACACCCGGACCCCCATCGCTCAGGGCCAGGAGCTGGGGCTGTAGGGCAGATCCCAGCAGGAAAGCCAAGGGATTTCACAGAACCACCAGGTTGGAAGAGACCTTCAAGATCATGAAGTCCAGCCCATGCCCTAACACCTCAACTAAACCATGGTACCAAGTGCCACATCCAATCTTTTTTTAAACACACCCAGGGATGGTGACTCCACCACCTCCCTGGGCAGGCCATTCCAGAACTTTATCACTCTTTCCATAAAAAACTCTTTCCTAATATCCAACCTAAATTTCCCTTGGCACAGCTTAGGACTGTGTCCTCTGGTTCTGTCAGTGCTGCCTGGAGAAAGAGACCAATCCACCTGAGCACAGGCACCTTTCAGGAGCTGTAGAGAGTGATGAGATCACCTCTGAGTCTCCTTTTCTCCAGGCTGAACCCCCCCCCCAGCTTCCTCAGTGGTTCCTCACAGGATTTGTGTTCCCAGCCCCTCACCAGCCTCACTGCCTCCTCTGGACGCACTCGAGCGTCTCAAAGTCCTTCCCAAACTGAGGGGCTCCTTTAAGATGATACAAGGGGCAAGAGGGGTCCTGCAGGATGGTGAGCATCCCTCCATCCACATCCCTGTGCATCAACTCCACTGAACAAAACCAGCACAGAGGGCTGTCCCCAAACAGGAACACTCTGCTGCAGCACTGGACAGCATTCACAGAAGGTTCTGGAGAGGGTACCATGGGCTGGGAGGCTCCTGGAGACAGCTGCCAGCTCCACTCCCTCCTGTGTGAGCCAGTCTGGCTTCATCAGCTTGGCTCTGCTGGTCCCTGGGGGCAATGGGGGCACAGCACAGCCCTCAGCACCCACCCCATCACAGCAATGCCTGCCAGTGCCAGCCAGACTGAAACACCCGTCACAGAAGGCCAGAAAAAATTGGCTGCACCAGCCTGGGACACTAGCCCAGACGCTTCCTGACTCATTTGCTCAAATAATATTTTTATTATACACGGATTGCTCATGACACAATGGCACCATTTTTTAGCAACCTGCTTTGTCCCAGTGTGACGCGGGGATGGGGTGCGGCTCAGCCAGCAGGAGCAGGATGGGAGCACACCCCCACAGAGCCCTTGGCCCACCTCTAGCTGCGAGCTGTCCCACGCTGGGACTTGACCAAGGCCCCCCAGAATGCAGTGACCCAGGGTCTGCAGTGACACAGGGTCTGCAGTGAACACAGGGCTGTGGGACAGGTGGCACCTGTGGATCTGAAGGAAGTCTCCAGTTTTTAGTGCCAAGAAGGCAGGTGTCTCCTGCACAACAGGGGCACACGCTCACAGGGGCACAGCTCTGTCACTGATCACCATCATGCAACAAGGGATCCTGCTGAGCCTGTCTTCCCCTCTGCCTCACGGAGCTGCACTCCGCTTGCTTCCTTGGGAAACCGACCTCACAGACAGTTTTAAGAGCCCGAGACAGAAGATGCTACTGAGAACGGCCAAAAACCAGAACAAATCCAGACCCTGTTTCCCCCCTGGCTCCTCCAAGCCGTAGGAATCCACATTTTCTCCAGGGTCCCTCCATCCCCCTCCGCGCGCGCCGCGCTCCGGGGCCGCACAAGCGCTCATTGTGCGGGCGCCCGGCTGAGGCGCAAAGACGAGGTGTCTCCAAGTGGAGGATGTGAACATGAACCTCCCAGCCGGCTTCCTTCTCCCCCCCTCCACCCCCTCCAGCTTTTTTAAAGAAAATAAACACTGGCAGAACCTTCCCCTCCCTGTCCCCGTGCAGCGTGCGGGACGCACAAAGGGACATTGCTGCTGCTCCGACGGCAGGTCCCCCGGAGGGCCCGGCACAAAGGCTGCCTCTGTCCCGCCGGCTGCCAGAATGTCAGAGGGATTATTATTATTTTGGGAGGGGGTCGGGGGGTGATTTGGTCCTGAATAAGGTCTCAGTTCAGCTACTTCCAGTGCCCTGCACGCAGCATCAGAGCTCCCATTTAGCAGAGGTGAGCTGGAATTCCCACCCAGCCCATTAAGCGGATTTACGGTTCCACGAAACGAGGCTGCTCCCAGCCGGCGTGATAACGGCCCCGGGCTGAGCCCCAGCCCTGGGACCCCCAGGAACCACACGTGTCTGACCCCAGGGAGCTGCCACACGGGATGGGCAGCTCCTCTGGAAGACCCTGTGTGAGGTGGCTCCATCTCCACAGCTGCATCCCAGAAGCTTTTCAGACAGACAGTCAAAATGAGCTTCCCAGTGTCTCAGCTTCCCAAACCTAGTGCCAAGCTCTTTGCCCAGTCCCACTGGATGCAAAGGCCAGTCAGGTCCCATTCCAACAGCTCCATGTGATCGTCCAGGTTTTGTCTGGGATGAATCAAAGCTCCCTGGTGCTAAGCAGGTGAAAACTGGCTCAACCTTTGTGCATTCCCACAAGGAATGACTCCATGCCATGGCTACAGTCCCTCCAGGAACAAGCAAGGGGCAAGTTAAACCTTCTACGGACATTTCCAAACCAAGAAGGAACACAGAGTTTAGGGGAAGGGATAATCTTTAGTGTCCCATGAAAGTCTCCCCTTTGGGAGAAGCTCTGCCTTTGCTGCTGATCCAACCTCAATCACCAGCAGCTTAGAGACAACTGTGTCCCACTCCATTTATCTGCCAGGGATAACCAGGAGGGCCTCAGGTTTCTGTATCTTTCCCCTAAAAGGTGACATGGGATGGGCACTCTCCAACCCCCCTAGTGACCTCCTGGCTGGATGACCAGTTTTGTGGGATTACATCCTGGCCATGGCAGAGCCAGCTCACGGAGCTGCTGGGACATGCAGCACAGCACAGCACAGCTCCTTTGGCATCACAGCCACTATGGGTGGAGCTGCAGCTTTCCAGAGGCTGGGAATTGCTGCTGGTGTCCTGGAGGATCCCAGGAGGCTACAGTTCCAGCCACTCTGCCTGGAGCACCGCAGCAGGGATCCCTAAAGCCCTGGCACGTGGTGCCACTCAGCACACAGCGGGACCAGCACAACCAGCAGGCCCAGTAGGGGCTCCCACACCGCCTGGGATGCGGGGCTGGCCGGGGCCAGCAGCTCCTGGAGCCCGGGAACAAAGAGGAGCCTCTGTTCAGGGGCTGGGGGCGTGCCACGGCAAACGAGCTGTTTTATGGGAGCCCTGGGAGCAGCTCGGCTCCTGGAAGGCTCCAGCCCGTGCTGGTGCCTGAGCCGGCCCTGACCCACCTCCCCACCAATCCCCGGCAAGGCCAGAGGGGCTGCGGGCCAGCGGAGGGGCCCCGCAGGAAGCGCGGCCAGAGCCCCGGCTGTCCTGCCACAGCCAGGCTGCCACTGCAGAGCCTCTCACAGCAGCTCAGGCCTCATCGCTGAGCTCTTCTTCCATGCTCCAGCCCTCAGAGCTGGGACTTTTCCCCCTGCAGTGAGGCACACCTGGCAAGAGGGCTGACAGCAGCATCCTGGCACACACTGCCACAGGTGTCACCAGCAGTGAGGACACTGTCCTGCACACCGAGGAGAGCCACAGGAACCAACCCAGGGCCACAGCTACACTCACAAATCAGCACCTTTCATAACGCCTCACCAAAACCATAACAAACCCAACTAAGAGGGGCTGCTGCCCGGCAGGGGCTCACTCTTGGCTGAGCACCTCTCAGGATGGGAGAGGAGGGCCAGGCCCCTCCAGTGGCAGGGGCACATGCATTTCACTGCCCTTCACCTCAAGTGCTGACTCAGAATGGCTTGAAATCCCAGATGCCTTCTGCCTGACCCAGCCCCTTCCTCAGGCTGGCAGGCAGAGGGAACACACTCCCCTATTCCCAGGACAACAGCAGCCCCTGAGGAAAGGATCTCCCAGGTCCCCATGGGACCTCTCCCAGCAGCCTCTGGCCCTCTCAGACCTGCAGCAAAGCCTGAAGACTCAACATGAGCCTGCAGAGAAGAGGAGGGAGCAGATGCCTGCCCAGACAAGGAGGGCAGACAGGAGCAGAGGGGCAGCACCTTCCCAAGCAGGGCAGGGCAGGCTCTGCAGCTTTAAGAGTCCTTCCTCCCTCCCAGCCTGCAGTGTCAAGGAAAAATCTGACACGTTTTTTCTGGGGGATGTTAACAGACAAGTTAGAACAGCCAGTTGCCTTTTCCATTCATTTTCCACACAGCCTCCCGGGATGGCTGGGAATGAAAGAGCCAATTGTGCCCCCGTGGCGGCGCAGGTAGGGCAGGAACCGCGGCGGCTCCGGGAGCCCAGCACGGCCCCTGCACACCTCGGGAAATAACGGCTGCAGGGGAGGCTGCCCAGGGGCAGGTCCCACAGCTGTGGGGCTGGCTGGCTGCTACACCCCAACAGAGCCAGCCCGAGGCACTCGTCCAGGTCCCCACAGGCCTTGTGAGAAGACAGCAGTAGCAGCACAGGTCCCATGTGTCCCTCACTGCCACAGCACCCGGTGCCATGGTGGCATGGCGGGGACACTGGTGTGGTTGCAGAGCTGGCGGCACCAGGGGAAGCAGCTCAGCCCAGCCCCCAGCACTGGGGAGGGTCTGAAGCAGCCCTGAGTCCCTCGGGGCGCAGAAGGCCCCTCTCCCGCTCAATACCAGGTCTGTGTCTCACCAGCTTTCCTTGGAAGAGACAGAGCCAGCCTTTTCCACCAGCGCCGCCCCGGCCCTGAATGGCCGCCTTTATGTGGGAGCTGCTGTCACGAGCCACGCTCTGGCAACCGCAAACGGTGGCGGAGAGCAGAGGGGTTTGTGTTCCCAGCCCACCGAGGTGCCCGCGCTGACGCAGGTACGGCTGCGGCACGCCCGGTCCGGGGCACACAATGGCACCTTGTTCTCTGCCAGGGAGCACAGCCACCACGGCCACCACTGCCTCGAGCCCTGCTCCCTGCCCTGCTCCCTGCCCTGTCCCCTGCCCCTGCTCTGTGCCCTGCCCCAGGCCATACTCACGTTTGCCACCGCCCTTGAGCAGGCTGCCGAGGCTGATGGAGGCGGCACCCAGCAGCTCGTTCCTCAGCGTGTGGCAGATCCAAACCTTCAGCTCCAAGTGGCTCTGAGCCGTGACATTCCTGCAGAGAGGGAAAGGGGCTGTCAGCACGGCTTGCTCCGTGCTCAGGGAGCAGGCAGTGCCACAGGCAAGGAGCAGAGGAAGGTGGGCAAGGACATGGGGCAGTGGGAGACCCCCCTCTCACCACTCTCCCACCGCCCTCCCAGCCTGGCTGTCTCTGGCAGTGTCCCCATGCAAGGGGCAAAGCTCTGACACCTGAGTGTCCCCAGCCTGTGGCACAGCAGGGCACACAGCAGGGGCCAGCTCCACAGCAGGGGTCACACAGACTCACAGGGTGAGGATCTCGTTCCACAGCAGCTCCGAGACCCCCATCTGCTTCCCCGTCTTCTTGGTCTCGCTGGGCAGCCCGTCACCGGCCACCTCCACGTAGCAGTTCACACGTGCTGGGCGGCTCTGGGCCTTGGGCTTCACAGACACAACTGGGCAGGGCAGGCACGGGGTCAGGCCTGTGAGACACCCTGTCCCCTGCCTGTGCCCTGCCCTCATCCCCCAGCCCACCCCTGCCAGCTCGGGGTGCTCACAGCAGAGTGCTGGGAGAGGGGCAGTGGGGAGCAACGCTCCTGGTGGCAGCGATGGCTGGCACCAACCCCTGACCAGGACTGTCCCCAGCTTCACCCCTCCGAGGGTGGCAGGACTGTCACTGTCCCCAGGGACACCTCCCTGCCCCAGGGCACGGGGCAGGACGGGACGGGCAGCCCCAGGCCGGCAGTGCCCGCGGAGGGGCAGCGCGGGATGCGGCTCCGAGGGGACGCGGCTCCGGGCGCCGGGAGCCATCTCGCGGCCGCGGGAGCACCAGCGCGGCCCCGCAGCCACGTCCCCAGCCCAGGGCACACAGGGCCGTCCCCAGCCCCTGCTCCTCCCGAGTGCTGTGTGTGCCAGCCCGGGGCGCAGGCAGAGCACGCACATTCCCGGCACGGCAATCCCAGCACGGCGGCAGCAGCACCCACCTTTCACGGACAGCGGGGACTTCTCGCAGGGCGGCCCGGCCCTGGCCCTGCTGGAGCTGGCAGCGGCCATGGCATCACCCCCAGCTGCAAGCAGAGAGAGGAGACACCTCAGCCCCACTGCCAGGGCACCCAGGGAGCCCAGACACAGCCCGGTGCTGCTGCAAGTGCCCGGCACGGCAGCGACACGGGGAAAGGGCTGGGCGAGCCCCGGGACACACGGGCTGGGCTCCCTCTCCTGATGAACCCCCTGCATCAAAGGCAACTGGGAGAGCAACCCCTGCACAGCAGCACCACGGGCTGAGCTGGGCACTGCCACCTCCAGACACCCCTCTGGGCACCTGAGCCCCTGACCCACAGGCCAGTGCTGCTAGGGGACAGAGCAGCCACCAAAGCCTTGCCCCGGGGGACACTGGCTCACCACACATCACCAACAAGATGGCAAAGACATGGCAGTAACACCAGCTGCAGAGGGAGCTCTGGTCACAGCATGGGGACCACAAACCTGAAGGGCAGCCCTGGTTTCACTATGGTACCAAATCCCACAGGATCACTGAGGCTGGGAAAGGCCTCCAAGACCATCGTGTCACCCCCTGAATGAGAAGGACACAGTGTGACACCAGGGAGGGTGGCAGGACACATGGCCCGGGCCGGTGCCCAAAGCAATGACCACAGAGCAGAGGGATGAGGTCACACATCCCACAGGAGCACAAGACACCCTGCGCCTGCCCCAGCCTCTTCCCACCATTCCCAGGAGCTGCAGAGCATGGGGGCCAAGCTCACAGCCCAGCCCAGAACTGCCTGGCCAGGCCACTGCCAACCCCCCCCTTCCCAACCAGGGGAAGCACAAAAACAGGGCAGCAGCTCCAGCCCCTCTCCCTGCACAGGAGCCTCTCCCCTGCCCTCTCCCACATCCTCCTTGCACCGTACCGAGCTCCATCCCACGGCAGATTCCCTGAGAAATCCCCTGTGCCAGGGTCTCTGCTCTCTGTGCCAGCCCAGCAAACCTGCCTGGCACCCAGGGCCTGCCTGTGCCCCCACAGCCCCCAGCTCTGCCTGCTGGGCACTGCCCGAGCACCGTCCTGGCTCCATCCAGCAGCAGCCAGGGCTCCCGGGCACAGGCCAGTCTGCTGCCCTCACCCCGAGGGCTCACTCAGTGTCACACGCTCACTGTGACACACTCACTGTCACACACTCGCTGCCACCCCAACTATCCCGGCCCACGGGTCACCCCGGCCTCCCCTGAGGCCATCAGATACCCCCGGTCCTCACATCCCCACCCCACACCACACGGATTCCACGGGGGCCGTGCCCCTCCTGTGCCAGCCCGTGCCCAGCCCTGGCTGGGCTGTTTCCATCCTTCCTCCTTCACATCCCAACTCTCTTCCTTCCCTGTTCCCTCTTTTCCTGGCTCCATACCATTTCTCTGTCACTCGTCTGACAGCCCCGGTCACGCCAACAAACGCCTCTGGCCCCAGAAACCCCTGGGTGCCCGGTGCCGCTCCCCGGGCACAGCTTTCCCGCCCGCACACCCCACAGCCCTCAGCCCAGCGGGGCCGTGACACACGGCAGGACCCTCTTGGCCAGACCGAGGCCTCCCTTCCTCCCCCGGCTTCCCGTTTCCGACAGCCCAGCCCGGCCCGGCCTCCCGGAACACCGGCGGGGCCGCCGCCCCGGCAGCGAGCACCGAACCCGCCCCCGCGACCGCCCGGTCCGGCCCCGCAGCCCCGCACAGACCAGGCCCGGGCACTGCGGGCACCGCGCACAGGAAGCGGCGGCCAAGGGCACCCCCGCGGCCCCACCGTCCCGGGCCGCTACCGGCACCGGCTGAGCAGCTCCGGCGGCCGAAGCGTCCCACCAGGCCGTGTCCGGCGGACGGACGGGAGCACCCCGGGCTGGGCCAGGAAGCGACGCCGAGCCGAGCCGAGCCGAGCCGAGCCGAGCCGAGCCGAGCCGAGCCGAGCCGAGCCCGTCCCGTCCCGTCCCGTCCCGTCCCGTTACCGGCGGCCGCTCCGCTCCCGCTCCCCGGCTCCAGCTCCCGCCGTCATGTGACCCCGGCCCGTCACGTGATCGCGCCGGCCGGAAGCGCTCCCGGGGCCCGGCGCCGCTCCCGGCGTGCTCTGACTGAACTACAACTCCCGGCGTGACCCGCGCCCGGACCACAACTCCCGGTGTGCTTCCCGCGGCGCTTCGACGGCGTCCGGGGTGGGCCATGGGGCACGCAGACATGGCGCGTGTTCCGCACGTCGTGGCCGACGCGGGCGCGTTCCTGAGCGCGGCCCCGCTGCAGGTACCGGGTGAACACCGCGGAGACACCGGAGGGACGGGGGGGGGGGGGGGGGGGTCAAGGGCTTACGGGCCGGTGTGACGGCGCTGCCCGCAGGACATCGCAGACGCGCTGTACACCGTGCCCGAGGTGCTGGCCGAGATCCGCGACCGGCCCGCGCGCCGCCGCCTCGCCGCGCTGCCCTGCGAGCTGCGGGTCCGCCGCCCGCGCCCCGAGCTGCTGCGCCTCGGTGAGTGCCGGGCCGGCCCCGCCACCGGCTCCTTCCCCCGCCGGAGCGGCCCCGCCCGGCTCGGCCTGGTCCGGCCCGGCCCGACGGCGCCGCTGCTCCCCCCGCAGTGACCGAGTTCTCCAAGAAGACCGGGGACTACCCGAGCCTCTCAGCCGCCGACCTGCAGGTGCTCGCCCTTACGTGCCAGCTCCAGGCCGAGATCGACGGCCCCGGCTGTGTCCGCTGGGAGCCGCAGGACAAGGTAGGATGGGCACGGGGCCCCGGTTCCAGCGGCCCGGACGCGGGTCCCGGTGCCAGCGGCCCCGCCGACGGCCCGTGCTGCCCCCGCAGGTGCGGCTCAGCTCCACCCCGCGGCACCCCGAGGCCCCCCTGCACCTCGCTGGCTTCCACCTGCCCGCCAAGGTAAGGCACGGCCGGAGGGGAGGGGGCTGCGGCCCGCGGAGCCCCGGCTGAGGGCTGCCCGTGCCGTGCCCCGGCCGAGGGGCTGAGTGGTGCCCGTGCCGTGCCCCCAGCACAAGCCCGCGGGGAAGGGCCCACACCAGCCCAGCCCCGGCCCGGCCCCGGCAGAGAGCGACGAGTTCGGATCCTTCCTGTACTGGCGGCCACCCCTGCCCAGCATCGAGGAGGAGCTGCGGGAGCTGCTGGTGAGAATCCTCTGGAGGCTTCTCCCTGCCCTTGCTCTGCCGTTTCTGGCCAGCCGTTCAGTGCCACCCTGAGCATCTCCTTCCCACCATGGCCCAGGCCATCACCAGCAGCCCCGAGCCCCCCGAGCAGCACCGGAGCTCTGCAGACGGGGCCAGCGCTGGCGAGGAGGAGGAGGAGGAGGATGAGGAGAGTGATGACGAAGGCTGGATAACTCCCAGCAACCTGAAGGAGGCCCAGCAGGACATGGGGCACTTTGACACTGCTCCCGTGGGTGTCCAGGTCGGCTGTGTCACCACGGACTTTGCCATGCAGGTGGGTGCTGGGCTGCAGCCGGGCTCAGGCTCTGGGACAGCTCCGTGTGTCAGAGCAGCAGGGTCTCAGTCCCAGAGGCCTCCCAAAGCCTGTAGGGCTCTGAGTGCCCCAGCTGCAGGTCCCAGCTGCAGGGTCCCGCTGTGTCCCTGCTCTTGCAGAACGTGCTGCTGCAGATGGGTCTCCACGTGCTGGCTGTGAACGGGATGCTGATCCGCCGGGCCCGCAGCTACATCCTGCGCTGCCATGGCTGCTTCAGGTGCTGGGGCTGGGGCTGAGCCTGGGCTGAGCCCGCGTTCCACAGCCCCAGGAGCTCTGAACCCCCGTCCCACCCTCGCAGGACCACCTCGGACATGACCAAGGTGTTCTGCCCCCACTGTGGTAACAAGACCCTCAAGAAGGTGGCAGTGAGTGTCAGCGAGGACGGGAGTCTCCACATGCATTTCTCCCGCAACCCCAAGGTGCTGAACCCCCGGGGGCTCAGGGTGAGTACCTGGACAGAATCCCAGACTCATTGAGGTGGGAAAAGACCATCAAGGTCATAGAATCCAACCTGGTGAGAATCCTCTGGAGGCTTCTTCCTGCCCTTGCTCTGCCATTTCTGGCTGGCCATTCTCACCTTGTCAGCCAGCCCAGAGCACTGAGTGCATGTCCAGTTAATTCCTTGCACGCCTCCCGGGATGGGGACTCCACCACCTCCCTGGGCAGCTCCTTCCCACCTTTAACAACCCTTTCTGTGAAGAAATGCTTCCATTGGGATCCCTGGGATGGGAGCCCAGCCTGTGGCTGGCAGGCTGGAGGGAATTTAGGCAAACCGAGAACATTGTCCAGATGTTACACTTGGACCCCAGGGCTTCCGGGCGTCCCTGCTCAGCTCTCCATGGGGTCTGTGCTCACCGGGTCCCTGGGAGCCGGGGCTGATCCCTTGTCCCCGCAGTACCCGCTGCCAGCGCCGCAGGGCGGCAAGCACGCCAACAACCCGCACCTGGTGGAGGACCAGCGCTTCCCGCAGCAGCGCCTGTCCCGCAAGGCCCGGCAGAAAACCAACGTGTTCGACCCCGACTACCTGGCCGGGGCGTCCCCGTTCGCCGAGAACGACGTGCACAGCCGGGCCGCGCACCTGCAGCTGCGCGACGCCGCCCTGGGCGCCGGCCGCCGCCGCCTCAACCCCAACGCCGTCACCAAGAAGTTCGTCAAGAGGAGGTGAGGACAGGACAGGCCCCGCCCGCAGGACTCACCTGCCCAGGTGTGCTGGGGACTCTGCCGGGGTGAGGCCTCTCCCGGCACCTGGGCACAGGCCGGGCCATCCTGTCCCCACTGCGCAGTGCCCAGAGAGCCACCGTGACCAGAGCGATGGTGACGGAGTTTGGGGGGCCCTGGCACGGGGGAGGGCGGGGTGGCTTCCCTGGGCACCCCTGGGCAGGGGCTGTGTCACCCAATAAACACCAAACCACAAAGCCCTGTGACTCAGTCCCAGTTCTGTGGCTGCCTGTGCCAGGGGCAGCCTTTCCCTGAGCCTCGAGGAAGGAGGAGGCTGGGGCAGAGGGAGGGAGGATTTCTTGGATCATTTGCCCCCCGGGATAATGAGGTCCAGAAGAACAAAGCCCAGGGCAGGGAGTTGTGTCCCACTGTGACTCCGGGTGATGCCCAGGGCTGAAGGGGGAGACTCTGGGGTAAAGCTTTGTGGATAAATCTGCTGAAATCTTTCACAGTTGACTGTTGGGCCCAGCTCTTGCTGCAATTTCTCCTTAACCCTGCTGAAATTGTTCAAAGTAAGGAAATAGCTGATAGCAGCTGTGGCCCCTGGTCCTGGGGAGGTCACAGGCTGCAGAGTGGGAGCAGCAAAGGGGAACACTCCCGGGCCTCCCCAGCCCCAGGGCACTTTGAGTGTGCCAAAGCTGCAGATAAAGGGCATTGGGGAAGCACCCACACCGCCTGATGAGGACGTGGTAACTTCCAGCTTTGGACTCCTGGCCTCACCTCCTGGGGCAGCCTCTGCCTCTCCCCCAGGGGTTCCTGGGGTCCCACACCACCGAGTCAGTGTGATTCTTCCCCAGGACCTTTTCCTGCAGCAGCTGCAGCACCCTGGGCACAGCTCTGGAGATGCCCTTGGTAAAACCATCACAAGACTTTACAGTGTAAAATGAAAACTTTTCATTGTTTATTCTCGACTGCAGCTGTTTACAGAAATATAGTTGCGAGTATACAAATGTCCCAATAGAAGCAAAATATTTTTTTTTTTTTAATATTCAACAAGTTATCACAGGAGAGCTAAAAACATAGATGCAAATAAAATATCCCCTCATAGACAAACTGAAAACACCGGGAATCAGTGCTTGGAAAACCCACCTACGAAAGCCATATACACAAACTGCACGAAGGAGTATCTGGTGCTACTTTCACATTGCAGGACACAGAAGAGGCAGCTCAGCGGTCAAGGGTGCACCCAGAACATCTGGCAGGCAGGGGAGAGCCCAGCCAAGGTGCAGGGACAGAGACAGAGGTTGGAGCTCTGCTCTGAAGGGGTTGGAGCTTAACTCAGCATCAGCTCAGGTGGAAATAATTCAAGTTGCCTCCTTTTATCCAGAATAAAAAAGCTCCAGGAATGCTGCAGGCTGCTAAGGGTACTGGATTGGGATCCCAGTTCTGCAAGACCCAAAGAGCCACTTCCAAACAGGAACCTCCCCCTGGACACGTTATCCCACAGGCAGCTCCAGGGCCAAAACAAAGCCAAGGCCATTTCCCTGTCAGTGACCACAGGAGCCCTCCCTAATCCCAGGCCTGGAGCTGGAATGTGTCACAGAGGGCAGCTGGGACCTTGGACCCTGAACAGAGGGGTCAGTGAGCAGGGAATCCCTGGGTTCCCTGCCCTGTCCCTACACAGTGAATGTCACCGGGCAATTTAATGAAGTGTAACAGCAAAAATGACAGATCCCTGGAAAAGGCAGAGTTCAGCTCTGCAAACTCCAAGAGAACAAAGGAGGACACTGGCTCTCAGTGTGGTGGAGGTGATTTAAGAAGGCCTGTACCAGGATAACACTGATCCACTCAGGACAAATTCCAGTGGAACACAGATTTGGAATTGAAAGTCGTGTTGGACACAATACACATTATTGAATGTATGACCTGATTTAAAGGCTGGAGCTGTGTCAGGGGAGGTTTAGGTTGGATATCAGGAGAGGTTCTTCCCCCAGAGGGTGCTGGGCATGGCCTCGAGGCTGCCAGAGCTCCAGGAGAGTTTGGACAATGCTCTCAGGGAGGCCCAGGGTGGGATTATTCAGGTGTCTGTGCAGGCCTGGGGTTGGACTGAAGATCCCTTTGGGGCCCTTCCAGCTCAGGATATTCTATGCTTCTATGATTCTTAGGGTTTAATTCCTCACACAACCTGCAAGAAAGAAATCAGCACAAGTTGTGGCAGGTTCCCCACGGACAGAATTCAAGGGGAGCTTCACTGGCTTTCAAGGAGTTCTCTAGATTTTGATTGTTGCACTAATGAATCAGTTAAAAAAAAATCAGTTTACAGACTTCTGCCCTCATGAGAATAAAGAGAAATGTCAGAGGAGTTTCCCCTCCTGACCCAGCAGAAGCAGGGACCTTGTGCTACACCATAACATCCCACACGTGGGCTGGTGCCAGCCCGGTCCTGGGCAGCACAGCCACCACCCAGCCCTGTCTGCAGCAGCTGCTGCCACCCTGGCGATGGAAACGGCTCTGGAGGGGAAGGCCAGGGATGCTCAGGGCTGCAGGAAGCCCATCCTCAGCCTGGCTCTCAGTTCTATCCTGAACCACATCTGCAAGGATGAACTAAAAGATACAAAACCACAGAAGTGGCCACAGCTGCTTGCAAGCCACAGGTCCCAGCAAGGCTCCCAAGCAGAGCAAGTTCTGTATCCATGTCACCAACAGGACCACACGTCCAGGACCGAGAGGTGGAGACAGCTACTCATGAGTTACTACAAAAACCTCCTACTGAGGAAAAGGAGTATTATTTCATGTTTATAAAAATGTAAATATAACAGTATTCTAACGCTGTGTCTACTATTATTTATATATAATAATCTGACTCCTCTATATACATATATATAATCCTAGAATATACAGGCAGTGCATATGTACATCCCTATACAGACTGGGAGAGGAAAAGCCTCTCCTCCTGTGCGCCCTCCTGCACTCTAGAGAATTCCACAAGTTCCCTTTGGCAGGAGTTCACCCCCTGCTGCATTTTTCCTTGTTTCTAACACGTTTACCCCATTCCCAACGCTGACCCTCGGTGCTGTGGCACCACAGCTGGTCTGGGCAGGAACACAAAGTGCTCACAGGCTGCCACAAAAGACTAAACCAGCCCAAAATAAAGCAAAGCCCCTGAACAAACACAGCATCCCACTGCTGTTTGCTTTTAGCTTCTACAGAATGGAGCTGCCCCGAGCCCCCTGAACACAAAACACCCCAAAACCATAAAATTCCATTTTGCACTAACGAGCAGTCACCAGTGACCAGAATTTCCTGTTCTTGCCTTCCACCTGCAGCTCAGAGCATGCCAAGCAATTCCCTCTCCTCTCTCCTGCTCCCCTCACTCAGATCCATGCCTGTGCTCCCTCTGCTCTCCCACAATGGCCCTGGAAAAGGAACCCAACAGTTTGCCAAGCAGAGGCACGACAAAACAGGAATAAAAATCCATTCAGACATATTTTCCTTTCAGAAATGAGATTCTAAATCAAAATATCAATGGAAACTTTAAAAAATAAAGTTCAGCTTATGCAAGTGAGAGGAATGTCCACTGACACAGCTGCCCAGTAAAAACCTGCCGAGGTTATGTTTAACTGCTCATGCCTTGTTTTATCTCAAAACTACATGGAAGCAGCCACTCTGCCAGTGATTAGAAGAAATCATCATCACTGATCATGGAGGGGACACCCACTTCAGAACAGCCAGCCTGGAATTATTTCTTGAACTAGATTTCTGCTAAAGTAAGAGCGAAGCGTTTGGCTTGCTGCAAGCCCAGGCAGTGAGGAGGACAATTAATACCAAAGCAGCAACTGTTAATTGAGCACAAAGCACCAGTGACTCCGTGCCAGAGGAGATGTTCAGCTCAAACCCTCCACCAGGTGTTGGCTCCGTGGTGTCTGGGTGGGCTCTGGGCACACCCAGGGTAAAAGCTGAGGGGATGTGGGGGGGGTTGGCAGCTCCATCTCCCTCAAGCCTCACCTGTGCCCACAAATGGGTGCTCTGGGACCCCCAGGGATGCTGGACTGACAGCCTGGTGCCCCAGGATCCTCTCTGTCACCAAAGGGCCCAGACACGATGCCAGCGCTGCGTGTGCTCCTGGAACACAGGGGTCATAGAGGAGCTCTGCTGCCCAACCTCAACTGCTCAGAATTGAATGTTCAGGGCCCTGGGCAGACACAGATGTGGCTCAGGCTGTGCTCCCTGCCATGACATCCTGCAGCCTGACCTTGAGCTCCTCTGGGGCTGGTCCAACCCCTCCGCCCTCAGAGCCGCTGCCGAGCACGCGCCAACCGCTGAGCGACCTCTTCAGTCACACAAATACTTCTTGTAACCAAATCACATGTTCAAAGTGTTGTACATTTAAACATTGACCTAAAATGAACAGGTAACTTTAACACGAGGAAAGGAAGGTGTTTCCAGAAGGGAAAACTGGGATAGCACAGCCCTTGGTTGGTTTTTTGTGTATGTTTTTTTCTCTCTTCTCTTCATGAGTGACCTCAAACACGCCCACAATTCAAACATACCCTTCCCTGGAGCTGTGGCAGGCTTGGGATGAGCTTCTCTTCTGGGCACTCATCCTGTTCCATGGAGAATTGGTCCCTGGTGACTTGGCACTGACCAACAAATGGATAGAGCCCTTGGGAACAAGGAGCAAACTGAAGCAGCACGCGAGCGAATCCATCGTTCCTGTCACTCCTTCCGTGTCCGACGGCCCCAGGTGACACCAACAGCTCATCCTGGGACACACATCCTGCAAACACCACCAGTTCCTTTCCCAGTGAGTGCCTATGGACTTCCACGGCTCTCTGGACGTTGTTGGGTCCATTGTTCTCAGCCTGAGCAGCCCCAGACAGCACCTGGGCACTGCTGGGGGCTGCTGCTTTCGTCTTGTGAACCATTACAAGATGTTGGTAATGTTTTGTCTTAGCAGGGGAAAAGAAATAAAATACAGAAAGAAGAAGTCTGGGTCGGGGTTAAAGCAGCTCTGGACATGATGCAGCAGGGAATTCTTTCTGTCCTGATTAAAATTTCCAACGTTTGAGCATAATCATAAATTAGGAGTTAAAACACAGAGGCGCTAATAATAAAATATTAAATAGGCAATGAGAGTGGAGAAAAGCTGAATGGCTCATTCTGAGGGAAACCCCAATATTTCATATTTTGTATAATCCTAAATGCCTCTGGGTTTCCTGGCTAGGCTGTGAGTGAGGGACACACTAAATACAGAGCAAAGCTTCTCGTGGCCAGCTGGACCAACACTGCCTGATGGAATGGCGAGAGATGAACACGTTATTTATGTTGCAAAAAGTACTTAAATACTCAATAAAGACATAACAAACCCCACCCCACCCCACTGTTATCAGACGCCACGTTGTGGTAGAACATCAGACAAACTCACAAATTTACCACAAAAATGTGTGGCAAAAAGAATATTTTATATATATGTATATATATAAATTTTTATATTTATGCCAATGTACTCACTCAGTACAAATAGCAAAATAGTTATACCATTTCCTAAATACAAAATATAGCTTTCCAAAAAAATGAAACACACATTAGATATAAACCATCCAAAACTTGAACGATTGAAAACTGTATTCAAAATTAAATGACCCAGAGCAGGTCTCTTTCTGAAAAGTTCCCTTCATATCGGCAAGAAGCCTTACTACTGAAAACGTAATTCAATGCCTCTCAATGAGAGAGAGAAAGAGAGAGACAGAAAGAGAAAGTGAACGTGTGACAGACCAACAAACGGGGAAATCCAGGAAAACCAACAAAAACTCTACACGGCTCAACTACGCACACGAGTTAAGGGGAAAACACACAGTAAACAGACTCGAGGAACTTAAAAAAAACCCATTTACAGACTGTTCCTTTGTTATTTCAAATAACAAAAATGAAGAATGACGTGATACCGGCTACACTCTACCGAGGCGGAACGGGCGCCGCGGGAGCGGCTCGGCTCCGGCGGCAGCGGGAGGAACACGGATCTCAACGAGGCTGTAGTGAGAGATCACACACTGTCTGGAGAGTTGAAGCACCCAAAAAATCCACAAGCCTCACAATACACCTGCATGGTCTGGAGTGGGTTGTTTTTACATTCGGTAACATCAGTCGATGATTTATTCCTTAATTAAACATGACAATCTAGAAACCAGACTCGGGGCTCGGTGGTAGAAAAAGGAAAAATCACTTCAGAACTGCGATGTGCTACAAAGATGCAACAGCTCGGGATGAAGTGACCTTTTAAGAAGGCTTAAAAATGATGCAATTTGCCCCCTACTTGGAGTAAAGCCAAGCTGAAGATTTCCATCAGTCACAGCTGGAAGTGGCGGGTTAAGGGGGATTCCTGCAATTAGAAGGTGGTGGAGAAATTGCTTCCTCTCTCCTTACTCCTTGATTATTTGTCAAAGCTTCTACTGACTAAGCAATTTACTGCCAAGGATGCCTAAAAGCTGTTTCTTTAGCTTTAAAGCCAGTAGGATATTTATGTCTTTTTTTTTAAAAAACAAAATACAAAACTCAGGGAGAGAAAGAAAACCATGGAAAGAATAAAAGGGAGAAGGCAAGTTTGGGAACAGCTCATGAGGCTTCACAGAGCTCCAACCCATCAGTCAGAACGAGAGACACAGAGGAGTCCCTCAGCCACACAGAATGTTCTTTTCAAGCTTAAGGTGTTTTAGAGAAGATTTTAAGATCAGCTGGAAGTTCCCCTTCATTTCTTCATTTTGTAGAGCCACCAAACCCTTGCTCTATGTACAGCTCCACGTAACTCCAGCTTCCACAGATGTGGAAAACCGTTAATCCCATTCTCAGATGGGAACTGGTTATTTACAGCAGCAATTCTCTGCTTGGCTATTACAGTTATCAATACTTTCAATTCATACAGGGTGGGTCTGGCTCTCCCACTCGGTGTCAATGGAGAGATCCCTTCACTGACAGACAGCTGAGTCACGGCTCGGGGCACAGGCAGCTGCTGTTCCTGCTGCACGAGCCTCCCGAGGGAAAAAAGGGATGGGAAGGAGGAATAGCAGGGAAAAAGTAAACGTGGTAACATGGATTACCTTCCAACAACAATAATAACTGACCAGATATGCTTTAAATTCCAAGAGCCCCCACTGTAATGAGGTTCATGAACCTGGTAACAGCCCAACCCCAAGCCCCAGTAACACAAAGCATAACTCCTCAGCATTATTGGCACTGTGGAGCCCAAACTCCATGGTCATGGCCTCAGGTCTGCCACTGGCCACACGTGTGCTCTTAAAGAGGCCACTTTTCCACAGAAGCAATTGGTTCCACGCAGCCTAATCCAGAGTTGGAAGGTCTGAGAGGATCTGGGAAATCGTCGCTTTTTTTCCTCCACGGAATTTCTGCGTGAGAAAACAAGCAGAGAAGTCAGGCATAACTAACCACAGTCCCCTCCTCCTTCTGTGCAGTGACTTCATCCTCAGGGTGTTCCTCTGAACTGGGGGCGAGGAGCAAGAGAAGCTCTGGAGAGATTCCAAACTCCACATACAAACCCCTTTAGATTAGGGAATGATGTGCATCACTTCAGTGAAAACTCAGGGGGGATGTGGGACAAGACCACCCCAAGTTACCACAATCAACACTGGACTCCAGAGTCCTCCTGGCTCTTGGTGCTCATTTGTAGTCAAAGGCTCTTCCCCCCTCTGAAAAAGGCACCTTCTAAAAGCAGAATGTCTCCTAGCAACAGCTGATGCTGTTTCTAACACAGCCTCAGCATGTGGCACACTCAAGAGCTGCCACATTCCACCAAAACTTGTTTTCACATTATGTTATTGTAACCCCCGGGAAGAGTTCAGAACAGTTCAAAAACAGTTCAAACTTGAGGTGTCATTTACTCAGTAAGTCTCAAGTTTTTTAACCACAGTCATGTTTCATAAGGTTCTGACCTGCCAAGCTGCCAGTGATCCACTCTCCTCCCTAACAAAGTACCCGACTCTCACAGCAGATGACAAAACGTAGGAAAAATTAACAAGACACAGTCTCAAGTGTTTCATACAACTTCTGACCTCTGACTGGTTTTAATAACTTCAATCTGGTATTACAGTCCTAATTCAGCCTCACTGGTGCTTTAGCTGACCTCTTAAAGCACGGTCACACACTGCAAGGTGTAAATGCACCCAACAAAGCCCCTGCTTGGCAGCAGAGAACCCAGAGACCCAAACTCACCGCTTGCCTCGTTAAAAGGAGCCAGCCATGTTGTTGCCCTGGTTCTGCAAGGACACGAGCAGATCGTCGATCTTCTCCATGTTCTGGTTGGTGGCCATGGCGGGGGGCAGCGGGGGGGTCTCGGGCAGCGGCTGGGACAGGAGGGTGGGCACGGGGGGCTGCGCCTCGCCCTGCGCCTGCCCGGGCTGCCCCATGGCCATCAGCTCCTCCGGCAGCGCCGCTGGCCCGGGGGGCAGCAGCTGCCCACAGTCTGGGGACACAGCGACACGTCAGTGCCCTGGCACGGGCCAGGAGCTCCCACTGCAAAGCCACGGCCCCCCACCACCACCAGCTGTGCACCCACCCTGCAGAGCTGCTACAACCTGGTGTAAGCAACTCCCGCACCTCTCACTGCTGGGGCTCACAGGCACCCACAGACCTCTGCACACAGAGAAAAGCTCTGCATCCCACAGAACCGGTCATGGAGCCTGGGTCCAGAGAGGAGACAAGGAAGAGCGCAGGTTTGTACAGCTAAGTACACTTTAACAGACACTTCTCTGGGCTCTAAACAGCTTCTAAAATCCTTGTTTTCCTTCAGCAATGTGAAGAGAGGCAACAATATTGCGGAAACCAAAAGTAGCAAGAGAAATCTCTCTTAGGAGAGCACAATCGTTCCCTAGATTAGATATTAGTGAGAGATTCTTCCCTGTGAGGTGGGCAGGCCCTGGCACAGGTGCCCAGAGCAGCTGTGGCTGCCCCTGGATCCCTGGCAGTGCCCAAGGCCAGGCTGGACCCTGGGGCTTGGAGCAGCCTGGGACAGTGGGAGGTGTCCCTGCCATGGCAGGGGTGGGATGGGATGGGCTTTGAGGTCCCTTCCCACCCAAAGCATTCCCTGTTTCTATGGCAGCTCTCCCCATGGCAAGCTCAGCACGGGGCACTGTCACTTACTGTTCTGGATGCCGAACAGGAATATTCCCGAGGTCTGCTGGGACGAGGCAGGGGAATTCTGCAGCTGGTTGATGGCACCTCCCGCCGTGTTGTGGAACAGAGGAGCCTGCTGCTGGGGAGGAGAAGCAGTTCCTGGCATTCCTGCCATGCTGTTCTGGGAGGAGTACATGGGGGACTGCTGCAGCTCCGGCTGGCTCATGCTGTTCTGCAGGGCAGACATGGAAGCTGAGGAGATGAACAGGGTGACTTGTTGCTCTTGAGAACTTGGGGACCCTTGGACCAGCTGAATCTGGGGCGAGTTATGGAAGATGGTTGGCTGCTGTGCTTCAGCCTGGTTGGAGCCAGGATTCTGGAGAGAAGACACTGTGGTCTGATTCTGGAATTGCATGGGCTGCTGTTCCTGATTCATCGAGGCCATGTTGGACTGTGGATGAAAAATGGACTGGCCTTGTTGCTCCTGATTGGTGACTGGGTTTTGGTTTGGATTGAAAATCATGTTCTGCTTTTGGGGGGCCATTGTACTCATTGCATTTTGATTGCTGAACATCATGTTCTGCTGCTGCTGCTGCTGCTGCTCCTGAGATGGAGGGCTGCTCTGGATAGCAACAATCGAATGCTGAGGCTGGAAGATGGCTCCTTGTTGGTTCTGAGGGATGGAGCTGGACTGGATGGAGCCCAACGACACTTGGGACTGAAACAAACCCTGCTGAGCTGGCTGAGTCTGGGGCTGCTCCTGGGGAAGCATGGAGCTCTGGATATGAGAGATCTGTGTCTGCTGCTGGAAAGAAGTCTGTTGTTCAGTGTTTGTTGCTGTCTGAAGAGGAGAAATGGGATTTGGGCTTGTAAAGAATGACATCTGCTCTTCCTGAGTGGCAGGGTTGCTCATGGAACTCTGGGAAAGGAACATGTTGGCAGACTGCTGGTCTTGAGGCACCGAGGAGCTCTGCAAGACACCCATGGCATTCTGTGAGTGGAACATCGGGGGCTGCAGTTGGTCAGAGGAATTAGTGTTGGTCTGGTTGTGGACAATGGAATTTGAGCTATGAAAAAGGGATCCTTGCGTTTCCTGGGATATATTCTGAGTGTCACCAATAGGGTTCTGAGAGTGGAAAAGCTGAGCTTGTGAGTGTGGAGACTGTTGGATGAAGCTTCCCGACTGAATCGACATCATTTCTCCACCTTGCTGGAACAGAGCCCCGCCCTGCTGCTGAGTCCCGCTGGCCTGGACACTCATCATGGTCTTGGTAGATGAGAAAAGATTAACCTGGGACTGACTTTCCCCACTGTGCTGCATCTGAACCATGGTCTGAAACACGGAGCTCTGCATCTGTTTGCTCTGGCCCGAGGCCTCCTCCCCCTCTGCAGAGCTGCTGGGCTGGAACATGGCAGCACCACTGCTGGACACCGGCTGCTGCGCGGGGGCGGCCGCCTCGCCCCCGGACACGCCCGGGGACGAGGAGAACAGCTCGCACTGCATCTGCATGTCCTCGCTGCTGGACAGGCCACCCATCATGTGGGACGCCTGCTGGTACACCGGGGACTGCTGCAGGGCTCCGTTCCCCGCCGTGCTGGAGGAGAACAGATCCGGCTGCATCTGCGTGGCCGCCTGGCACATGTTCTGCTGCATGCCCATCACCATGGCCGCCGAGGTCTCCATGGCCTGCTGCTGCTGCTGCTGCTGCTGCTGCTGGCTGGACAGGGCACCCTCGGGCTGGGAGTGCACGCTCTCAGCTCGGCCAGGCAAAAGGTTCTCTGCTCTGGAATGGACAGCTGTGTCTGAGGAGGAAAACATCCCGGGGTTCACGCTGCTCTGTATCTGGCTGACCTGCTGAAAGATATCTGCGTTCAGCTGATCCTGGACATCCTCGCTGCTGTCTGAGCCCGAAAACAGAACGGAAGATAACTGCTGCTGAGCTTCCAGAACCTGCTGCACCAAGTCGACGTTCCTGCTGCTGCCCGTGGCGGTGTTGGTGGGGAAGTTCCCGGCCTGGAGCTGCTGGATGGTGTTCTGGAGCTGACTCACGCCGCTGGCCGATGAGAAGATGCTCGAGGAGATCTGCTGCTGCAGGGCCTGGGCCGGCTCCGAGAGCGTCGGCTGCTGCTGCTGCGAGGCATCGGCCAGCTGGGACAGAGCCACCACCGTGCCATCCGACTGCAGCACCTCCCTGGGCTGCGAGTCCCTGCTCTGGAACTGGGCAGCCTGCTGCAGCAGGGCATCGCTGTTCTGCAGCGGGCCCGGCGTGGACACTGCCGAGAAGCTGCCGGGCTGGGAAATGTCCTGCGTTTGGATCGTGCTCAGGGTCTCTGCGTTGTACACCTCGGGCTGGATCTGCTGCTGGTTTTCACTTTCAGAAGGTAAATGGGAAGCAGAAGTTGATATGCCAGACATGCTGTTTTCCAATGTTGGCTGAGTTGGTCCAACCACATTCGAAGCCTGAAAAGAGCAAGACATTTGGTAATTTATAAACTTACTGGGGTTATGCAGATACAATTTCCAAAAATCCCCCATGTCCAGGGAAGATCAGAGGGAGATGTGAGATGTGAAACCCAGACACACCCAAACCAGCAAACAAATGATCAGCAGTGGAAATGCTACTTCAAGGATGGAATCATGGCACAATTTAATGAAAGCAATGCCAAGAACTGATTAAAAGAACATTCTTACAGTAATTTACTAGCTCTGTGTCACAGGATAAAAATCCCCATCACAGGGTCACTAACCCATCAATCTGTCTGGGGGCAGGAAGCAGGTAAGTTATTAAAGGCAGTTGTCTGTTTTACACATGCTCTGTAACTGTGTTTTGCCCAGACTGATCCTGCACATGGCACTTTTCCCTGTCTATTACTCTTCTCCACTGCTAAAGCACGGACCAAGGAGCAGATGTAACACAGAGTCTGAAAGCTGCTCTGCTCAGCCCCCCCCAAACCCCACCTGGAACAGGGGGGGAGAGCATTTTTGTGCACTTACTTCCATTGGAGCCACATCTTCACTCTTGATCATACTGCTTGGCATGAGTGGAGTTATCAAGGCACTAGGAAGAATGTTCACCTTCTCCAGGTTACAGCCCGTGGCCTTCACTGCTGCAGCCACAAACAAAACCACAACAAGAGGGGCAATGGTAAAACCATTCCATACCTCCCTTTAAGTAAATTACAGAACTACTCTTCAACGTAAAGCAACAGATCTCCACACCCTAAGCAAATTTAAACCTTACAGTAGGGTGGCAGTAAAATTTCTGCACATGTGTACAGAGTGAGGAAGGACAGAACACACCAAGTACATACAGCAAACAAAATTCTCTGACCTCTGGTTCAGAGTCAGCCTGGAGCAGAACAGGTACAGGAAGGAAGCATCAAAGAGGAGCTGACACGGAAACCCCCATGAGAGTGTAAATTCATATTTATTGCATAAATTAACTGAGGACACGAAGGAACAGCAACAGCACATTGTGTTCCAAGGAGCAGCAGCTGTTCTCCTGGAGCAGCTGGGATCTCCCCTCAGTTAAGCTCCACACTAAATTAGATGGATGTCAGGTTTACCCTGTGTATTAGTTTATATATTTGCTTAAATTAACACTACAGAGTTTCTAATTCTTTGTATTAACTGCAGTTCTTGGCTCTTTTTTTACTCTTCACTTGCAAACATCTAAATAAAGATTAGACTGCAGAGCCTGATGCATGAAAATTTTTTTACAAATTAGTCTTATTTTTTGCCTTTTTTTGTTCTATATTAGCTTGTACTAAAATATACTGATAGGAATATTGTTATAAAGTAAAAGTTTCAGAGTCAGAAAACAAACCTCCCTGTAAGAATAGGGCCAGATTTTATAAGCACAGACTTATCACAGGATGTCTGATTCATATCACCAAATTTGGGTAGGAATTCATAGTTAAATTATTAAGAACACTGATAAGAATCAATTTAGTACCTTTTATAGCCTCTTCAAAAGAACAATGTTGGGCTGGGCTGGAGATTTCCTTCTTCACATTAACATTCAGAGTCCCAGCTGCCGAGACAAAACACATTGAGAACTTCCTTACGTTAAATCAGCAAACAAGCCAAAAAAACACAAAGCAAACCAAAACAATTCCTTATAGCTTAAAGAAATTCAGGTTCTTTGAAACCCACACAAACCTTTGCACTGTCTATTGTGATACAGATAAATAAATAAACTAAAATACATGAAGTGGGCAAATTGCAGATTTCCTCAGGATAAAGCCTGCTGGGATTTCTTGGTTATTTGGTGCATTGTATGGGATATGTTGATTTTTTTGTCCTGCTCAGCTTCATTTTGATCCTTAAACTAGAAATGGATGCTGCTATATAAGAAGAGCTGTCACAAGACAGCTGGAATTTGAGGTATTTGGCACATAAATGAGAAAAGCAAAGCGTTTCGGTTTTATTATTGACAGAGCACCACTGGCCAGCAAGAGGGGCTTGGGAAGATGCACGTTGCTGGGCAGGTGAAAAGGCCCCTGCTCCCCCAGGGCACCCCACACACCTGGCTCTGGAGTGTAGGTGAAGGGCTGCACGTCGTGAGATCTGCCAGCGTTGGTCACCACGTAAATTCCCACTGAGACAGCCGAGGTGATTTGCTGGTCATGGTATGGTGGCACCTTCACAATAAGGTGATTCTGCAAGGCAAAAGGATCACATTTTCTTACTACTGATCTTAATTCCCCTTACTTACATCAAAAGACAGAAACAGGCTGATAAACCACCATAAATGAAAGCCCAGAGCACTGGGGGCAATGCACATGTGGGATACTGCCCTTGATGGCACTTTCCTGACACCATTTGCAGCTAAAGAGGACATTTATTTGTGTCAAAAAGAATAAATATTCCGTAAAACATTTCAAAGTGGAACAAAAATTCAGCCAGTTATAAAGACTGTGCTGTACACACGATCTCCTTCCATGGAAAACTGCTGGGAAAACCAAATTAGGCCTTTTAATTCCATTGCACGTAAGGGTAAAGACCTGGCCAGCAAACCCACTGTGGGATCCAAGCTCTCAGTTAGACACTGAACAATTTCACTGGTGTAAACCCCAAATTTTATTCCACCAGACTCACAACAGACCTTATGTGAAAAAAATTAATATTATTTCTGTAATACAGTAAAATAATACCTGATGAAATAATTCCATGTCAATTTCAGCTTCTGCCTTCCAAGAATTCTCATCTAAATGAAAATTAAAAAGCCTAGGTTAGCGCACATCCCCAGAGCAATTGGTTTCAGTGCCTTTACTCTGCTCCCCAGTTTGCTCTCCCTGACTGAGCTGTACCCAGCAGCGAGTCCCGACCCCGGGCTCTGCTCAGCACCCCAAGCCAGCCCTGCTTTCACACTAACCGGAAACATTCTCTTGGAAAATCACTTTTGTTCCCTTTAGGAAGTTCTTGCCAATCAGAAAAACTTCCTCTTCACCCTTCACTGAACAGCTGTGGAGACTTTTCTTTAGGATCTCTGGGACTCCTGCTGGCTGAGCTGCAAGGGAAAACACAGTCTGGAATCAGGAAAACATCAACATCCAAACCAAACCACTTTTACTTAACAGGGTTATGAATGAAAAACTAAAACTCCTGAGCTTCTTTCTTTATCATGCATTTCATTACAAACTCTTCAGAACATAACCATTTCTATTATTTCCTCACCAAATGTAATGAGCTCAGAGAAGTCACAATAATCACTTGTTCTGCTCTGCAAAACAGCAGGAGTGATTCCCCTGTTACCTGGGGGGCTTTGCACAGTGTCTTTCACATGACACAGTTTTCTGTCTGGTGCAAGAACTAACCCAGGGCTTGGAGCAACCTGGTGTCCCCTGGCAGGGGTGGAATGGGATGAGCTTCAAGGTCCCCAACAAATCCTTGCAAGACTCACATCTCTGGAGTTGGAAATTTTAGCAATCTGAAGCAAATAAACAAGCCAAGGGGATGTGATTTTACAGATACACATGCCTGGGTGCCCCTGTGCCAGAGGTCCAGGTGATGATTTATACCATTCTTATCATAAACTGCTACTGCTGCAAACCATTCCTACTCTTCTTAAACCTTAAACCAAATAGTTTTAACACACCACATGTGCTAAATACAAATGAGCTAAATGCAAATGTGCTAAATGAGTAAATGAGCAGACAATTTAAACATAGATGCATTTTAAAATAATGTGTTTTGACACGTTCAATATAAAATAATTCTGGTTTCTAACAAAGGTTCCTCAAGCACCTTTTCTCCTTACACATCTTCCCAGGGCACACACCCAGACTCGTGTTTCTGCACTTGCCTGGCCCACTTTGAGTGTTTAATAACAATATTCTCTGGGCTTACTACACAGCAGAACATACATCCTGTACCACTCCAAATTATTTAATGACCTTTCAGAAAGGATTTTTCTACAACTCTGACTGCAGGTTCCCAGGCAACCGTTACGCAATGACTGAATATGCTCAAGGCACATGAAAAGAGTAACTGGATTTAGGTTTGCTAACAAGTTAACAAAGCCTATTTAAAACACAGCCCTCAAATAAAGAGCCTGCAGCTCCTTAATGCCTTCTCAAAGGTTTCAGGAACATTATAAAATACAGTATGAACAGGCTCTGATGAGTGTAAATGCAAACCTTGTTGTGAAGGTACATTACATACCTGTAGTAAGGTTTATGCAGCAAACTAACCCAGTGTAATGTGCCTGAGGAGATGATTTATATTCAATAAACAACACATTTCATGCCATTTTGATCAGCCAGAAGCCATGTGCCAGAACTATTTGCTTGGCCAAGGTCTACTGCAAGTTCCTGTAGCTCTGGTGTAAGTTAAGACAGAAGCACAGAGTCCTGGAAGGAGCCTCAGGAATTCCCCTCCCAACCTTCACACCATGATCAGTTTATTCACATATTCCCCAAAGACACAAGTCTGACCAGAGTATTTTGTCTCTGTGATCTAAGACTTCCAGCAGTGGAGACACTGTAGAATTCCTGGGCAATCTCTTAGCAACTTACACAATTGAGAATATTTTCTTAGCAAGTGACCAAACCCCAGCCTGCCAAAAACCAAACCAATTTACTCTTTGCACCAAATGCAGCTTTTTTTAGCTCAACAGCCTATTTTAAAATCAGTCTCTAAATGCTTCATCTCAGACTCTCAGCTTCCACTCCCAATAGCAAGTTTTGGACTGTTAAAGAAAGCATCAGGTGACTTTCACTCCCTCTTCTTCTATGGGTAAAATAATTTTATCTTTAGGTGGAAAGTTACAAACAAAAGAGATACAGGAATGGTTTTGAGATTTTATAGAAAATGGTTTTATCTTAAATCTGAAAATTAGTATCAGCGACTCCATTACTGTGAAATACCACCACGGTCTACTGATTGGAATGGAGACGTGAAGATGACTACTTCTAAAAAATAACCCCAAAAAATCCTTTTTATACCATGGAAAGAGCACAATACGAGTGCCCAGGAGCTTCTCTACTCTTTCCATGCAAAGACAAAGCTCTCCATCTCATTCATTAAGATAAGAGGTGGAACAAGATGAGCTTTAAGGTCCCTTCCAGGCCAAACCATTCCATGATTCCACAATCCCCTTTTCCCTGTTGGTCAGTGCAACCTCCCCAGCCAAGGCAGCCATCTGTGCTCATGCTAAACAGAGCAGTTTAATAAAGAGCTATAAAAAGTTTTGTTCTTGCACTGAACCAGAACAGATTCAGCCTCTGGCCCACGCAAGGACCACAGCTGGGAGAGCCAGGCTTGCTGACTTACTGCAAGTCCTGTCTAGCACTGAAAGCTGAGGCATGAATGTGACAATACAGAAGTAACTCAAAGTACTAACTGTCGTTTTTCAAAGCAACCATGACAAAAACAGAGAAATTTTAGGAGGCAAAAATTCATTGAACTGAAGATCAGGAATTGTATCACTATTTTTCAATACTGAACAATAATTTTAACTATTACCCCACCAGAAATAAAAATCAATCCACTTGATTTCAGCTACAGCAATTCTGAGATTATCACAGATTAACATAGGGTTGGTTTTTAGTCCCCAAGGTATTTTCACAGAATCACAGCATCATTTAGGTTGGAGACCATCCAGTCCAAGCTGTGCCTGATCCCAGCCCAGAGCACTGAGTGCCACATCCAGCCCTTCCTTGGGCACCTCCAGGGCTGGGGACTCCAGACCTCCCTGGGCAGCCCCTGCCAGTGCCTGACCACCCTTTCCATGCTGAGATCACACAAAAACCCAGACCCCCCTACTCTCAGCCCCGTGGTCTGACACTCACTGCACAGAATTGGGGAGGAAGGTGTCTGCAGGGTCAGGGTGGAGCCGTCCTTGCGCGTGATGTTGACGCGAAAGACGAGCCGAGCGCGGGTGCTTTTCTTCTTGGAGCCTGCAATCCCTATCCTGGCTTCCACATCAGCATTCCTCAGCTTCAGGATTCCCACACAATCCACCCTAACAACACAAAACACAGCAGAATTTCATAGTTTAGTAAGTTCAGCAGCTTTACCAGTCTCTCAAGTAGTTTCATAAGCCAAAGTCAAAAGCCTTGAGGTAATTATGGAAACGTTATTAGATTTCTTTTTATTTACATGAAATCTATGACCTTTTTCAAGTTTTCATTCAACCCTGCCTAATTTGGATGATGAATCATAGCAGAAAAGCATATGAAAGCATGAATAAAACAGGAAGTGCAATATAATTCTGGTAAGCATTCAATTTAGAATCACAGCTCTTCATTCTTCCATCCCCAGGCGAGATCTTGTGTTTGCAGGATTATTGCTTCAAAATATTCTGCATTCACTTAAAGAAAGCAGGAGTAGAAGAAAACTTACTGTAGTCATATTATTTATGTTCAGTGGGACTTGGAAGTGACAGATAAGTCCTCCCTTAAGTGTGGTCCTAGGGGAGATGTACAGGGCCAGGTGAGTGATGCAGTGGCGGCTTTCAGACAGGCTCCATGCAAAATGATTTAAAGCAAAAAACAGCCAAAAAACCAAGAACAGCAGAAGCAAACACAGCCTGATGTGTTAAAAAGAATACTGCAATTTACCCAGGATTTTGGGTTCTGTGTCCCAAAAGCACAGGGATCACCTGCTATCTCCTGTGAGTACACTGAATTACAAGCAAGAGCCGAGGAGCAGAGGGAGGAGAGCGCCGAGATGCTCAGACTTGAACCGTAACCCATCCAACAGAGGAAATCAGTTCCCAAACCCAAGCTAATAAAGGAAAATATTCCTGCAAGAGCTACTCACGCCAGTGTCATGTTGTTGCTCGGGTCCAGCCCCACCTCGATGACAGTGGTGCCCTCGATGTCCACCTCCTTGCAGGGCGTGGTGTTCCTGCCCGTCACCCGGCAGGCCTGGTAGAACCCGTGCGGCTTCACGCGCCCCGAGTCGTTGCCCACGAACACCTGCAGCACCACGGGCTCGTTGTGGCCTTCCAGCTGCAACACCCAGGTGGGCAATTAGCACAGGAACCACTGCTTTAATTGTTATCATTAATTGCTGGCTTCTAAAGCAGCCTCAATCCTGTCTACCTTCAGACAGAATTATCCCAGCTGCGACTCTCGCGGCTCTTACACCCTCCCGTTCTCACCCCAACTGTGACTATTCCCCCTTCCCTCCCAGCATCTACATCCACCAGCCAGCCAAGAAAGAGAACATTTCCTGGGGCTGATTCCAGAGGTGAAGAGGTTTTGCTGCTCAGTATGTGCATTCCAGGACCCCACCTTCACGCCAGACACATTTTGAAATCCTCGCGAAACCAGATTAGAATTGTCCAATAGTTGCAAAACCCCTGAAGGAGTCAGAACTGGATGAAAGGGAAGCAGAGGGAGAAATGGGTGATTGAATGGTCCAACCATCCAACTGCATAAGCCCAGCTTTCCTTCAGACATCAAAATAAAAATTAAAAATGGTAACCTGACATCTCCTATTCAAAAGGTAACAATGTCAGGATTCACTGAAATGCTTCATAAATAAGAGCAGGTCAGACATTTTAACATCCTCCTGCAAGCCCATGTGCAATCCATAATTATCCCAGAACTTGTCAGCAAAAATTACATTCATTTCTGTAATATCAACACCCTGGCATGAAATGGTTTGTGTCCTCTTAATGGGTTTTTTTTTATTAGTGGGATCCCACTGGTGCCACAGAACTAAAAATACTCTGAGGTAAAAGAAGTCCTGAAGTAAAAGTAGACATTGCATTACAAAGGAAATTCTTCTTTTTAGGAAATAGTTAAGAAAAATACTCCAAGTGAAAAAAACATTAGATTGTTGCCAAATTCGCAGGCCAGAGATGGAAATTCCTTGCCAGAGCATTCTAGGAGATAAAATGAGTATTTTAGTGTTTCTACTGAGACCCATTCGTTGCTCAAGGATTTCTGGGTGACAGTGTTAGTGTTGTCTTTTGTCCCAGGCCTGGAAGCCCAGGCAGCACCTGCAGAAAGAAGTTCCAGGTTCAGTAGTGAGGAGATGCAAATGAGAGCAGAATCCCCTGCAGAATCTCTTGGGGGATTATTCCCTGACTCACTTAAAAATGCAGTTATGAAGTTTGTAGCAAGTTTGAATAAATGAAAAAAAATAAACCAGCAAATACTGGAAATACTGGTAAGATCATTGTGTGTTCCTGTCCAAGAGGAGCAAATAGCAAATGTGACTGTCAGAGATGAGCAAAGCCCCAAGATCTCTGGAGGTGACCCAGCACAGGCATCCACATGGGAACCAAGGGCACAGCTCACAACAAAGGGCTCGACAGCCAGTCCCTCGATTAAGGCTTGGTTATACAATTTTGATGTTGCATACTGAGTATAGACTCAAGTTCTAAGTCATCAGGATCAGAGTTTTATTTACACGGCCACTGAATCTGCTGCTCCTCCTCGGCCTGTGTCAGGGCCACGCACCACAGCCGCTCCCAAGCCAGATCTCTGCTGAGCACCAACATCCTTACACTGCTCCCCCTCACCTTGAAACCTCACTAACTAAACAAAAAACTCCCTTGTCTGTAACATATTCTTTTCCCACTAGCTCAGATTTCCTGAAGATTCACTGACTCATTTGTCTGTCCAGCCCTGGCAGAGTTTTATCTGCAGGGTATGAACTCCTGTGCCTACTGGTAAAGCAAACTGGAACTTCCAGGAATTCAGTAACACGAGACTCTTCCAAAGAGAATTTTCACTGATGGGTGCTAGAGGGTAACTGGGAAAGGAGTTAAAAGGAAATTCAGATGAACAAAGGCCCATTAAGAAAATCCACATAAATGAGCACTAAATCCCCATGGCAACAGGCCGATATGAATGGATTCTTTTCTTATGAAACTTTACTGGAGTTCTGCATTACTCAGGAGGACTGAGTGAAGGGCTGCTGGTGTTCCTAACACTGCTGAACAGGACTTTGAAGATAAGCCTACTTCTGTATTCTGTCAGCAGCAGTCAGCACAAATTTTAAGGGCTGTGTCACAAACATCTCCCTGTAAACCTGCTAAGTTAGTTTGGGTTGAGAACTGCTTTGCTGCTTTCTCAAAGTGACATAACTAAGAAAAAATATTAAAATGTCTTTTGCCCTCCTTATCTATATGATAACAAACCTATCTGTCTACTTGCTCTACCTGCTGGCCACACTCCTCCCAGTATGCCCAGTGTGCCATTTGCCATGGTGCCAGTGTGGTGCTGGCGTGCTGACTCTCATAATCATGTGGGAGGATATTTAACATCAGTTCTTCTGTTTGCCACCCTAAGTCAAGCCCAGCCTTGCTCCTGCTAAGCCTCTCTACCATCTCCATCAGGAAACCTTCCCAAGCCCTCAAGTTCTCCAACTGCTTTCCCCAGGCTACAAGGGAAAGAAACAAGACTTGGAAATTCCCACTCTGTGCATTCATGTGCGGTCCCTGGAGCTCAGCCTCAGTCCTTCTTGAGCAGAAATGTCAAAGATCTCCTTGTAACCTTCTTGTGTTTCTCCTCATGGCAAGACGCCTTCAGCACCTGAATTTTAAGCATCAAAGCCCATAGAGAAAACAGGCTGCAACTGTCAAGTATGCAAATAAATGCTGCCTCATTCCTTGCCCCCATTCTCCAGTTCTAATCCACATCAACCTCTACTACCTCCACCTGTACCACGCTAAACACACCGAGCAGTACGGACTGTAAAACACCTCAGTGAGATCTCCATGACTCACTTCAAAGTCACTGTACACAGCAACTCAGATACTGCTGAATTAACAACAAGAGCAAAAAGCACCAAGCAATCAAAAAAATAATCCCAACCAAAAAGAAACCCCAACAAAACCAGAACATCCCCTTTACAATTTTTTTTTTTTAAATTGAAAACTGGTTTTATGTCTTTACTACCACTGGACAATGATGTCCCACTGTCACCAGCCATCAAACAGCCAGAGCATTTCACTCTCTCACTTTTGTAGGTATGGAATGTCTCTGCATTCACACAGTCCATGGAACTGCAGCCTGACAGAACGTGCATGCCAGGTTTTAAATCCCTGCCTTGACATGCAGCTTCCCTCCTCCTGTAACTCCGTGATGCCAGTAAGACTCGTGACCTGCAGGAAGAGCCCCTGTGCAGCCCCTGCAGCCACGTCTGCTCCCTGAGCACTGCAGAGAGCGCAGGCCCAGTGAGCTGGAGCTGCCCAGCCCCAGGCAGGCAGTCCCTGTCCCAGCCTACCTTGACGGTGGGAAAGCCCTGCTGCGTGCGGTCCTTGACGGAGCCCCGGCTGCCCTCGGTCAGGTACCGAGCCCTGTGCTGGGTCTCCGGCTGCACCATGATCTTCAGCTCCTTCCCCTCGCTCTTGGTCGGGTACTGACCACACAACATTGGGGTCTTCTTCCCTCCAGCTCCCTTCTGGTTCTCTGATGCTCTGAGAAGTCAAAACACACCGTCAAGAAGATGTGAGAAGCAGCTCCCCAATAAAAACACTCCAAATCACAGAAAAGCTAAAAAGGCAAAGAGTGCGCATTAACTGGTGGAAGATTTGTAGGTGGGAGCAAACTTTGGAATTCTCTTTCTGCCAGAGGAGACCTGCAGGAGGAAGAGGAATGGTGCTTCCCTGCCTCCTCCATCCAGAGCACATGGGAACTGCTTTTCAGAGAGCAAACATAAAGGAAGGGAAAAGCAATTAGCATTAAATGATGTTAACGAACAGAAGGCGGCTCATAACCTGCTTTTTCAGAGTCTATGACACAGCCTGAACAAGCTGCTTTGCTGCTGTGACAAACACACACGTACACACACACTGGATGGATTTAAGGTTAAATGACACTTCTTTAAACAGGAAAATAGCCTCATGCCTGTCTCCACCTCAACTGGTACATCCATGCAAACTCCAGCTCCGACTGCTGTCTAAACAGAGTGAGCAATTCATGCTAAAATCCAATTAGTTATTGTAAAAGCTCTGGCATAATTGCACCAAAGTTAAATCAGTGTATGCACAAGGCCTTTCTTTCCAGGTGGGTTCCATAAGATGTAGTGGCTTGTTCTCAGTTCCATAATTAAAACCAGGATGAAGAAGCCCTCCCAAGTCTAGCAGCACATGAGCCATTTTGGTTCCCTTCAGAGCACAATGGGAAATAACCCTTGATCCTAGATCTGATCGCAGACCAGGATTTGGTAACGAACCCGAGGACCATGAAACTCCTTTCCACTAGGAAATGTGAATGTGCCACAATACATGATGCAGGCAGGGAAAGGGCTCCATGATTCATGCAAATGTCATATTCTTTCTTCCTAGCAAAACATGGTTTCTAACAGCTAATGCCTGGGAAGAAAGCAGTTTTAAATAACAACTGTGGATTGCTTAAAAAACAAATCCCATTTCAATGTACAAGTTATTGAAGTAATTTATCCAGGATTTTTTTCCTTCTCAATAAGGGTGAAAACTTTTTTTTTCAAAATTGTTCCCTGGGAGCTTTGCCACTGCATGAGGCTCTCACTGACCTTCTCACCTGCCAGATGTCAAACATGATGCAGCCCTTTCCTAGAGCTCTGGCTGTGCACAGAGCAGCCCCTGGACACAGCAGGAGCCCCTGACCCCAGCCCTGCCCCTTTTCCTGCCCAGGAAAGCTCGGGCACTTTGCCTCTCACATCTCACAGCCCTAAAGCCATGGAATCACAGCACAGGGTGGGTTGGGAGAGACCCTTGGAGATCATCCAGTGCCACCCTGCCATGGCAGGGACACCTCCCACTGTCCCAGGCTGCTCCCAGCCCTGTCCAGCCTGGCCTTGGGCACTGCCAGGGATCCAGGGGCAGCCACAGCTGCTCTGGGCACCTGTGCCAGGGCCTGCCCACCCTCCTTGTAAAAAACTTCCTCCTTTGACCTACACTAAATCAACCCTCTTTTAGTTTAAAACCATCACTCTTTGCCTAATGCAACACATCCCATTTGTCACACTCTTATTTTCATTAAGCCTTCCAAAACCTTTCACTACACATAAAAAAGAGTTAAAACAGAGAGTTGGTGCTTTGGATGACTTCCATTCCCATTTTCTGTCCATGAAGGTCAAGCACTTCACCGTGGACAGCTCAGCCACAGCCCTGGCTGCCTTGAATACTCATCCTCAACCAGTACCCAGCAGAGGCAGGAACCAAATAAAAACTAGCATAAAACCCTGCAAAATAACATTAACGCCATCTTACAACAAAACTATCTTCCTGCCAAGCAGTCCTGATTACTCTGCTCAGTGTAGTCACTGGGGAGACTGGGATATAGGTGAATTTTGAAGGGAAACGTTGGAGAGCTGGCCATCAAAATGAAACTCCCCTTTACCACTCCCAGTGCCATGTTTCAGCAGTGACATTAACACTGACCTCTCCAGAACTATACCCTTGAATCCCAACTACCTTCACTGTCAGCATATTAATATTTTATCATTGTCATATTTATGCAGAGAGATGCTCCTCACAATTATTTTGGTCTTTTCTCTAGAAACTTAATCATTATTTTCAATCAACTAGCCAAAGCTGGTGGCAATTTAAACCCTTCACCAGAACTTCTCAGTGGTCTTTCTCCTCAAAATACAGGATGAATCACTTAATACATCCTTTCAACTAATGAATTCATTTTAAGTCAGTTTATTCATACAGCAAGTATTCACACCTGTACATTTCATATGCACACATGTATTAATCTGACAGTTACCAGACAAAATAACCTCGAGTCTAGCACTTCTATTTCTTAAAAGGAATAAATGTAAGTGGCAAATCCTATGAATCTGCTCCAACAGATCTCCTGAGGAGTTTGGCCTGGTCCTGTTCTCAGGGCAGACCTGAAAGTGAAAGTGAGACCACGGAAACCTGAGTTTCTGCCCTGAATCACCACCAATTCATCCCCTGCTAAAAAGGCTTTCACAAATTCCAAGTTTCCACAGGAATATATTCTTTCTCTTCCTGGCTTTTAACAACAACTGTCTCTTTAGGGGCAAATGCTATTTCCATTCACCACAGAGCACAGCAGTTTTCCTTGCTCTTTTCTTTAAGCCAAAAGTAAATGAACTCCCTTGGCCGAGCTCCACCAGGCTGGGAAGCTTTAAAAACTCCAGTCACTACAGTGACCCAGATTTGTAAGGCCAAGTCTCCATATTCCAACAGCAAAATGAAGTTTTCTAAGACCTTGGCCACTTCTTATCCCAGAGGTTTATTTCCAAGGACGGTTCTGTTACTTGGGAGTTTTCCTGCAGTTCAGTTTGGCCTGAGACACATAAGGAAAAATATTCCACCTTCTTCCCCTCTGTGCTGACAGAACCCACAGATTTCCCGGTCAGCCCAGTGGTTTTGGGGAAATCTTGTTCTGTTTTCAGACCAAGATCTCACATATTCTTCCAGAGTTTACAAAACCTCCCTGAGATCACACTTACAGTGGCACAGCTCTTGTCTTTCCATCAAGCTTTTCCTTCTGTAAGGCAAGCCCGGTCCCTCGGAGCTGGGGGAGGCACCTTCCTCATTCCAAGCTGCCTGAGGTCTACCAGGTACTAATATTTTACTTTACGACCATTGATTTTGGCTGGTGAAAACCCCGAGGCCAGAAAGCAGCAGCACACTCAGGACATGTTCTCAGAACTGCTTTTCACAGTGAAATTTTAAGTATGGAACTGCACTGACCCTGGGAATACAGACTCCAGGCTCTTTCCCTTTGGGATATGAGAAGTTCATCATCTTTGCCATCAGTCAAATTTTAATATTCATCGTTGCTGTGATGAACGTCAGAACGTACTGCAAGCACAGACATAAAAGTGAAACCAAAATGCACCCCTGCCCCCAAAAAAGCCCAAAATAAAAGAGCCAAATCTATCCATTTGACCACTTTAAAGGTACTAAAGAAGCAACAAGTTAAAAAATAAAATAAAAAAAGAAATGCATCAACACACTCTTGCAAACTGATGGAATTGTCCTCTTTGAGCAGCTACTGGAATGCATTTAGTGAACAGTGTGAAGTGGGAGATGAGGGGCCACCACCCAGGCGTGCCCACGCAGACACACGCACACGACCCAGAAGCACAGAGAGAAACAGCATTAGAGATTTATTTCTGAAAAAATCAAATACAGAAGTGAATTCACATGGAAAAACCAAAAACTGGTTCACCATATTGTCTTAACATTTCATAAAAAAGTAAAGCAAGTGATAATTTAAATGATGAGAAATCCTAATGAGACATTAACCATTAGCTTCTACTCCCATCCCTATCTCTATTTGACAAATAGAGCAGCAGGTGAAGTGTACAGACTGAAATCCTCACATAAAACCCTGCAAAAACACATTCAGGGTGCACCAACTCCACTCTGCCTTTCTTTTTAAATACATTTTCATTGCCATTTTATAAATGGAATTGTGTGGCCTTTAGGGAATTTCACTTAAAGAACAGATGAGCTCATCAATGCTGCATTTAATTGCTGCAGGAGAGTTTAGCTTTATCTTCTAAATAAAGATTAACAAGTCTAATGAGAACTTATCACAGAATCATGGAGTGGTTTGTGTTGAAAGGGACCTTCAAGAGATCCAGTTCCACCTTCTGCCATGGGCAGGGACAACTTCCACTATCCCAGGTTGCTCCAAGCCCTACTGTCCAACCTGGCCTTGGATATTCCCAGGGATCCAGGTGCAGCCACAATTTCTGGGGGCAGGAAGAACTTATCCTGGGCTAGGACATGACAGGGACAGCAGAGAACGGAGGGGTTTATGTGAGAACCTAAGCAGAACATTTGCCAGGGCATGGGGGTGCTTTTATTAGTTTGGGTTTACATATGGAGATAGAATGTTTTTTCTTTAAAAAAAAAATTAAAAAAAAAAGCAGATACCAACCCATTTCCTGCTTTTGAGTTGCTTTTGCTGTCCGTGCTGAGCTGAGAAAGGACATAGTGAGGCGCTTTGGCACTGTCGGCATCAAAGATATCCATGTTGGACTCTTCGCAATCTCGGCGTTTGATCCCTGGCCTCTGCTTTGGGTTGCGCTTGCGCGATTTACGTGGCACCTCAGTGTTATCATTGTAGGAACTGGTACTCATGTTACTGAAGTTGGAGGGTGAATCCTCCATCCACATACTGCAGCTCTGCTCTGACTCCAATCCACAGCCCTCATCCTGGCAGGACATCCGGCTGTTGTCCAGCAAGTCCTCGGGAGGTGGCGAGATGTAGAGGACAGTGTGGCGCTTCGGCGTGGCCGCCGGCGGCGGGGCTGCGGTACCGGGAAGCTGCTGCTCACTTACCCCTCGGCTACTTACCCCCACGGCCGCGGAGCAGCTCTCCACTTGCATAGCCTTGCTGTCGGTGACTGAGGTAGAGTAAATGGTAGGGCTGGAAGAGGTGGTAAAGGAGCTGCAAGCACCGCCCATGGAGGAAGAGGAGGGAGCTGAAGAAGCATCTGCGGTGTACAATTCACAAGTAAATACAGGACCCGTGGCGGGGCGTGCGCTGGCTATAGCAGTCCCAGTGAGATCAAGGTGATTTAGGAACCGATTGCTTTCCCCCAAGAAATGTTTGGAATTTGGTTCAGTTTTGGAATGGAAGTGCTTAAAGCAACACAGCCTGGCCAATGCTTTGGAAATGTCCAAATGAGTCTTAGCACGATCCACTGTAATCAAATTTTTTTTAATGACTTAACGTTAATTCATACAAATGGCTGCGAGTAAACAGAGCTTTCATTGCCTCAGCTGGACTAATTATTGGTGTAGAAGCCATTTCGTCTAAAATAGCCCCAAAGCAAAGTGCTTATAATCCACATTCAATGCCAATTAAACAATTTATTGTTGGAAATTTTTAATTTTTTGTTTTTGAAAAAGATGGGACTGTGCTTAGCCACAAAATATTAAAATAAGTTTCTAACCTATGAAGCAGAGAACTACAGGTCATTTTTAATGCAGACACTCCCTGCTTCAGAGGCAAATCCTGGAATAAAAATATGAGAAAATAAATGAGAAAAAGAGCTGCTGATTATTCCATCATAAATGAGAAATAAAATATAAAATCAACTGAGTTGGTAGGCAAAATGGAACTGGTATCAGTCACTATGAGCGAGCTGTTGATTTTGAAGGTTCAAAATAGGGATGAGTATCAGTGTTGGAGACACGCTGGTCCAAGGACTGGGAATTTCTGTAATTTGACTTCTTCAGTCACTAGGACCAATTTCTCTCAGACTTAATTGGTCCCTTCCACAGAGACGGCTTGGGACAGACCTCTGAAAAATTCACATTAAACAGGAGATTTCCAACACTGTGACTACAACTTCTGCAGAGGTCCCAGAGCTCAATTTGGTTTAGAAACACGAAAATTATTACACCAAACCCCTGAAGATTTCTGGAGAACACCACTGAAGAATTTTAATGGACAAATCAATGGCATATGTAAGTTAAATATCCCAGAGGAAGCAGGCCATTCAAATATTTGTATTTATTTCAATCAGCTGTAGCTCACTGAGGAATAACTGAATTTTATAGTCAGATTTTAGCTTTCTGTGGGGAGACCCTGTTTTCTCTATTTCTGCACTGCCACCCACACCTGATAAACCAGAAGCACTGAAATAACCTAATTTTGGAAACAAATTGTACATTAAATATATACATAATAATACAATATGTTTGTTCAGCTACTTCCTGCTGTCATACAGGTAATCTCTGTTACTAAGAGGAACACAATGTTTTCCTTTTTGCTGCTTGGGATTTTTTAAAAATCCAAAATATTACAATAGTCTCTCAAGTCTAATTAAAATATTTAGAGACTGCTGGGCTAGTCTATACAGTTTTAGATATTTAAAAGTAACAGAATGAAGCATGTTCAGTCATGATACATACATTTAATTAACAGTAAAACTCAACCAACTTGCCTATACTGGGAATTACTGGGAGTATCAATGACTGACAATAAAGAGTTTTTAAACCATTACTGCTTCCTACAGCTTTCCTGTGCTAAATGAATGTAAAAGCAAACTTACACCACTCCAGACTGTCAAATTTAGAGGTCATTACAGTTTATCAATAAACTACTCTGCCTTCCCTGAGCCTCCCAGTGAACCAGGAGCAGCTGAATGATACCAGTTCCATTTTCCAGCTTGTTCTTTGGCAAATACAGTGGCTGAAATTGGAGAATTCAGTCACTTTGCATTCCAATTTAAAGGCAAATTTCTCCTTTCTATATCATGCATTAATTCAATGCTTCTTTCAAAAACATTTATAGGATTGGCAAGAACTATCAAATCTAGGAATTCATTTCAGTGACAATATTTAGGAGCTGATTTGCAGCCACTTTGAGTTGAGACAGCCCGTCGCTATTTGGGATGTTTGTTTTGGTAAAGAGGATTGGTTTCCATCCACCATTGATACCTCCAGAGAAGCAGAAGTGTGGCCAGGGACCCCTGGAGCACAGGAGCTGCAGGGCTGGGGCTGGAAAGGCAGAAATGAGTTCAGGGCAGAGCCCGAGGCAGGGACAGGGACCCAGCCATGGAATCTTTACACACATGGAACAGGCAGCAGGGCTTCGACTGCAGGACTCCTCCTCCAACAGATTAGTATCACATTTACACAATCCCACCAATCCTGGGAGTGTAAGGAAACCTTGGACACTCCAGGCTCAGCTCTGCGGGGGCCGCAGACACCAAGCACTGGGCTCAGCTGGGGCTTCAGTGCATCTCCTGGCCAGGAATGCAAAACCTGCACCTTTCCCTCACTTTCCTAGGGAAAAAAATAAATATATCACTGAACCAAATGCTTTTCAGCACAAAGCTAAAAGAGCTGGTGATGGTAGTGCTGTTTTAGGGTGCAGCATTGTGAAATATTATCATTATTGCAATATTATCGTTATTGCTCTCCAAAACAATTTCTCTTCCCTTCTTTTTCTAGAAGTTAAAAAGCACTTATATGTATAAATACGTGTATGTGGGCTTTATACTTTTAAAAAGTAAATAAACATTGTTCATTATAAATTGGTTACGCTCTCCTCCATTTACCAGACATGCCCTGTGCAATGGTGAGATTAGATTTTGGAATAAACCCAAATTCAACAGTAATGGCAAGAAAACCTCTCTTTAGCCTTATAGAACAAATTAATGCCATTACTATCCATACATAAAGTATGATAAATATTACAGCAAATTGAATAAACTGGCTGTATTGGAACAGTCAAATACACAGATTTAAAAACTTTTGGAGGCATAAATTAGAAAAAATAGTAACATTTTAAGTTATGAAAATACTAAGAAACAGTGAAATCTGTGTTTTCTCAGAGTATGCAGGCCTTGAGCCAACTCATTTTCCTTTGAACTAATAAATAAACTGGGTCAATCAAATAAGAATTCCCCACGTTACTGCAATGAATAAACAGCGCTTTACATGGCTCCCGTTTGGGTCCATCATTTTATTCCAAAGCCAGTGACATTCGTATCTGACACCAAAAGAGATTTCTTAGATGAACATGCTGCATTTTGGAAAATAGGTAATTCAGTAATTTGAACTTAGCCTGTGTTGCTTTACAAGGTGAGAGCATACACACACCTTCCCCAGCTTTGAGCACTCCTTTTATTTTACTTTCTTTAGACACAGATTAATGGGCACGGGCACAGGTGGCTCATGGTTTGCAATTTAACAGTGCGTGCAATGACAAATACACATAGGTATTTTTAAGAGAGTAGGTACATTTTGAAATAGAAGACTGAATATATTTCATTTAACAGTCTCAAAATCAAACTTGCTTTCAGAGCAGTGACACTGAACAGAGCTTATCATGGCAAGTGTGCAGCCTCAGGAATAGAAATTAAATGTGCATCAGCATCACAAGGTGGGGTTTTTTTCTCATTTTTTAAATAAAAAAACAAGAGAAAAGAATATTCCACATTACAGCAACTGTGATCACTGTTGAAACTAAACCTCCTGAAGCTCTTCACTGCCATCACCGTAACCTCAAAGGGAGTTGGAAGAAGTAATTCAGATTTTGTTGCCTGTGCTACAAGTTCTTCTCCTCTAAAAGAGGCAGAATTGTACCAATCAGTCCAGCACAAGGACTAAAAGTAAGGGAGCACACAGCAAAGAGTGGCCCTGTGAGCAAACCAGGGCAGGCTTTTTCTTTTCAGCACCAAAAAACCAAAGAAAATTTATTACCTCCTGCATTAGCAACCAAGGCAATGACATATTTTCTATATCCTATTCTCCTGTGAAATCATACAAGGCATTCAGCCTCTAAAAAAAAAGATTTGGAAAGGCAGGAGAGAGAAAAAAAATCACTACTTGGCATTAAGGGAGTCTTTTTAGGTAACACCTCTGTGGAGCCAATCCTGAAATCCTTGTTCACTCTTTTCAAATACCCTTAATTAAATACAATAAGGATTACCAAGTCCTCAAACAGAAACAGTGTCCTGATGACTTTGCTTTTTAATTGCAAAAGCAAGTCATTTCCCAGACTGGAAATCTTAAGATTATAAAGACAAATAAACTGAAGATATTTTTGGTTTCACAAGTTTTCCAGTCACCTGTGCATGGACAGCCAGGACAAGCAAAAAGCCATTAAAGAATTAATTTTTTTTTCTGAACTTCCCCTGCATTCCAGGGTATCCTCTATGTTCTCTTCACAAAACAAGTGTCAAAAATGAAAACTCACCCACAGGGTGAGGATTAAGTGATGCATAAGCTTAACATGTGAAGTATAACTTTGATTAAATGTGTTTATTTATCTAACATGTAATGTCCTTGGTAAGTGTCAATTGGTTTATTTGAACCCCTGGACACAGAAGAACAATTTCAGGACAGACCCAGAAGGAAACTGCAGAATTTCCACCATCAACCTTTGTGTTGTCAAAGGTTTCAAAGGTAAAACCCAGAACTTACAAAGTGGCTGCAAACCTGCTTTCAACACCTCACATGCCAAACTTGGGGTTCTACTTTTCTTCTTCTTGTATTACTGATGTCATGTCAAAAACTTTTCCAAAAAGTTTAGTTTCAAATCAGTATCAATCCACTATTCAGAAATAAACAAAAAAAAAATTTAAAAAAATTAAAAAAAAAAAAAGGAAAGAAAGAAAAGAGACTTATGAAGAAGTCTGAAAACAAGACCGACCTATACCCTGGGTGAGATTGGATGGGTTAAGTGTCTCTGGCACTATTTGTCTTCACTATTGACAGACACTGTCACACAACCCACCACTCGATGCCTGTCTCTGAATGGCGAAGCTAGAATGCAAGTTAAGTGTATTAATAGAGAAAAAAACTAGCATCCCAGCAAATATCATAAAGCAATCCAATTCACCAGTTATTAAACACACTCAGATTCAAGATAGGTAGGTTAATTTAATTTACATTAAGCCCAACAGTGTAAATTCCCCTTTACATTCCCATGCTGACCCAAGCAGTGTATTATTATACTTTGGGTAAATACATCAATCAATGGTTTTGTTATGACTCCCATTATTCAATTAACACTCAAGTTTAGGTATCTAAGGAGGACTTTTGTTAGTGGCTCACACACACCAATTCCATGGATCTCAGATCCTTCCCACTCAGTGTGAGGGCTGATTCCAAGCAAGCAGAACTCTGGGACCCGCAGCTGCTCTCTCCAAGCCCTGCCTGCCACCCCTCAGCACCTCCCCAGCTCCCTGCAGGAGCTGTCAGGATCAGTGGACTTGGCCAAGAACACCTCAATTCAAGAAACAGACAATTTTATCTTTTAGACACAGGGGTGGGTTTTTCCTAACAAGTCACGAACTGCTCTTGGCCTTCACGATGCTGCTACAGAAGAAGGTGCCCAAGCAGTGGCACAATAGGATTGTTCTCACCACTCATGGCCTTGGTTTTCCATTATTCCTTAGGGAACAGGGAATTCTCCTCCCACAAAGTAGTTCTCAAGTCTTTCTGATCTAATAACAGCAGCCATTTAATGCAAGAAATTACTGTAAAAAGAAAACCTCACAGAATGATGAAACTGTTTGTTTGATTGAGCAGTTCTAGAAAATTGGGTGTAATAACTGCATGAAATCCATGAAGATTGAAAATAAATTTAGAAAAAAGATGGGAACTAGATGTGAAATTCATAAAGACTGAAAGCATACGATTTAGGAAAAAGATATGAACTAGACATGAACACCAATACGAATGTGGAAGCTCATGGAGCAGGAAGACCCTCAGCACACACCTGACTCCGTACAACTGGAATATTCCAACTCGATTTAGAGAGAACACACCTAAAATGTTTCAATAAAATGGAAACAGTAAGAAAAATCTTTATCTCTGGCATTTCCCAGCAATGTTGCCTCGCCAGAAGACCCTCTGGGATGATGAAGGAACCAAGCTGAGCTGACCCCCATCACAGCCTGGCCTGTCTAGGCTGGGCTCCAGCACGGCTCCTTTGGGCCATGTTTCCAGCAGGAACACTTGAAGCCAAGTACAGCAGCAGGAGGGTGAGCTCTGAACGAGCCTTAGGGTCTGCCTGAAGCTCTCTGTGTAAGGAAGAAGGATCTGCCTGGTGACTGCAGAGAGCAGGCTGCAGACAGAAATCCCTGCAAGATCCTCCTGGAAATGACAGGAAGGCACTTCCAGCTGCGAGGGTGCTGGGAAGAGGAAGGGAAAAGCCTACAAAGAAATGGAAGCTTTTACAGGCATCGGGGACCAACTACAAAGAAGAATCTTTTTTTCTGCTCATTTGTTTACAATCGTAAGCCCAGGATAAGAGAACTGGGGACAGCACTGAGATCCCCTTTGAAATGTCTGGTAATTATTTCTGTATCAACAGGAAAAACTGACTAATGACACCAGGAAGGATGATAACTGAACAAAATATTTTCTGTAAAAATACAAATGAAGAGGCCTGAGAAGCCACTCAGGGAAAACCAAACCAAAACAAACCCATCTCCATTTTGAGGCTTCATCAGAATCTTCCACTGGAGAAGGATGAAAAAGCTTTATTTTGGCAGCAGAAAACATGACCCCTTAGCACCCAATATCTACCCTACAGGCAGTGCAGGTATCTTTATCCATGCCTCTAAAGCAGCAATTCCAAATCAAAGACTGTATTTTGATAATTAAAATAACCAAAGATGCTTAGGGCAACACTTCAGTTACAACTCCAATCAAAAAAAGCTGATTACATCTGTTTGGGCAAGTAGATTATCCCTTTAATTATAAATAAATATTTAAAAAAACATAAAATTGATCACAAAAAGATAAAGTCTCATCATTTACCTACTATTTTCCTAGGATGTAATCACAGGTGCTTGGGAGCCAGAAGACTTCACTACATCACAGATTTACTGTATCCCAGTATGGAGAATGCAAAAGAAGAGATCAGTAAATACATTTCAGTAGCACAAAACCTGTTCCCCTTCTGCTGCTGCAAGAACACCACTCTGGAGAATTCACTGGAGACTAAGAACTGGAAACCGGACAGCAATGCAAAAATATGGAAATATATATATATATATATATATATATATTTGCCTCTGTGGGAAATGGAAAGCAGCTTGAGAGATCATCAACAAGATGAAGCATCTCATTCCAAGTTCTGCTGCAGGAAGAACAAGGGATGGTGAGAAGGGAAGTGAGTTTCTGTAACAGTTCACTGGGGTTCAGAAGGGTCGAGCATTCCTGGCACTGGAGATAAAAGATGAAAAAGCAACACTCATTTATAGAATATGGCTGAAAATACCCCAGATCATCCCCCAAAGACAAGAACCATGTGCTACCTACAAGCTGGAAAGACTCCTTTGAGGAAGGACTTAAATTGGCAGAGTGAATTTTAAGCATTTTAAGGCTCAAGGTGCCTTCATCAACACCAAAAAATTGTTCAGGCTTTTAGAACCAACTGAGGAGAGACTCGAGTGGAGCAAGTGGAGCTCAAACACTGGCAGGAGCACTGGGAAAGCTTCAGGCTCATTTATTTCACCAGGCAGAGCACACAATGACATTTCTCAGCATGACACCCTCATGCATTTCCAGAGTCTGAAGATGATTCATATTTAATGTGTTTATGGTGCTGCACCAGGCAAAATCCTCCTTTTCCTGTCTCCTGAACAAAGCCACTGGAATTCAAGTAGCAAGCACAGAGAATGGTTTCCAAGGGTAAAAACAGATCTGTTCCCTCCCTTCTGTTTCCCAGAAGAAGTACAGAATTAGAAGCTTGAGATAGCAGCTCAAAATCCCAGAGTTCTATGAAATCACACTTGTCTGGTATTCAGTGGGTAATGCCTCTTATGTCTGGATTAATGAATAGGAGATACACATTTATTAACAAATTAATGAAAATCCAATCAGCAACATTCCATTTTCATACTCTTACAACTGTTCTGTAAGTCATAAAATAAATTTCCAAATGGAAGAAGAACTAGAAGTCTGTCACTGTGAGGTCATCACTGCTAAAACCAGCCTATCCTGCTCCTCCAAAAAAACCAGGAGTTAACTGCAGCAGTATTTCCAACCTACAATATAATTTATATGGGACAAAACCCCACAGCAAGGTGACAAAAAAACCTTGAGTAAGCTGAATTTCAGACAAATATTGCCTTACTTTGCATTTCAGGAAGCAGAGAACAAGCTGCGTGAACTACTAGAGTAGGGAAAAGCTCTGAACGCTTTGGATCAATCCCTGTCACAGAATCCTCTCATTATCCAGAGTAATCAGATCTGTAGGGGAATTCTACATGGTGTGGCCAAATGTTCAAATTAGCCCTTCCTTTTAAAAACAAGAGTAAATGCGATTACATACAGCCTTATGCAGACTGAACTATCATTTCCCCCTCATTCCTAAAAAAGGAGGTTTTAAGGCAAGACCAGACCAAAAAAAAAAAAAATAGAAAGACTGACACAAAAAAAGGGAAAAATTTCACATACAGAACAAGAGGTTGCCAGTCCTTCCTCCTTACCCTGCTCCTGTACAGCATCAGCTCCCCAAAAATCTGCCTACAGCCTGCTATTAAATATTTGATGTATGCAAATGATAGTCAATATTAATCTTTTGAAATGTAAGTATAAAATGCATGTGTGGTTCCCTGTATAAGCACCTGGTTTGCACAAAGCCCAGGATAATTTTCCTGTAAAGAAACCCCAGCCAGACCTCTCGTTAATACTCAAGGCAGGGTAACAGACTGAAAGTGTGGTGGAATTCTCAAAGATGCTGCAGAAATCCCACAACAATTACAGAAAATAGGAAACCACCCTTTTCTCTACCAAGCGGGCACAGCTACAGAAAGAACACAGGATGTGCCACGTCCAAACCAGCAATGGAAACAACACAGGTCTCTGCTCCTCTTTTGGGGTTTTGTCTGGTTGGGTGGGACAGTTTAAACAGAATTTTTAACAACTCTCACTCCAGGTCCTTGTCCCAAGTCCCTCTCCTGGAGCCCCTTTGGGCACTGGAAGAGCTCTAAGGTCACCCTGGACCCTTCTCTTCTCCACACTGAACAATCCTAGCCCTCAACTTGGTATCAGCTCAGTCTTTGTGACCTCTGTGGTCTCTGACATTGAACAGTGTTGATATGTGAATGATCAGGTGTTCTTTCAATTTTAACAAGAAGCCTCAATATTTATTTTTCAAAGTTTTTCATTCCAGAAACTCGTGCTGCAGTTTAACCCGAACACACCTAATGAATGCATCTCAGGTTTTTTAAAGGATCTGGACTGGCTGTTGGCAGATGCCAAATACCTGGAGGCAACAGACTTTTAGTTCCATTCAAGTTTAAGTCTTTTCTGTTAGGTACAGAATTAATTAGCAGTTCAGGCCTGTCTGTGGATTTAGAGTGTAACAGGGTTTGTGGGCTGGTTTTGTTCAGTTGTTTTGAGGATACAAGTTTCTACAAGATTTGGTTGCTGCTGTCTATGAACCAAACCCATCATTAAGCACCTTGACTTTAGAAACAGATGCTCAAATTATTTTTTTAGTAAGTGATATAAAAACATCAAATCCTTTTGATATAATAAAAGCATCAAATTCTTTCAAAGACCAAGTTCCACTGTGCACAGTTAAATCCACAGGTTCTCAGGAGAGGTCTGGCAAAACATGAATGGTGAGCAGTGCTGTAAAGTTTCTCTGACAAACCTACAACCACTTCAGGTTCTGATCAGGATGCCAGGACCATGCAAATCTGGGAAACGTTCTCACACAAACATTTAATGCATATGAACTTGGAGAGGGAGAAACAGGAATAATGCAGCTATCTGAATTCTCACCCTATAGCCATTTTTTTCTCAAGCAAAAATTTAATGCCAATTAGGAAACTGGAACATGACCTTGTAAAAAAAATACAGGGATCAAATTATGAAAAAAACCCTTATCCACTGAGGGAGACACATCTCTAATGGGCAAAATTATCTTTATTTCCCATTGCACAGATGTGTACTAATATATACAAGTTACTGACAAGAATCCCAGATGAAAGCCAGCACTGAGGCTGATCTCCCAAATCAAAGCTTTGCCCCTAGATCCTCACTTTTTTTCTGTTTAATGAAGATCAGTGAGAGTCTTTAAAGTCTAGAACATGGCTGGGAATAAGAAATTGATGCAGATTAAAAGGTCATGCCTCTTTTTTATATGTTGTCAATTAGAAAAATAACTACACTGGTCATTTAGACTACCAGCTGATGACAGCTACATTATAACCTCATGTATTTGAGGATCTTTTACCACACCACACTAGAGATGTGCGTGAAAGGAGTTTAAATACTACACTTCCTCAGGGCCCAATGGAAAACATGACCTTTTCTTCTTCCTCACATTTTGGTAAAAGCTTCATGGCCCAAAATGTCATCTCCCATTCCATTTTTATCCTAACTAGAATCCACTGGCTTTGTCAGTCAGTATTCCGCCTTAGTTCCAAACAGGGATTTATTCCCTTGGAAGACAGAGTGCATTCTAGGAGTTAATTGCCTGTGTGGCATAGCAGAATAGAGGAACAGCTGATTTATTGCTCATGGAGATGCCTGTATGAAACACAGCAACCTCAACATAAAATACCTGACGCTTTTGATGGCCCAGCTGAACTACACCACCTACATTCTCCTAGAATGAACTCTGCTACTTCTCCACAAGCTCTTTTTTACACTCAGAACTTTGCCAGCACTGTTCATGTTGGCCAGAACGTCACAAACCTTGAGAAAACACCAGAATAAAGGAGAGTCCTTACCAGCAGCAACTACAGCTGGAGGCGGCGAACCGGCCTCACCACCGCTTGTTTGGCTCATGGATGCTATGGATGTTTCTCTGGAAGGTGGTAACTGCAGCTCCTTTGGGAGAAGGTCATAGACAGATTCTGTGGAACAAAGAGAACTTGATCAAAATGTCACCCGTGTCCTACACAAGAAAAGAAATAATGTTCTTGCCTAAAAGATATGAACTATAACCCAACTCTTTCAGAACCTTTGGGCAAAGTCACAGTAAGTGCTTGGAAATAACAGCATGGAAGAAAGTTATTTCAGAAAACAAACAAACATTAAGATGCACATTCTGAAGACTGAAACAAAGGACACAAACTTGTTCAAACAAAGAAATAATTCATGAACTTCCAGAGAAACTGTTCTCATCCAGAACGAGGGGCTGAGGGCAGCACATCACGTGAGAATCTGAGACAAACCTGTTTCCAGAATTCCAACTGTGCAACTGACTTCCTAAGGGAAAAAAGCCTAATTTGGCACCATCACCCTAACAACATCCTATGGAGTCTTAGAATCACAGACTGGATTTGGGGGGCAAGGGACCTTAAAGCCCATCCAGTGCCACCCCTGCCATGGCAGGGACCCCTTCTGCTGTCCCAGGCTGCTCCCAGCCCTGTCCAGCCTGGCCTTGGGCACTGCCAGGGATCCAGGGGCAGCTCCAGCTGCTCTGGGCACCTGTGCCAGGGCCTGCTCACCCTGCCAGGGAAGGATTCCTTCCCAATATCCCACCTAACCCTGCCCTGTGGCAGTGGGAGCCATTCCCTGTGTCCTGTCCCTCCACGCCTTGTCCCAGTCCCTCTCCAACACTCCTGGAGCCCCTTTAGGTGCCAGAAGTGGCTCTAAGATCTCCCCTGGAGCCTTCTCTTCTCCAGGGGAACATCCATCCCCAGCTGTCCCAGCCTGGCTCCAGAGCCAAGGGGCTCCAGCCCTGGGATCAACGCCCTCCTCTGGGCTTGCTCCAACAGCTCCATGTCCTCCCTGTGCTGCATTAATCCCGTGGGTTTGATCTCTCTTCCTCCTTGTGTGTCACCCAGGAGACCTCCTAAGGTTCCCTCTAAGAGTTTGCTCCATCCTCACCTATTTCCAGCTCTCAAGTTAACTCCAGCCTCCTGTACACCTGCAGCCTTAGGTGTGCTCACCAGGGGTTTCAGGAGAGAGGCTGGGTGTCACATTTTAGACCATATTTCAAGTAACTTGGTCTTTATCAATGAAGCATGAAATTAAAGATTTGCTCTTAATGGTCTTGTGATCTTTGGGAATGTGCTTCAGTTCTAATGCTGGCTTTTCCTTCTCTCCCTCTTTATCATATTGTTGGAATTACTCACAAAGATTAGAATTGTGCTGCTTGTGGATTACTGCAAAAATCATGTGCTCCCTGAGAAAAAATTATCCTGTGGGAGTCTTGGATGTAAGCATAACTCTAAAGCAAAAGGCTTCACAGAACCTTCGCCACATTGGAGAATCAAAAATAAATTTCTTAAACAAAAAAATCCCCAAAAATCAGCCCAAAGAGACAAGCTCTCAATTACCCAAGAACTTGGGGTTTGGAAAGGAGTTTTTGTAGTCAACTCTGAATATATTATGAGTCATGACAGATGATGATGACAATTCACTCCTCTCAGAGGATTTCTTGAGGAGAAAGGAATGGAAGTGTGTGTATATATTCAACTTACACATGAAATATAAAGTCTCTGTATTTACCTGCAGACACACACTGCTGCAATCCCTCATTTTGGAGCCCCTCACTCAACATTTTGAGCAGCAGCAGCCCTGAACATCTGCCTGTGACTCTCCTGTCCTGCTGCAGGTAGAAGTGCCAGTGCCAGCTGGAGTAAAGGCTGGTGCTCATCTACAAGGGCTTGTACAAACTGCTCACTCATCTCTGAGGAAAAGCAAATGCAGCTGCTCCTTGTAGTACAACAGGAGCAAAAGTGAGAACAAGTGTTACCTTCCAATCCCTTCCAAACCATCCTGTGAATCTATGAACTCACGGCACAAGGTGATGGTCAAATCCAAGCTTTCAGAAGAAAAACAACTCTCCTGGCTTTTCTTGCATCAGATGCAGCTTCACAGTCTAAAACACACCATTACTGAACTGCAGTTCAGCACTTTCCAGAGGAACCCCAAGTGCCTGGGTACCTTTAAGAACCCTTGCTGCCACAAACCTACTCCACACACATCAGACTTCAAATGAAACTTTGTGTTTTCACCTAAACACAGGCCAATGTTTATATATGCTGAACTATAAATAGCATTAAAGCAAAAACTGACAAATTCCAGAAACATGAGAGTTGCTGCAAGGAAACTAATTCCTCCCCAGAGGATACAGCTCCCCCCAAGCCTCACACTGTCCTAAGAGCTGAAGCTACTGCTCAGCCCCTCTCCATCACCACGTCCTACACCTGTGTGCACTCACCAATACTGAGAACATTACATTTCCTGCTAGAATTTTACGTTGATTCATGCAGAAAACACCCACTAAAGGGAAAGGCTGCTGCAGAAATGCAGTATTACATTTGGAGGCAAAAATAGCATTTCAGCATCATTACGTGTTTCTACATAATTAGCGAGAAAAAAAGTGTAGACAGAATTCCTGCTCCCAGCAGCCAGCACTGAATCAGTGAGGAAGTTTAAGCTGTCTGACAGCACTAAGCGTCCTTTAATTTATTGCTGATTCCAATTCCTTTAATGAATACACTGGTTGATCCCAAGTTTCTAGGGTTTTTTTCCTGGAAGTAGCTCCATTTATACCCAACATTTAAACACATTTTCTCTCTCTCCCTACAGGAAGCAAGGAACATGTGTTTCAGGATTGGTGTTATTATGACATATAAACAAGATAACACGCAAACCAGATAACCAAACACTAGTGAACAGCCAGAAGTCCCACACACTCATTTCCCAACACAAATCCTCACCTGTTAATCAGTTATTAGACATTATCTACAGTAAACTTCCAAATCTCTTATCTTGCCTCAAAATATCTCGCCTAGACAAGCCCAGCTTCACAAATTCTCCTCCCAAGACCAAGGACACACAGGGACAGGCAGATTTAGAAAAAGTATTTTAAGTGTCAAATTTCTTCAACTGCCCTTTATCCGATTATCCTGCCTTTATAATCTCTCATCTGAGATCAGCTGCTTGGAACTTTGATCTTCCTGCCAGTTGTACTGAGAGTCCAGAAAATTCTATTTCACATGGTTAATATGGACCAGAACCACAGCAAACATGGGATCAGGATCCAACAACACAGCACTTGGAATCGGGAAAGAGAAGATTTTATTGTGCACTACTTGAACCTGCACACAACATTCTGAATTTATATAACAATAAAAAATAATCAAAAATTTTAGGAGGGAGGTTTTCACTGGGAGGGTGGGCAGGCCCTGGCACAGGTGCCCAGAGCAGCTGGGGCTGCCCCTGGATCCCTGGCAGTGCCCAAGGCCAGGCTGGACATTGGGGTTTGGAGCAGCCTGGGACAGTGGAAGGTGTCCCTGCCATGGCAGGGTGGCACTGGATGGGCTTTAAGGTCCCTTTCAACCCAAAGCATTCCAGGATTCTCTGGAATTGGGTCATTTCAAGTTAAAACAACTGCACAAAAGGTGTCTGTGGCAGGGCTGGACACATGACCACCAGTCCACACAAAATACATCCCTGGGTCAACACGGACCTGGATCAGCCCCAGCAGCTGCTGACAGGATCTCTGTCTTCGAAGGGGAGAGGAGAGGCCTTGGAAAGATTCAGGAAAAATAATGCTGAGAAGGTACAAAAACCAGCATGAGAAACTGATGTGGTGATGCTGCGGCAGGAGTGCAAAGGGCTGGTGGATTGTGATGGCAAACCAAATTCTACAAGGTCCTTGACCTCCTGTTTTACTGATTTCCCCTCAGTGCACACACACAGTTGTCCTTTCCTAGGAATGATTTTGGATTTCTGCACGCAACCTAACCATTTACACTTTATTCTTAGGAACAGAGCAATTAAGCTTACAGGGGCAAAGAGAACATAACACGCCTGCTTCCTGTGTGGGAATGCTGAGACAACTCCAAGATTCCCTGAGGAGCTTGGACATGGCCCATAAAAGCTCTGCTTTTCCCAAGAGTAGGTATTCCCTTCTTCTTCTGGGCCATGAATCCTCCATGACTCTCTGGCTGCACCTACACAGACACTTCAGCTGCACAGAATAAAAACTGTGATTTCTAGAACTTAGTGCTCTGTTATCTTGTGCTGTGCTAGTACTGGCTCAGGGTGTTACAGAACCTCTCTGTCCTCAAACTCCTGCGACACAGATTGAATTGAGATCCTTCTGGTTGGTTGACCAAATTGCTGCTACCTGTAACTCAGCACCCAGTGATGCTGGGAGCATAGAGGCAAGGAAAAGAGCAGAGAATACCCAGTTCCAATGTTTAAAACAACAGCAGCTCATTCACGAGGAATGCAGACATCCTCACTTTGCCAGGACCCCCAAACACTTTAAACATCATGGAATTTTCTTTACATACAGAAAAGATACCCCTAAGCTTTGCTACTCCATATCAAAAGCTAAGCCATGGTACCTGGACCTGCCACAGCTGGAAGCCAAGTCACAAACCTGACAGAGAAGTTTGCTGTGCCTCAGGCAAGTGAGGCCATCACTAATGCAGAGGGCCCTGGCTGCAGCTCCAGCTCCAGCAGCACTTCTCCAGGCTGTTCCCAGCCCCAGCCTTGCGGAGGCTGCTGGAATCCAGCTCTCCCCCAGAGAGGAGATCTGTCCCACCACTGTCTGTCCCACCACTGAGATCTGCTCCTGGGACTTCACCCCCTGTAATGCCAGGGGCTCCTGCAGCAGCATCCCTTCAATCCCAGGACTAACAGGTACTGACAGGTTTCCTGCTCCACAGAAATCATGTGGAGCGCAAGATCAATACATGGGAGAAGATGAGAACCGCCTGAATTATGGGCACTAGCAGCACAGATGGGGCATTTTCCACCTGCTGCTGACATTTTTTGCCTTTAAGGAAAGGTACATCCTGGAAATCCCTTACCACTTCCATGACCTCATGAACAGCAGCCAAGTTAATCCCTGCCTTTAATAAGCTCCCTGCACTGAATGGCCGCCCATTTGATCCCCACTGATACTCCTCTCCTCAACATGGTTTAATACCCGCACAGATTTGGCTGCTCCTTCCAAAGCCATTTCCTTGCTGCAGCACATGACAGTCACACCAGAGATTAGACAAAACCTTGGTGTCCTCCTCTAATCAGTTGGTGGCATCGGAGCAGAAATCTCTTCTAATGATGTTCACTAAGCTGATCAAAAAACAAGCAAGCAAACAGGCCGAGAGTTGTTTATATGGAACTGAGATTAAAAAACAATTAGAAATCATGAAGTAGCAAGTAGCCTTTGCTACACAGGGGAGGTCAATGAAGCGAAGTGAGCACTCGTGCTCAGCAAGTTAACTGCAAAGGAAAATCAACAGTATCCATATTCCACCTCACCCCCCAACAGGGATGCAAATTCAGCGTCAGAACACCCGCACACATATAAAGGTCCTAGGATGCTAATCTAAGACACAGTTTTGGGCTAAACCTGTGTTACCAAGGCTCCAATTGTCAGATTGTCACTCCTCACTCCAAAGACTGCTGCATTTTAATGAAACAATATGTGTGACTTAACATACTTCAGAAACTTTAGTGGGTAAGGGATGCTAAAACCAGAATCTACTCTAGGCCTAAAAAAATCCAGGCCTCTGCCAGAAGACCTTGTGGTTGGTTTATCTGTTTATCCTGAAGTTCAGTTCTACTCAGAATTTCAGCATCCATAACCACAGCATAGTGGTTGAGCTTATTGGAGGCCACTGATTCCACCACAATATCTTAGTTCACAGAGTTTTTAGAGAACGATGAGGAAATGGGGGAGCTCTAAATAGCCAAAATCTAATCAAAGCTTCACTTTGTTAAAAGACATTCGTATCACATGGCCCTCAGGGATTTTTCTGTACACAAAAGAGTGTGGGAAGACTTTGAAGATTACTTTGCCCATCAGGAAGAGCCTGTAAGAGCCAGCTGGGAACCCTCTGGCTCTTCACCCCAAGATAAACAGGTTTTCCTGCAGACCCCAGGAACAGCACTGACTGAGTAAGTTTGGTAATTACAACACAGAATTCAGAGAATCACAGAATCCTGGAATGGCTTGGGTGGGAAGAGATCTTAATGTACATCTCATTAAACCCCCAGCCACGGGCAGGGACCCCTTCTGCTACCCCAGACTGTTCCAAGCCCCGACCAACCTGGCCTTGGACACTGCCAGGGATCCTCTGGGCAACCTGTGCCAGGGTCTCCCCAGCCTCACAGAGAAGAATTTCTTCCCAACACCACAAGAGAATTCCGGATACATTTCAGAAGACTTGGACCACCCCACTAGAGAGAGTTCACATCTCACAGTAGGGCTGCTCTCCCTTCCTCAAGGCTAAACTGGGAGAAGCGACCTCAGGACCCACAGGAGTAACTCCTGCAGTGGAAATACAGCTTCAGTGTTGTATTTAGAATTTGAGTGAGCAGACAAAACTCCAGCTGTTCCTCCAGCTGCGCTGAGACAGCACACCCATAACCCTGACAGGGGTGACAGGGATCTGTCCCAGCCCATGGAATGTTTTAGGCATTGAGACAGCAATGCCGATAACACGGCTGGCACAGGGACCCGGCACAGGGACGGCGTGGATGGAAGCCAAAGAAGGATAACAAGGATCCAGTAAGAAGCTCAACAGAGGAAGCTCTGAGAGTCTGAGAAAGGAAACTAGGAGAGGGACAAAGCTCAGTGCATAAACCAGAAGAGAAACAGACTGAGACAGGCACAGCCCAGACAGATCAGTGACCACTAAAGCACTTCCTACTTCACTGCAGACAGTTTGTTGTTGTTGAGGTTTGGGCTTTTTCCTTTTTCTTTGTTTGGTTGGTTTTTCTGAGTACTCCTTAGGTGATCCAAACTCTCACTTGCAGAAGTGAGAATCACCCATGACAACTGCAGGCCATGGCAGCTCTGCTTAAGGGACAGCAGAGATTTTTATATTATAAAGTTACAAGAAAAAATATTTGGAAGACGGAAAGAACACGCAACAAAGAGTAAATCAGCTTTTGTACTGTATCTGTCAAAAGAGGATTTAGGACATATTACAGACTATCACACTCCTGCATTTCCTAATACCTTTGCAACTTCACTGATTTAACATCATGAGCTTGGCAGCAGGGAAAACAAGACAAACAGTCCTGAAAACAGGTTTAGGTTTCATAGAGAGCAAAATGAAGGACCCTGCTTGAGCATACATAGAATAAATAAAATACAGCAACTGTTGAAACAATCACAGAATCACTAAGGTTGGGAAAAATCTTTAAGAACACCAAGACCAAGTGTTAACACAGAACTACCGAGTCCCAGTGAACCACAGAGATAGAGATTTGGATGGAACATTGGGAAGAAATGCTTCCCTGCGAGGCTGGGGAGGTTCCAGCATAGGGTGCCCAGAGCAGCTGGGGCTGCCCCTGGATCCCTGGCAGTGCCCAAGGCCAGGCTGGACAGGGCTGGGAGCAGCCTGGGACAGCAGAAGGGGTCCCTGCCATGGCAGGAGTGGAACAGGACGAGTTTTAAGGTCCCTTCCCACCCAAACCATCCTAGGATTCTGTGACACTCGTGACATTCTGTGGCATAACTGCATGGCATAAGCCAGAGAGAAAGAAGCAGCCCATAGGCAGTGAGGCTGAGCAGGAGGAGAACAGACACTCTAAAATATTTTACAGTTACTGGTCTAATCACTCCTATTTTTGCAAGAGTTGAAGCTGAGTTGTAGTAAGATCATAACTCACAAGACTCCCCGTCCTATCTGTCTTATTGCAGTTCCAAATCCACCAGGTTACACTTACTAAAACATTGATTTTATTTCATATTTTTGAGTATGTCTCAATACAATTAAACGAAGGACACAAAAATGCATCATCCAACCTAAAATACATAAAGACTAATTAGCACGTTCTTCCTAATTGCCCAACGCTGCCCATGGATTTCCACACAGCTGTCAGATGCAGTCTGTCACCAGACTTGCCATGCTGTCCTGACAGAGGAAATGAACTGCAGAGCACTGCTCCCTCTCTGTGCCACAGCACCCTCAGCGTATCTGTGATGGTGGAGCAGGGAAAGACTGCAAGCAGGTCCTCCCGCCAGCACTCCTGTTATTGTCAGCCCTGGCAGGGCTGGATTGCTGCTACAGCAACAGTGGCAGGTTTTCAAAGAAACTGCAGTGTATACAAGGATGTTTTACACAGCCAAACAGAAAATCTTCCTTCCAGTTCCCCCTGGCTTCAGACAAAAGCAGCAAACCCTAAATCAACAGGCTTCAGGCGCGTGGAGGGAAAGGCAGAGGCCATGGTGCTGCCTGGGCTAGAAACCTTCAGGATTAAAGAGCTGATGTTGGTGCAGCTCCACTCTGCACAGTGCCCAGGGGATCCGAGTGCTCCGTGTGGATGACGGAGCACTGGGCACTAAAATTCAAATCTTGCCTGCAAATGCTGCTACTCCCTGAAATGCACATTCTAATGTGTTAGTGACAGAGAGAGGGGAGTGCTCTGAAAAGCTGTCTCAGAGAAAGATGACCAGTAATAGATAATTAATGATAAAGTCATTAACACTTGATCACAACACTATTATCACAGGATCCCAGGTTGGTTTGGGTGGGAAGTGACCTTAAAGCTCATCTCATTCCAACCTTCTGCCATGGACATGGATATCTTCCACTAGTCCAGGTTGTTTCAAGTCCCATCCAACCCAGCCTTGAACATTTCCACAATATCATTATTTCTTGTACTTAAAAATAAAAATTTAAGCTAAAAGTGGTTTCCTGTATTTTTCTAAAGGACAACTATTACTATCAGAAATGGCAGCATTAAATAGGTAATTTTGCAAGCAATTCATAACCAGCTCCTGCACTATATCCCATCAACCTTCAGAAAATTTGCTAATCTCAATATTCAGGATTCTGCACAGCAGGGTAGAGTTGAGAAATTAATCCTTTTAAAGTTGAATTTCAACAACTGACAAAGGCATGTGTTAGCTGAATTCTATTTATGGCATTCATCCAAATATCAAATAAAGCTTTCCTGGCTGTGTTTCAGTCATCCCCATTCACAGCTCAAAGAGGACTTTTATAAATGTAGACAGGCAGTATAAATCCTGGATCTTGTTTGCATCCAATTTTACACATCTCAGAATGAGAGAACAACATTATTTAGGAATTGTCACTTCAAGGAACAGACCAGTAATGACTTACTGAGACATCTATCCTATGTGGTTGTAAACTCCAGACAGAAACCAAAGAACATAAAAATACACCTAAAATACCACTGTGGACAAGGCAGAGCAGCAGGCAGGCTGACAGAGGAGTAGGTTCATGAACACAATCACAGAATCCCAGACTGGCTGAACTTGGAAGAACCTTAAAGCTCACCTCACTCCACCCGTGCCATGGGCAGGGACACCTTTCACTAGACCAGGCTGCTCCAAGCCCCGTCAACCTGGCCTTGAAATGTTTAAAGAAACCCAAATACCAAGCGATCAAAGAACATCAGTAATAGCTATTTATCAACCCCTTTAAAGCACCTGTGCTGTTTCAAAAATCAAAGTTCACCAGAAACTGAGGCAATCAGGCAGTTCCTTAGGTACAACGCACCACCCGAATTCAGGGACACACAGAATTCACCTGACCCACAGTTTACTGCTGTCTTACAACGTTCCTCAGCCTGTACAGGTTTGCACCATTTTTTCTGAGGGGGTTATTTTTGTCATCTCTTACATTTGCTGTGAGCAAGAAAAGCAGCAGTAGCAATGAAAGACACAAGACTCTTTCTTTTGAGGCTGTACCACAATATTTAAGGTGAAGAACAAAAAGCATTCTGGCAGACTTCCAACACATTGTGGGCACCCCTTGGGTTCAGTATTTCATTACAGACCTGGGACCTGACCAGTCCTAGTAACTCTCAACACGACATTGAGCACCTCGAGCCTCCCTGCCTTTGCTGCCATTAACAGGTATGTCCTTCCATCATCACCAACACTGAGACGAGGCTGTGCTTCCCTCCATCCCTTTGCCTTCTACTCTTTGGTGATAAACACTGCTCTTCAAACCACAGGTGATGTTCAATACACAGCTCTGCTGAGTCTGGCACCTCTCACGCTCTGAAGGGACTGACTCATCAGGGCTATGAGGAACACGCTCAGGAAACCTGCGACAACTACTGCACCTGCAAGGGATTCCTCAGGGGAATAAAGATGGAGAAGGCTCGGGGGGATCTTATCCATGTGTGGAAATTCCTGACAGGAGGCAAGAGAGGCTCCTCTCACCAGTACCCCATGACAAGACAAGAGGCAATGGGCACCAATTAAAACACATTAAATTCCATCTGAATTATCTTATCCATGAGGACAGCCAAGCACTGGCTCAGGTTGCCCAGGGTGGTTGTGGAGTCTCTGTGAGGACAGTCAGACCCTGCTGAGCATGGTCCCAGCACCAATTCCATGATCTCCAGAGGCTCCTGCCAGCCCCAAGGGCTGAGACTGAAAGCTGGCACTGCTTCCACAAGACTCACCCACATCCTCTCCCACCAGCAGAACATCTGACTCTCTTCAGAACTTTAACCTAAATCAGATTCCTGGGCTCTGCATCATTTACTTGTGAGATAAAACCAAGACTATTAGAAACTGTAATTATAAATTCCTCAGTAAATCTCCTTTAATAGGGATACACATTCCAAGGAAAGCTGCCTTTTTTACTCCCTAAGAAACAAAACATACTCAACTATTAGCTGACCTCTTCATTCCTATACTGAAAACAAAGTAAACTTTAAATGACATACAAGTCTTTCTTCACCACATACACAACCAGACTGTGGGATTTCTTGCAAATCAAGAGTCAAAAAAGAACTGAGCTGAAGTCTAGATACTCCTATTCTGCCCCAAACGGTAAGGATTTACACATCTCCACACTACAGGATCCTCACTGCAAAGGCAGAAAACTGCCAGTTAACAGAAGCTCTGGACCCTGCAGCTGATTATTCCCCAATCACCCCGTGGTGCTCCTATCCAAACTCACTGACTCCTGCTGAGTGAATCCACATGCACAAAAACCATCAGGCCTCCACACAGTGAGGGACTGAAACAACTGCAGGTAGTGTCAGTTCTTCTGAACAAGAATGGAAATGCCAACATTTGGAAACATTTTAGGACCATTCTTAAACCTCTCTCTTCCGTATCTTCACCCTCCTGGGCACTGACAGGAGCCACTGTCCATCTTCCCTGTCTGCCAAACCTCCCGACCTTCACCACAACTCAGCCTGCTTTTAGGGCCAGAACCTTGTGCTTCTTCAGCACATCACATCAGTGTCATAAACTTTGCAAGGCAACCCCAAATTCTTTCTAGTTATTTACAAAGCAATCATAAAACCCTTCCAAATGCTGAAGGACAAGTGATGGAAGGGAATGGAGAACAACTACAGAGTGTATTTATGTAAACAGTGACAACATTCCTCAGTCTGGTTAAGTGATATTCACCTCACAGATGCCTCAGAGCTATACAATATAGCAAAATAATGTACCTGAAGTTGGACATTTACATTTTAAACACTGCTAAAGCACTGCTTGCTTTGCAAACAGCAGCTACCGGAGATTTTACTGCGTGTCCATTAGCACTTGCTATTATTACTACACAGCTCAAAGTTGGATCTGAGAGTTTGTTCAAAGCTGCATCTGAGAGTTTGTTTCAGTCAGTTCCTAAAACAATTGCTAGTGACAAAGTGGCCTGACTGTTCAGCCTCATCAGTTTACTCTCTACATACCCACCGAGACAGCACACATGGTAACTGCAGACATGACCACACACCTTACTGCACCTGCACTTTGGCCACTCACCAACTCCTGCTGGTGTTCACCACCACTGCTACACTTCAAAATTAGCTCAGCCATTGCCTTTTTGTACAAAATGAAGTATTAGTTCTCTTTCACTATCCCTGGAGGTGGTTGAAGGAATGAGTGGACATGGCAATAAGTGTTCTTGTCTGGTGAACAAGGTGGGGATCACTCAAAAGTTGAACTCAACCTTAGAGGTCTTTCCCAAGCTGAATGATTCTGTAAAATACATTTCATATAAAACTGCATAACCTGTGTACCAGTGCAAAAGTCAGATCAAGGCTCCAGGATGCCAACCATTTTTAGTTACAGATACCAAAAGGTAACCATGCTGTTGAAAATTTATAAGTAAAGGTCAGATGCTTCATAAAAAAATGAAAAATTTTAACCTACAACCTCAGAAATGTACGATGAGAAAATTCTACTTCTTGACAACACTAATCTGCAATACAGAATCACAGAACCATAAGGAAAGGTTTGGTTTGGAATGTACCTAAAGTTCATCTCATTCCACTCCCTGCCATGGGCAGTGACACCTTCCAATAGACCAGGCTGCTCCAAGCCTCATCCAACCTGGCCCTGGACACCTCCAGGGACAAAAGAATTGGGCAATGTATGGGGATTCTCTAACAGAAAAAATGACAACTTTCAGAGAAGGACAAAGTATCCAAAACAAGTAAAACTGGCAATCACAGACTCCAACTAGTCCTAGAACCAAAGCAGCACAGATTTCTCCAGGGACAGGGCTGCCCTGCCTGCCCAGTCTCGGCACAAGGGCACCGCAAACGCTACCAAGGCACAACACCAGGAGCATTTCTGTCCATGGCAGAGCCAGCTCAGCAGTTTTAGCTCATCTGCTCCCACCTCCACCACTTGGTCCCAGTGCCCCAGAGTCCCCCTTTCCTGCCGGGACACCACTCCTTGTGCAGCTGCACAGTAACCAGACCAGGAAGCAGAACAATGTGAGAAAATCCGATCAGAAGTACAATATCCCCATTCTAGATCAGTTTCCCAATCCCATTCATCTCCCAACCACAAACAACAATTGTGCTGGCAGGATTCAGAGCACAGTCCATGGGTGAGAACAGACGGTGAGGAAAAGGGGCTGTTCAGACAGCTCTGCCACCGGAATATTCAAATTACACCCTGGAAAGCTGTGAATTCAAAGTCCTCCCCCTACCCCCAGCACCACACAATCATCTTGCAGCAACACATTCCAGAGTTTTGTTTTGAAAGCCAATAAAAGAGGAAGATTCCAAGGAGGAAAGGACATTTAAGGAAAGGCTGACGCACAAGTTTAAGAACTTTGGTTGAATCCATTTTGGTTAAGTCAGAATGTCCTGGGGGCAGCTGGCAGAGCTGCAAGGGGTGGATGGAGGGACCCATCCCTCACAGAACACTCAGCACGGCACAACCCCCGTGGCACCTTCTACCAGCTATAAAAATAAGATAAAAATTGCTTCAAAAAGAAGCCAAGTCTGATTTCTATTCCTAAAACCTGCTAGTACTAGTTCTAAAGGTCTACATTATTTTCATAAAGCATCTTTTCCAACCCTCTTTGATAATTTAGTCACTGTCTTACTAGAGTTATCCCTGGGATCACAGAAGAAGAGTTCTGGTAGGGAAAAAGAAAAATCACCAAACCCCACATGTTGTATCCCGATTCCCAGCAAACACAAATGGATTACAGTCATTTCACATTTACGCATGAAGAACGTTTGAGTTTTGGTTATATGACGTTTTTAGGGCAAAAGAGCTATTTATCAGAATACTAACATTCTTCTTGTTGCTACCAAATTCCAGGAAGTCTCTCAGTTTTACAGCCACTCCATTGTGGAAAGCAAAATGCAGGACATGAATAAAAACTTCTAACTGCACTTGTGCTACAGTGCAAAAATGCCATTTTATTAGTACACACACATTACTGGGCAACTCAAAGTGAATGTATTAGCTAAATTAATCCCATGTTTAATCAGATTTAGTCCCTGACATCTGATGAACTGCTTTAATTACAGGTTTTCACCTCTGCCTGCTGCCAACGAAGAGCCAACTTTGCTCTATTTGAATGCTGCAGATGATATTCAACCACAGGACAACCAGCCTCGAGGTTTTAGGTTTTACGCTCCAGTGATTTTTCTACTACATTACTAATCTGTATGCACATTTGGGTTGGTTTATTCCAAAAAGGACAGTGTGTTATGTAAAGATGGGAAAGAAACATACTACAGCCTAAATATTTTCAGCATGAAGTGATGCATATTTTTGTTTATATCTTTAACTTCTTAGCAGGAGATATCATCCTTCTGCAATGGTTACAAAGCATTTCTTAATTATTATACATTATTTAATATTGACTATACATTAAAAGACTTGTTTTAGTCCTTCACACAAGTCAGCTCCTTAGGGCCTGTGGATGAGCTCCAGCAACAGGCCCTGGAATCCACACTTCCCATTTCTTTCACTTTTAACAGCTACAACCAATATATGAAACATTTAGAAATCCTGCTGCAGAGACCTGCAAATTCAGTACAGTTTCACTATCATTTTAAGCCAATATAAGCTGCTGAAAGAACTAGTCCCACCTTTCCCCAAGGCCAGTTTCCACATGTCCCTTCCTTGAGTCAGCACGAGCCATTCATGAAGACCCACAGCAAACACAGGACACTCACCCCATTAAAAACCAACATTTCTCCTCCCCTTTTCCTTTGGGAAAGAAAAAGGGAGAAGCTGAGTTAATTTTAACATGATCAGCTCCCCAGTCCAGCTCACTGTGGCCACGTCAGAGCTGGCATGAGCAGAGCCACGAGGAAAAGAGGAGCACACAGCTGCCTGAAGTGTGCACATGGGAATTCACTGGGGCTGGAGCTGCTCCTGGAAACACACCTACAGGGGCAGAAACTGCAACAGAAAGTATTGAGATACTCAAAGAAAACACTCTGCGTCCCAAGATACGCATAAATGAAAAGAAATTACTGGAATGAGTTATCAGAGCAGAGTTTACATTATGGACTCTCACTGCGGGGTGAGTTTATATTACCCACTCACACTCACCTGAGGCGTGGCGGCTTCCAGAATTTTGTTTGACTTTTTTTAATGAGAATGGGAAAACAGAATTCTTAACTGAGATGGTGGTGCAAGCCAAAACTTTTAACACATGGTGCGGGGACAGGCTGATGACGTAAGTCAGTTTGTCCAGAGAAGGGGAGAAAAAAAATCACACCACTAAAAACTCCAGCGGCTGGGTTTCCAAATGTAACTTTGCTATTTTGTTAATTGGTGCCCGCAGACTCAGCCACTTTAACTCCACCAAACCAAATGTTCTCTGTCAGAAACCCCAGCAGCTCCACAGACCACACCAAGCTGAGGTTCCCTCAGAAGCTCAGAGCCCCCCGGCGCCCAACAGGGAGGCTCCCAAGGCCGGGATCACCAGCCACAAGCACCGGGAGCACAGGAATGCCACCGAGAGGAGAGGGACTGGCCCCAGCTCAGCCTGGGGCTGGATTCCACCCACGGGGCGGCTGTGCTGTTAAAAGCAGAGCAGTTAGAAGAAACTACTCGCTCTAACACACCCTCATCATAAATGCATATTTGTGGTTCTCTCACTGTGTTCAGACCTTTCCCTTTATCTCATCAGTTGTACTTGTACCCTGAGCCAGAGCACTTGTCCACAGGATAACTTATCTGTATCTATCTAGGAAAAAAAAAAAAAGTACACTGGAGCATGTTCTGATCAGTCAGAGAACCAGTAACGCCTTTTCCTAAATTTCAGCTAAAATCACACTCACAGTCACTTTGTTATTCATTCTCAAGAAGTATATTCATTGGTTCTGAAGTTCCAATTGCATTTCAACTTATCATCTCCTTGATCTTTTGTTGTGACAAAATATGAAAAGCAAAACTTGCTTTAACCTCTTTATAACCCCTGTCTGTGTTATACACCTCTGCCGTGGCATCTTGCTTGGATCAAGAGCTCACTGTGACCACAACATCCTTCCCTCGACCTCTTCCAGCTCTGAACCCATATCTCTGCACCGGAAGAAAAATACACTCTTGATTAATCAGTTTGAGACTCATTTCCAACCTGAAACACTCAACCATTCCATTAAATACAAATAAATAAAAGAGAATTCACAGTGAGATTGGGCAGTTCAGATGTTCTGCTCAATTAACAAGTCCTTGAAGCAATTTCGTGATTTACACAAAAGCTTTTTATTTCCACTGTGTTACAAACTAACAGTGCACACTTCTCAAATATCCAGTAGGATAAATCATAACTTCAATGGGGTTTATCACCTGTATTTATAATTGAATTACCCTGTTCCAAAATACTCTTCCTACTGCTGGCACAAGGACTGAAACCAACTGGAACACATTGTGCTGGGCAACCAGAAAGCCTTGAGCCCCTCTGGTAACATCCTAAAAAAAACTTACAAGCTACCAGTGATAACTTTAAAGAGAGAGACAATGACTCTGAGCAGTTTAATTCATTAAAGTCTTTTTATTTCTCATACCTTCATCTCTTACCAACGCACAACTCAAAGTTAATGACCATATTATAGTCCTAAAAAAATTAAATCTTTACTGTTAACCTGTTAATGCTGTAACAACATTAAACTGGCTTAAACCTTCACTTCAGGGTAATAAGAGATTTTTCCATTTATTTCATTATACGGCCCCAAAATTGCTCCCCTCACCAGCTGTACTGCGGGCAGGCGTGTGCAACAAACAACTAATAAACTACTAACTGGTACTTCTAGTATCACAAACTAATAGTACTGGCTTTCAAGTCTTTTAAACACGAGAAAATGAGTTAAAAACTCTGCAGTACGTAACACTTGTCCTGATAGACTTACCCATGTTCACGTGCACTTGTCAGAGCTCAAATTCGGTATTATGAAAACAAAAATTAATCTAATTTACTTTTAAACCCACTCCATCCCCTCGGGGTCCAGCTTTCCCCAGACAATGCTGCTTTACCCCGGTGCTCGGGGATAACGCCCGGCGATGCTCCGGGCACCGGGACCCAGGACGCTCGGCTCGCCGGGCTCCGCTCCCGTTCCCACCCCAAACCAGGGCATACCGAGCCCTCCCGTTCCACCGAGCCGCGTTCCCGGGAGCCTTTACTGAGCAGCTCTGGGGGTCCGCACCCGCCCGCACTCCCCGCTAGCTCCCGCTCCAGGCCGGAGCGTGTCCGTGGCCGCGGCCGGGCAGAGCCGGGGCCGGGAGGGACCCCGGGCGGGCCGCAGCCCCCCGCCGCCGGCCCCGCCGCCGGAACCTGTCGGGACACATTCTTGCGGCGGCCGCGGCCGGGCCAGGAATGCGGCCGGGAGAGCCGGGGCGGCCCCGCGCGGCCCCGGGGCCCCTCCGGCCGCGCATCCCGGGGCGGGGGCGGCGGGCAGGCGATGCCCCGCGGGGCCCGGGGCGGCCCGGAGCGCGGGCCCGGCGGTACCGGCGCTGCCCCCCCCACAGCCTGCCACGGTCACTCACCCTTGGAGTAGAGCGACTTGGGGGACTCGAGGTCGAGGTCGGCGCTGAGCAGAGAGATGAAGTCCGAGGGCATCGCAGCTCCGCGGCCCGGCGGGGGCGAGGGGGCGGCGGGAGGAGGGGGGGCCGGGCCGGGGGGGGGGGCGCGGCTGCCTCCGCCGCGCGCGGAGCGGAGCGGAGACACGGGCCGGGAGAGCGCGCTGGGCGCACGGCGGGGCCGCGGTCGGCGGGGCGGGCGGGCGGTCGGGCCGGGGCTGCGGGAGCGGGCGGCGCTCGCAGGGCCGGTGTGCAGCGGAGCGCGCCCGACGCCGCTCCGAGCCCGCTGCGCCTGCGCGGGGCACGGGAGGGGCCGGCGGGGAACGGCGGCGGCGCGGCCGCTCTGCGCGTGCGTGAGGGAGGCCGGGGACCGGCGGGGGCGGAACGGCCGCGCGTGCGCACGCGGGGGGGCGCGGGGGAAGAGTCTGGAAGGGGAGCGGGGGGCGCGATGGAGCCTCACGGGAGAGCCCTGCCCTGAGGGGAGCCGGGGTGAGGGGAGCTCCCGGGATCGGAGACCCGGGAGGGCCCTTCAAGGGCAGCCCCAGGGTGGACTCTGAGGGGAGCCCCCGGGGTGAGGGGCCGGGCTGGTCCCTCAGGGGAGCTCTTCGGGGGAGCGCCCCGGCGTGAGGGCAGCCGGCATGGACCCTCGGGGAGTCCCCGGGATGGAGCCCGAGTGAGAGGGCGGCAGCAGCGGTTGTCCCCAGTCCCTGGGGGACATCCGCGGCCGGGGTTGTGCCTCAGGGGGCTGTGCCCGACCCTCCTCGCCCCGTGCTGGGGGTCGTGATGGCACCCCGAGGGTCAGGGGCCGGCTGTGGTGCCACCAGAGCTCCATCCAGCCGCAGGGCTCCGCCATGGAAACCCACAAGGCAGAGCTGCCAAACCCGCTGGCGGTTATTGTCAAAAAAAAAGAGCTATTTCCAAATAACATGAAAATACAAAAGTGGTGTCAACAGTGCGTTATCATTGACACTGATGGCAGCTGCCTGAAGACACAAGTGCCCCACATGTGGGGAGCTGGGAGAACACAAGCAGTGCGTTCTTTGAGGGGGAATTTGGGATTCCCTTTCTCTGAAAGGTCTAAGAAGGGGGAGGAGGTGTGGAAAGGTGTCCCGCACAGACGTACGATTCCTTTTCCAAAGTGTCCAAAATCTGCTTTGAAAGTGGGGAAAGGATGGGAAAATAAGAAGGGTTGTGTGTGAGTGGATGGAGGTGCCAGGCGAGTGCTTAAGCTGTGAAAAATGGAGGCGGAAGGAGCTGTGAACAGCTGCCGCGTGCCTCCGGCGCCGCACAGGGTCCAGTTTCCCTGGGACACCAAAAGGTTGGCTCCCGTCCCTGCTGCTGCCAGCTCCTTGCCAGTCTGCTCTCGGATCCCAGCAAAATCTCCCTCTGAAAACACTCAGTAGCTTCCATGGCCTCGGTGCAGCCCGAGAGCCGATGGAGAACCCTTGAGCCCCATGCCTGGCTGGTCAATCGGTCACTGTGGGATGGCCACACTGGTGTCCTCACCAAGCACTTGACCACAGTCCCACACATGTGACACCACTGAGTTGGTCCTTGGAGCACTGGTGCTCTGTCCTGCCACGTTACCCTGTTCTGCTGTGTCCCCTGCCCACAGGGCACCAGGCAGTGCCCATGATGTCAGGGTGGGACACACGTGGTGTCCCTGTCTCACCAGCCTTGGCAGGGCAGTGGCAGCTGCACAGTGCGTGGTTGGTGGCATTTGAAGTCAGTTCCTCTTTCATCCCAGACAAGCTGCTTTAGTTCCTGGAGCTGTCCTGGCTTTTCATCTCCTCCACCTGACTTCATTCATGGCGTGGCAGGAGGGCACAGGACTCCAGTACATCTGTGGATTTCATCCTGTCCATCAGCCATCAGAGCTGGTGACCAGCCCCTGCCCAGAGTGTGCCATGGAAGTCTCCAAGACCCTTCCCTGGGCAGTGACAGCCGGGATGCAGCCGTCCTGGTCCCCAGGAACACTCAGTCATGGCATACTGCAGTTCTGCTGCTGTCTCAGGGTGCTCAGCACAGCTCACTTATGCATTGTTCAAGTCAGGCACGAGTGTCCTTCCTAGTTAAGTCTTCCAAAAGGGTTTGCTCTGATCACTGAGTCCCTCAGCAAAATCTGCAGGAATGGGACAGCCATGGCTTCCCTGGGCAACCTGTGCCATGGCCTCACCACCCTCACAGGGAAGAATTGATTCCCAATAGCCCATCTAACCCTACCCTATGGCAGTGGGAAGCCATTCCCCCTTGTCCTGGCACTCCAGGGTCCCTCTCCAGCTCTCTTGGAGCAGACATACTCGGGGGAGCTGAAGGGAAAGGTTCCCCTTTGGCAATCTCCAGCCTGATGACTTCAGAAGGAAAGGGGGATTCACCTGTGCCAGGCAGAGATTGCCCTGCCTTGCAAGGGAGGGAGGAATGTCTGTCCATGAGGGGAGGGAGAGCTACTGCTATGCTGGCACTACAAAACGGAATTGTTTGGGAAGCACACAGGGAAAACAATGTAAGACTGTGCTATACTCACCTCCTGTCTGAGTGTTGAGGAAGACAGAGGCTCTTGGAGAAGGTGCCACCACCAGACGGGCTGTGGTGGGGAAGGAAAACAGATCTTAGTCCTGAGAGGGAAGTGGCAGAGGGAGCACTCTGAGACAGAGTGCTCAGGGATGGAGCAGTTCAGGATGGAGAAGGTGCCTTCGGGAGGCTCAGGCATCCATGGCTGGGCAGTGACGGGACAGCACCCAAAGCCCGGGCGCTGCTGGCCCAGCAGCAGCAGCTCCACGACAGCTGCTGGAGCATGTTTGGCTGTGAAGAGCTTTGCTGAGTCCTGGGAAGGGCAGAGCTGGGACACCACAAATAACAACACAGAACAGGGGTCAAAGCAGAGAAAAAAGGAGTCCTGGTGCTCCATGGAGTGAGGCAGGAGCAGCCTGGCTGTGCAATCCCACCTGTGCTCATCCAGCCTGGGGGAACCTCCAAAGCACTGCCCTGGTAAGAGCTGGAAAGGAGAGAGGCCCTGCTGCTCCCAGCATTCCAAGACAGGGAGGCAATGGGCAAAGGCCAAATTTGGAGAAAGAATTAATATTTTGGTTTTTTGGGAGGACCAAACAGTCTTGGACAATAAGAACTTAAAGGACTAAAATGATTAGTCAGTCCATGGTGCAGCACAGAGCAGCAGGACTGGGGGGAATAACCACACCAAGGCAGGTCAAGAAAGCACATGTACAAGATTCCCTGGGATCCAGTCAGAGCCATAAAACTCCTCTTGTTTTATGGGCCCCAGAACATGGAAAAGCCGTGGGAGCAGGCTGCAGCGGTTCTGTGTCATTGAGGTATTTTCTCTCTTTATTATAAAGTTCCTCTTCCTGCAGAAGCAGCCGGAGAGCAGCAGGTGTGAGGGGGAAGGAGCCTAAACCAGGATTGTGGGGACAAATTAGCAGGTGCCTGCAGAATATCACTAACCCCGTCTGCAATTCCGGAGCCGACGTAGGTGTTTTATTTTCTAGCGGTGTTAGAAAGACTGTCAGAAAATAATTAGGCTCTGTCAACAGTTCCCCTATTCCCAGATTACTTACGACTTCAACTTCCTGACTCATTAGAGCTGCCGAGGCTGGCAGGAAACCTGTTTTATAGTAATTTCTGTTAGTGGTGTCCCTGGAGGAGAGACAACACGGTGCGGGTGACACCAGCGTGTGACACCAGCGTGTGACATTGGCGTTGACTTCACCCTCGTGATGGAGGCGCCGGGGCTGTGCAGGGTGGTTACTGCTGGCAGGAGACACTGTCCCCCTGTCCCCGTGCTGGTGACAGGGAACAGGACACTTGGCTGCGGGGCCGACGCTGGGCAAGGTCCAGCTTTAGGTGCACGGGATTTGCTGTGTCCTGAAAGCATTCCTGGTTCATGAGGGTTTTAAAAACAGAGGGGACACATAAATCCCATTAACAGGGTCTTTTCATTTAATCCTGGAATAAAGCCACCATAACCTCCCTGTGCCAGAGTGGGAGCTGTCATGTGCAAACACAAGTTGGCTGTGTCAGGACTCTTCTGGGGCCCACTGGCCCCTGAATTTTACCATCTCTGTCTCAGACACCCTGCAAATCCTCCTCAGTGCTCGGAGGAGCAGGACCATGCGCAGTACTGACCCTGCAGCGCTTGGAAGCAGATTCAAAAATAGTTCTGAAATCTTGTTTATTTCTCTGATTTTTGGATCCAATTCCTCTAGATCAAAGATAAATAAAGTTTACAGTGAGACGGTGCTTGCCAAGAACACAAAGCCCAACGTTCCTCCCCAAAACTTGCACTTCCCACTCAGTTCATGCCCTTTTTCCCTACATTATCTCAGCTGAAATCCAGGACCAAAGCAGATGTTCCGTTGATTTTCCATGCCCTTTTCCCCAGTCAGCACCTTGCTGACCTCCAGCCCCCTCCTGTGAGGCTCCAACCAGGTACTGCTGCCCTGAGGCTGCCTATGGTACCGTGAGATCCATAATTAGGCAGACTTTAAGAGCCTGATTCTGCTGACAGCCATGGGAGTGGGATGTTACATCCTTTTATAAGCAGACATGCAAATAGGACACAAAATCTATGGTCTCCATGTCATCTTTCCATTGAAAACAGCCCTCCTACACACTCCTCTCGTGGAGGTGTGAGTGTGGGAGCCCTGGGACCACAGGGCAGTGGTGCCACCATCACACACCATGTGGGTTCTTCCAGAGAAAACCCCTGCCCACGGCTGCTCTGCCACTTGCTCATGGCCCTTCCAAAGGGGTGACTGGGATTGTCAGGATGATGCAGGGAGCTACCCTGCTGCAGTTTTTGAAACTCCCATTGTAATCACATGGAATATTGTATGGACTCAGGAGCTGCTTGTAGAGTGCTTAGCCCCAAACTGCTGCTTCCCCAACACCCACAGGGACCATCGGGTCACTCAGCCACACAAGGTGCTAATCATCCTTGGCACAGGCTCAGCACCAGCTTCTGCCAAGGAGAAGATTTTTCCTCTACCAACAGGAAGGCAAATCCCTTGCCTGGCACAACTCACCAACACTGGATATTTGAGCCCTGCAACATGGGGGTTACACACTCCAGGGTAACAGGGATGGAGTAACTAAACATCCCACACCTGGGGGGAAGACAAGGTCCTCTACCTGTTTGTTTACAATAATGAGTTTATTGAACACAGCAAACACACAGCCTGGCACCTCCTGCCAGGCAGACAATCTCCAGGTACAAGAAATGGCATTTAGTGGGTGCCTGCATCACGGAACATGCACCACCTCCCCCCAGGAACACCCTCAGACCTCCCACCCCTCCTCCACAAACCATCAGCCCAATTAACAGATACATTCTGCGTCATCAAGGAACTCGGGGCGGTGGAGAGGCAGAAAGGGCTGGCACTGCATTCCCAGGCAGCCCTACCAAGCTCACATTAACCACAGGAGCTGCCTCCGTGCTCGTATTTCCAGCTCCTCACTGAACCTCTCCTCCGCAGCCCCTGAAGGGAGCGGAGCACAGCCCAGATTGAATTCCACCCACAGAGGTTTCTGCGGGGTGAAAGCTGAGACGGCTTTGTCCCGGCATTGTGCGGAGGGAGAGCTGGCGGCAAACAGGGGCTGTGCGGGGTCAGCGTGGGGACAGAGCTGAGCTGCTCTGGGATCCTTACAGAGTGAGTAAACAAGCTCTGCTAATGCCTCCCTCGCTGCCCGAGCCCTTTCACACCTGTGGGACCCATCTCTGAGCCAGGAAGGGAATGAGAAGAGACAGCGTCACCACCACACCAGAGGACACCTGGAAGCACTGGGGTCTCTCCAGCCACCTCCATCCCAGACATGCTGCCCCTTGTCATTAATGGAGAAGGGAGGAGACTTCAATGTGGCTTCTGCAAATACATCTCAAGCACCCTGAGGTCTGTGAGGAGCTGGCACATGTGCAGATAGAGGCTACTTGGGGTCCCGCAAGGCACTGGACAAGGATCTTACCAGTTCCAAGAAGCCTTGGAACAAGACTGAGTCTCCCCTGGCCAATTAATCTATTAAGAGGAAAAAAAGGTTCCATAACCTATGGGAATTGACAGGCAACTTCCCCAGCAATGGACCATCAAGAGCTCAGAGCAAGGGTCAATAATGGCAAGAAGTTCTTTAGAGCAACCAAAATGCAACTGAATGTAGAACACTGCCAGGAAAAGGGTATTAAAAAAAAAAGTCTAAATCCAGGTAAAAGTGTTGCCTATGGAGAAAACAGGTGTGTTTCCAGCATCACACCTGCCCCGTTCCTCAGGCAAGCCTGGTGCTCCTGGATCCAAACTAGCTGACCTTTGTGGAATCTTACACTGCCCTGAACAACCTCAACTCAGCAGGGTGATACTGTTGCCAACATGTGCCTTCCAGCTTCAAAACCTTTCCCTAATACAGAATCCACTCTAAACTTCCCCAAACTGAGTTCATGTTCACAATTCTGTGTTAAATGTGAAGCCCTGGCAGCGCTCTTACTCCAAGGTCCCTGGCCTTCAGTTTTAAAAAGCAGAGTGTAGGTCTACATCCAAGAATTTCTTCTACACAACCTGTGGAGGACACGGTAGTTTTGTGGAAGAGAGAAGAATCCCCATAACCCATGGGAGGTTTTCACAGCAGGACCCCAGGGTATCACTGCCCTTTCTGCTGCAATCCCAGGGATGATCAGCTGTGCTGGAGGTCTGGATTGGGAGCCAGTGTCAGTGGCACAGCCCTGCTGAAGGGCAGTGGGCACCAGGACACCACTTCCCTTTATTGAGCAGACCCCAAAGCCCCAGATCAGTGTACTGGAAGAGCTGGGAAGGTTCCTGCCTCAGCACAGGAAGCAAACTGTGCACTGTCTGCTCTTCAAGGCCGACTGCACAACACACAAAAACAGGACAAGAGGGAAATACTCTTCTCTATTCCCAGACAAAACCAGCATTATCCACAAATCCCAAATGCATTTCTTTTCCCTTTTCATTTTGGGAGAACAGACCACATTTAATTGTTTCCCCCATCTGGTGCACATTCACAGTACGTAAGAATGAGTTTAGTTTCCCATACATGTGTCAGATCATGACCTCAGGGAGAAAGAAGAATCTGCATTTCCAGAAGCCACATGCCAGTTCCCACTGGCTCTGCCACGCACAGCACGAAACACCCAAACCAACCAGGGTTCAGTATAAGTTGTTCACAGGATATGCATTCCAAAGGGACAAGTACAAATATTACAAAATGAACGGAATCACTTTTAAAATCCATGTATTTGTTTAACCGTTAAAAACAGACAGGAACACAAAGAGGTGGCCAAACCAACAACTCCCTGCCGCTCCAGTTAGTGCTGCCTGCACGCTCTGGGAATGTTCTTGCAGAACCAAACTCTGGACATCCTTTCTGGCAAGGGCTGGAGACAACTGGCAGATGATTCCTGACTGTGTGAAGGGCTGAGGCAGAGCCACAGGCCCAGGGCAGCTCTTTGATGGTGTCTGGCTTAACGCAAAGGCATTGAGAGAAAAGGTTGTCTGGGGTAATGTCAGAGAGCAAGAGAGAGTGAGAGAGAGCGTGAGGGACACCACACCAAGGGCAGGGAATAACAGAAGTTCCTCTTTCCCTGCCACTGCAAGAGGGAAGTACAACAGATCTGTGGGTCCCAGAGTTAGGATAAAGTTTGGAATTAGCTTGGTCCCATGGATATCAACATCACTTGACAGAGTCAGAGCTAAAAGCAAGGCAGGAAGGCTAAGGGCAGCAGAACTCCACGTGTTGCACACACACACACTCTCTCTCCCTCTTTTCAGGCTGTCTGAAGCCCCAGCAAGGCCAGCTCAGGAGCTTTTCCCATCTGCCATGTAATAACGATACATTAAACCTAAGACCAGTGCTCCAAAGATGGGGATCAGCCATGTCGACCAGAAACTACAGGGAGAGAAAAAGAACAACAAACTAGAATGTGCACACCACAGAAACCAGAAGAAAGCACCTAGTTAATCATCCATCCCCAATATTCATCCCTTGTTACACATCCAGGGAATGCCTGGGAGCTGTACCCACAGGCTGGCCCCTAACCATGGCCACAGCTGGGGCAGGCCCCACTGTCCCCAGGCCCAGGCTCTGCCAGCCCCCACGGGAGGCCCAGGAGTGGCCTCGTGCCTTATAAAATAGCAGCTGGATGGCTGCAGTTTCCAGCTTGGCACATCCAGAGACCAGTGGGGGGGGGTTGTTGTTGGTTTGGTTTTATTTTCCTTAAATAAGTCAGGCTGTAATTTGTGTTGTACAAACAACACTGTTGACTCAAGGATGGCAACGGCTACAGCTGTGCCCCAGTAAATCTGCCTTGCTCAGACTCCAGAGGCTCACCCTCAGCAGCCTCCTGAACAAAACCTCCTGCGTGAGCTGCAGGAGACCAGGGCCCTGAGCTGGTTTTATGGATTTTCAACTAGACTGGGCTGATCATGGTAAAATCCTCCAAAAACCCACCCATCACTGTGTTGTGCCACCCCTGGGCCCACAGCGACCACCCAAACACCCGCTGTGGTTACAGAGATGCAGCCAGTGCTGTGCAACACCAGCACAGGGGCAGAGAATTCCAAACTGGCATGCTGGTTCTGCCCAGCGCAGAGCAGGGCCGGGCTCACATCCAGCAAGGGAGGTGCACACTCTGGCACATGCTTTGGAGGATCTGTTTGCCAGGACACTGCAGCACATGCCCAGGGATTTTCCTGCCCTTTGGAGTTAACACGCAGCTCTACAAACAGGGTCCCATCCCCTCCATTTCTCACTCTTATTTTCAGGAGATACTATACCTGGTTTGGCCTGAGGATGTCCTACTTGAATTCTGGAGGAGGAAAGAGTGAGTTAGCAGGGGAACAAAGAAACATTAAACGTGTGCTAATAAGACAAGCCTGAACGTGTGATTACAAATTCAGAGGGAAAATAACCTTCCTCTCCCAAGCACCCCCTGTCACCAGCGTGGCTGCTTTTGGGGATGTTTGCTGTCATCTTCATGTTCTTTCCATCAATCCAATCAGTCCCACCCAGGCACCAGCTTCATGCTGGAACTTGCACCCCTCTCAAAATAAGGCCTTGCTTATTGCATCACAGTTTTGGGGTGGTTTTGTGCTTCCCCCTTATTTATTTGTACATTACTGAGTCTCTCTCTTGCTGCCATCTTTAAATTACACTGGAACCTCCTTTCATACAGATGATGCACTCTGGAGAGAGCCCTCAGCTGTGCATAACCTGCTGGATTTACTGATCAGAAGAGAAAAACACTTGAATAAAGTATTTAACTCAGATCCAAGAGAGCTACTCTGATCATCATTGATTTCTGTGCACATTTTCAGCATGTGTTTATGAACTGGAGTTGAATGAAACAATAAATTTTAAGGTGAATATGTACATCATCACACAGCTCCATATCTAAGCATAGGCTTTACCCAGCCTGAGTTATCCTTGATTTCTCTGCAGACAGTTCCCTTCTGGATTCCTGCTGCTCTGCAAGTGGTCCTGCTCAGAGGAACATCTCCTGAAAGCCTTGTTGAAGGCAGAGCTGTGCCCTGTGCAGGCCTCCCAGCCCAGCCAGCTGCGAGGCACATGTTTACCTCCCAGCTGGGATTCTATTTATTGCCTTTTCCCTCTCCCCATCCCTTCCAAAGGCATTTTTGCAACACTCTGCCCTGTTCTACTCCAGGAGTACCTGAGTGTTAAGCAACACCACTGATCCCTGAGGCAGTTAACAGAGAATTCCTGTTTGCCAGCCAGCCCCTGTTGCTGTCTCCTGGCTCGGAGGGAACAACAAGGAAACCTTCCGTGGTCAGGACACAGCCAGAAATGCAAAAAATGGTCTGTGGCTCAAGGTGTGGAAAAAACATCACTGCTGCCAGCAGAGAAAGGGCACAAAAACTCACTTCCAATTCCACACTGAGGTGCCCACTGATGTTCAGAACAAAAACAAAGGTAGAATTTGCTTGGGAAATTTATTCGTGTGTAGTTTGCGTAAACATAAAGCCACAAGCTCCACAGGAAAAAAGAGTGGGGAAAAAAGCCTCCAAAAGACGTGACATTAAATAAAAGCAGAAAACTGAAATGCTGAGAGCTTACCTTAGAACCTTCCTTTTCACGATCACTCTGTCAGGCGGAAAAAGAAGAAGAAAGAGGTAAGTGCTGACTTCAAAGGGAGGCTGCAGCCTTTCTGAGGGAATTGTTCTGTACAAAGGTAATTGCCTGGGCTCAGTTTTCAAACAAGTCCTTCCTTGGCACCCAAAGGCAGGCAGAAAGGTGTCTGTGCCCCTGGGAACTCTCACCCTCCTGAGCTCAAATTTACAAGGCAAAGGTGGATTATGCTTCCACCAGCTACAGAGGGAACCCATGAATTCAGCCTCAGTGCCCCGATTTAAATGAAGCGAGAAATCTGTTCTGAATGGTGGGAGGAGAAGACTAATTTAGTTCAGTTTCCCCAACAGAAACCCTGGACAACACAGGGACTGCCTGAGCCCCTCAACTACTGACTTATTTCCCAAGACACAGCCTGGAATCTTTGTTTGGGGGTTACACTCACCAGTGGAGGCACTCACCGGGTGGACCTCTCCAATGTAGTACTGCTTCAGCATTTCCCTGGCATCTGTGGAATGCCCCACATCTTCAAAGCTCTCAGTGGCATCTCTGCCAGCTTGCTCAAGCAACACCTCTTCTCCACCTGGGTGCTGGAAGAGAAGATCCAGGTGAGCCCAGGGCTGGATGCAGAAAGGCAGTGAGGATTCCTTCCTCCCAACCCCACTGCTGGATGCCTCAAGCAGCACCATCAATAAAATCTGCCAGAGGTTCAAGTGTCCAACCTCTCCTCAGGAATTCACAGACACCACTGGAGGAAAGGATATTCTACTTCTTCAGGTACTACAAAAATGATGTTTGGCTGACTCTGCACATGGATGTGCAATACTGAACTTGATCCCGTGTGCAACCACCAGTGACATGGGGGGAGGAAATCATGAAGTACCACAAAAATGATACTGTTTAATATCATACAGTGATTTCAGAGATCCAGAGCCACAACAGCCAAATCCCCAGGAGCTCCACAGTGGCAGTGCCACTGCTGTGGGTGGCAGCAGTCACAGCTGACTCTCAGTGGGATGAAGTGGCACAAACCCCGGGTGTGGCTCTGCTGTCCCTGGTGGGCTGGGCTCTGTCCACTGTCAATGTGGCAGTTCCAGGCACAGCCTGGCAATGGAAAGCACAAACCACAGGCCTAGCAAAGGCCAATCCTTTACAGCCTGAGTGTGAACCACCAGCTAATCCAGTTACACCCATAAAGTGGTCACACGTCCCAGGGCACTCACAGGGACTAACCCAGTGTTCCAGGCCTTCAGGCAAGCAGCCCTGAACCGGAGAAGAGACGCTGGGCTACATTTCAGATCAAAGGACCAACACACCTGCTTCTCTCTGTCACATCCTTCTCTTCCCACAGACACAGAGCAGTTGCCACCCCCCCTCTTCCTTCAGTTTGTCTGCTTTTGCTGCCAAAAGTCTGAATATTCCCTCCAGGCCATCCCACCTTGTACAAAACACAGGGTGGACACAAAACAGCCCCCTTGGTGGCTGCAGTGGGCTGCTGCAGGCAATCCTGCAATCCTCATATCAGAGCTCTTTATTTGGAATTGTCCTTTATTGTCCAGGTATGTCACCAAACTAACACAGAGCTTCCTCAGGAGCCACAAAGGGCAAAGTGGAAGGACACAGTTTGTCACAGGCAGTTACCAGGTGGCTGAGCTCCATGGCTCATTCCCTGTGTCCAGCTGCAGTTCTGGCTGCCCCTTCTCCCACACCAACCCTCAGGCTCACTGATCCCAGAGGAGTCAGATCAGGGACTGCTGGATGCTATCTGCTCACACTGCTCAGAACAGCTGTCCAGTTTCCAGCTAAGATCCACTGAAAAGCTGCCCATTCATCTGAGAGTTTTAGAATAACTCCTTAGGGTTGCCTCACCAGAAATCTCATATTTCAGACAGGAAAATACCTGCATTTTAAGCAGACAACCTTCTTTTCCTAATAATTCACCCTAGAAGGATAGAAAAAACCCTGCAGCAACAGGGAACATGCAGTGGATCTTTCAGTGACATCCAATCTCTCCACAGCCAAGAGACAAGAGGAAGAATAAAATTCAAGAGAGAAGGAGAACAGTAAAGTTCACTCTTCTTTACATCTCTGGCTCTGAAGCCTTTCTATGCACTTGCTAAATCCACAATTATTTATTCGTGCACATCTGTCTTTTACTGCAATCTCCAAGCCTAAAAGAAAAAGACCTTCAAAATATTTTGGCATCTCCTGTTTCTGAAGGGCTCTGTCCTCCAGACAGCACCGCTGCAGCCAAACAATTCCCACCTTGTCCTAGCCCAGCAAACATAAACCCAGACTATTTGTACAGGAAGTCACGGACTCTGCCACAAAACTGCCCAAAGCTGCAGCTCAGCTGCTGCAGGAAAACATGGAAACAGTGGTGCAAAGTGTGGGGGGGAGGAAGATTACTTCAGGGGAAACAATGGCTGGAAAATGTCCCTTTCTGACAAGAAACAGCCAAAAGCAAACCAGAAGGAGAGAAGTGACAATAAAACTGGGTTCTCTGTGTCACTGGACCCTCAGCACACAGAGAGTAACAGTGACTTGGAACTGAGGGCACACAGCAAAGGCCTCCGAGAGCACATCCCAAACCTCCCCAGGGAGAGAGCCTGGAGTCCCCTCCCCACAAACCCCAAGAACCTGTCTGCAAATGTCTGGCTGGGAACTGCTGGTACAGACCTGCTGGAGACACAAAGGAGCTCAGCAGCAACACTAAGCTCCAGGACTAATTAGATCACTGTGCCAGGTAAGAGATAAGAACACCAGGTTGAGGAGGGGTGAAACTTTCATCCCTAGTGCTCAGAGTTAAAGAAATAAACCAGGAGAGGGAAGAGTATTCCTGTGCAATAATCATGTGCCAGCACCATCCAAGCCAGAACCAAGGACGAGCAGTCACCTGGAGGAATGACCCACACATCCTGCACAGCGCTGGTGTAAGGCAGGGAAAAGGTTTTCCAAAAACATCTCTGCCAAGCTGGGGCAAGTCAGCATGAGGAAACTCAGGTGCCTGGTGCTCCTCCTTCTCCTGAAGAACACTATACCTGAAACCAACTGAGCCATTTGGGTCAGTGCTGGCACAACCCAGGCTCCTTCCAGCTGGGAACTGGAAATGGATTCCTGCTCACACTTATCAGGGGGATCAGGAACAGCAGCATGTGCTGAGACACGGAGCTGTGGGGGCTGCTGTGGCTTGTGGGCTCAGATAACAGACACAAGAGCTTCCTGGAGAAATGTGGATCTCCACACTCCCCTAGTCATATGTGAAAATGGACAGAAACTGTATCCCTCCAGCAGGACCATAAATAAGTCTCTTAGAGATTGTGCACAAGTTAAAAGCTCAGATTTTGATACCGTTGTGGTGAAGTGTGAGCCTGACAGACCCCAGAGCTCCTGCAGGAGGTACAGCTGCCTCCCTCCACCCCCAAGCACCCAGCCTGCTGCTCCAGCCACAGCCTGCACGTGCTTATCTAGAGCACTGCAACCAGGAGCAGTGACAGGTATCCTGGTGTGGTCCACTTACCCAGATCTGGGACAAAATAGATCAGCATAAGGCTCTCTTAGATTTTAAAATAATCCCATTCCATTTCAGGCACTCAGAGGCTCTCTGAAGCACAGGAGATTGCACCTCCCAGGAACACCTGCAGCACTTCAGCTGCTGTCTTTGCACATCTCCTGGATTTGGATTGTGTTCTTACAATTCAGTAAATTTTGTTATGTGACAAAATGAAGAAGATGTCTTCTTACTCCTATTACACATAATGTGAACTGGAAACTTTAACTGGCCTACACTTCCAGCAGCACATGGATCTCGGGTTGGCTGACCTGCAGTGTGTAATTTGCAGGAATTGTGAAGCCAAATTCAGCCTTTCAGCGGTGACTTCTTCAGGATTGCACAACCCCACCCACAGAACGTGCCAGCACTCTCAGCAATGCCAGCCAGATCTGTGAGCAAAGGCCAGGAAGGGCACCCAGCAGCTCCTGCTCCAGTGACCACATGGGGCAGGGGGACACACGACAGGCCCTGAGCTCTGCAGCTCCAGCTGCCCAGGGAACTGCAGCTCCAGAGCAGACTGGCACTGCTGGTTCCAGCACTCTGCAGCTCCAGAGCAGACTGGCACTGCTGGGCAGCTCCAGAGCAGACTGGCACTGCTGGGCAGCTCCAGAGCAGACTGGCACTGCTGGGCAGCTCCAGAGCAGACTGGCACTGCTGGCTCCCAGTGCTCTGCAGCTCCAGACTGGCACTGCTGGTTCCAGAGGCTGCACGGTGCTCCCCAGCACTCCAGAGGGTAACACATACAAAGAGGATTTTTGCCAATAAATTAGGCCTTGATCTCCAGCTCCCCTGTGTCACTCTTGCCACAAGGCGTGTGCACAGCCCAGCGTTGTGTCAGCCACGCTGGCACAGCTCAACAGTGCCCTTATTCTTCTCCCTCTCCCTCGTCCAAGCAGGTCCTTTATGTCAGAAAAACGCAAATGGGAAAAAGGGCCCGGAAAGGACAGAGTGAAATATCATCTCAGGGTGAAATACCATCTCAAGGTGACACTCAGGGCACTGCTAAGCCTGGCTGGGACTGAAGTGTTTTTCTGGGCTCACTTATAATTCCAAAGGTGCCCCAAGGAGCAGGTCCCAGGCTCCATCTTAGAGAGAACATCGAGGTGAAGACTCAACCTCCCTGCAGTGTCCCCACTCTGAATCACAGCAGAGACAAGTGTAAGATGAGATTCACAGCTCCTGCAGCTGCTCCAGCTCATTCTGGCTCTTCCTAAACTCCAACCCAGCATTTTCTTATTCGGCAACCAGCTGTGAATGGCTTTTCCAAGTTTTTGCCTGGTCTTCCCCTGCACCTACTTAGCCTCTGTGCACCCACAACTCCCTCCCACCAAACTGTCCTGCTTCCATCTTGCACATCTCATCCCCCAAACTGCTCTGCCTAGAGAAGAGGGGGCTTGGGGGGACCCTCTGCCTGTCCACAGCTCCCTGACAGGAGGGGACAGCTAGGAGGGTCAGGCTCTGCTCCAGGGAACAGGGACAGGACAAGGGGAAACAGCTTCAAGCTGTGCCAGGGGAGGCTCAGGGTGGACATCATCAGGAATTTCATAGCGGAAAAGATTCTTCATTGGCAGGGGCTGCCCAGGGAGGGCTGGAGTCTCCATCCCTGGAGGTGGCACTCAGTGCTGGGGACAAGGTGGGGATTGGCACAGCTTGGACTCCATGGTCTGGGAGGGATTTTCCAGCCTGGACAATTCTGTGATTTGGTCATTTTCTGGACCCAAAGAAGAAACCAGATTGTGTTCAACATCATAAATAAATAGTGAAAGCTGCAGAGCAAGGCACAGCCTCCAGCTGCCAGGTGATCAGCCCCTCCTGCCTGATGCACCAGTACCCTCTGTCACTCCACAGCACACAGGCTTCAACCACGTGGAGGGAAACCAGAGTTGAATTCAGTCCAGCAGAACCAACAAGCTGTAACAAGTGCATTTCAATGAAGTGTCTTCTTTGGAGCTGGTTCAGCCCAACCTTTGTACATTGCCCTGCAAATGCCACAAAGTCTCTCCTGTTATTTTAAACTGGGATAAACCCCTTAGAAATTTTAATAGAACCACAGAATCATAGAATATTCTGAGCTGGAAGGGACCCACAGGGATCATCAAGTTCAACCCCAGCCCTGCACAGACCGCCCAACAATCCCACCCTGGGCATCCCTGGCAGGGCTGTCCAAACTCTCCTGGAGCTCTGGCAGCCTCGGGGCCGGGACCATTCCCTGGGGAGCCTGGGCAGTGCCCAGCACCCTCTGGGGGAAGAACCTTTCCTCATCTCCACCTTAAATTCCCCTAGCACAACTTCATGCCATTCCCACCCATGGCATTATTATTTTGTTACTGTTTATTCTCACTCCATTCCCAGCTCTCAATAGTTAGGACACCACTCTCAACCTTCTCAAAATCAGAACACAAACGCAGTGAGTCTTGAAGGATTTTCTGTCCCTACAGTCAAGGGAAGCGGAGATTTGGCAGAAGCTGCATTGTGTGCAAAGCCCTGGTGCGCGGTCCCTCGGGCAAGGAGCAGAGTGGTGGCTGCGGTGTCACTGTCACCTCCTCCTCCGAGTTCTGGGGTGCCTCTGCAGCCCTCACAGCCAAAGTGCCCCGATCCCGCTCACCCTTCCAGATGCGGAGTGAGGCCCAGTGACTGAAGGAAACCTCCCCGGGCCCTGCCTGAACAGATTCCCCGGGAACCCTGGAATGGCCTCAGAGGAGCCCAGCACAGCCCCTGCCCCCGGCTGCCCACCGCGACCCGCCATCCCGTCCGTCCCTCGGAAGCAGAGGCGCGGTCATGAGGCCCGGCCGGAGGCAGAGCCCGCACGACCCGGCCCAGCCCGGCCCGGGGAGCTGCCCCCGGGACACCGGGACCGCCCCGAACCCGGGCCGGGCCTGCGCGCCCCCTCCTCTCGCACCTGGCCCAGGCATCTCTGTCCCCAGGACAGCCCCCAGCCCTGAAGGGCCCTCCCGCCCCTCTGGGCCTCACAGACCCCCCGGCTCTCCCCGCTCCCCTCAGGGCCGGGCCGGGCAGCCCCACTGCAGGCCTCACCTCCTCCAGGAACCGAGTGACATCGTAGACGCGCCCGTGGATCACCAGCCAGGCCTCACGGCTGGAGTTCCGCTTCGCCACCTCCTCCAGGGTGAACACGGGCGCGGGCCCGTCCCCAGCCGCCGCCGCCGCCGCGGCCTCTCCGCGCCGCCCGCCCTCCATGCTGCCCGGCGCGGCTCCGCGGAACGCGCGGCCTGACCCGCGCCGGCCGCCGTAGTGATGGGAACGCCCTGCGCGGGTTCCGTCGTCCTCGGGGACCAATAGGGAGCAAGCCAGAAGGGGGGCGCTGCCAGCACAGCCAATGGGAGAGCGCGGCGGTGGCCGTGGGCCAATGGGAAGCGGCCGGGGCGAAAGGCGGGAAACGGCGCGCGAGCGTCGCCTCTGAGGCGGCACCGGGATCGGGACCTCAGCCCCGGTTCCTCCCTCGCCCCCGGCTCCCCCCTTAGCCCCGGGCCCGTCAGGCCCCGCTCCCCCCTCAGCTCCGGGCCCGTCAGTCCCCCCTCCACCCTCAGCCCCGGCTCCCCCCTTAGCCCCGGGCCCGTCAGGCCCCGCTCCCCCCTCAGCCCCCGTTCCCTTCAGCCCCCATTCCCCCAGTACTGGCTCCGAGCCGCCCTGTTACCCCCGTGCCCATCAGCAACCCGCCCTCAGCTTTTCCAGTGTCCCTTGCAGTTCTTCCTGCATGTTTATAAAACAGGTGTGATCCCACAGCCTCGGAACGGAGCCGGTGGCAGTGCAGCACATTCCCAGGCCTTGACTCCCCAGGTTCCAAAGCAAAGTTCACATCCAAGCCTGACGAGTAGCGCTGGGGAATTCTCTCCTCCCTCCAGGCACATGGAGCACGGTCAGGGTCAGAGGCCGCTCAGAAGCACAGGGACCCGAGTCACTCATGAACCCCGTGGTTTCCCTTTGTGAACTGGCATTTGTGGAATTTATTTCCTTGCACTTGCAGCACAGGTACGAGGCTGGGCGGTGCATGTTTGTTTAACAAGTGCTGAGGAGGCAGAAGGGCCGTGCTGTCAGTGCTAAGCTGTGAGCAGCACTGGCTAAAGGTTGAAGCTGTGTGCAGGGAGAGCCCAGCCGGTCACAAATGCCTCTAAAGGGAGCTCAGGTGAAGTTCTCTGTTTGGACAAGGCCATACATTCACCTCTCCAGATATTGGGATGTAAAAGGCTCAGCCTGTTCTGAAACCTCTCCACAGTCACCTAGTCAATATTAAATATTAAATATTGAGCTGCTGCTCCTTTTGATCCCTTCTGTCTACCTTTTCCCAGTCATCAGGGCCGTTTCCCTGATTCTGTGTGTAATCCAGGATTTTGTGTGTTTCCAGCTCCTTGTTGTGCCAGGCAGCCCCACTCTTGGCACCTCTCCAAACCAATGTCTTTCCTTCTAGATCCTTCCCTTTCCTTCTAGATCCAGCCCAGTTCCAATGGGATGAGTTACCTTTGCTCAGATTGGTTCAGAGTTTCTGTAATCTACTTCATGGGTTTCTTAGTAAGAGTCTTTGTGCTTCCTCCTCTCCATCCCTCATGCCCGGAGGGTTTCTCTGTGGGTTTTCAAAGAAATCTCATGACCCTCCTCCACATTTCCCTTGTCCCCTGTTCCATTGCTCCACTGCTTTTATAAGGCCAGAATGGTCCTGGAAGGGACCTTAGAGCTCCCCCAGTGCCACCCCTGCCATGGCAGGGACACCTCCCACTGTCCCAGGTGCTCCCAGCCTCATCCAGCCTGGCCTTGGGCACTGCCAGGGATGCTGGGCAGCCCCGGCTGCTGTGGGAGCTGCTGTCCTGTCTGGTGCTCCAGCACAGAGCCTGCTGACCAGGGACCCTGGTGCTTTTCCTGTTCTGTTTCCTGCTCTAACTCCTCCAGAAGGATGTGACAGGCACGAGACCACGGCCACATGCAGATCCTGTTCCCTGGAATATTTTCTTTCATCTGTAATCACTTCATCAAAAGCCATAAATCAGTGAGGGGAGGCTCCAGCGTACAAGCGCGGCTGCAATTTGTGCCTTCCTGCCCAGTGCTTTGTTTGGCACATGGAACTCCAAAGCTTTTCCTGAAAAACTGATGGTGACACCACAGGAGGACTCAGTGAAACTGGAAAGTGAGGCCACTGCCATTCCTGGTCCTGCTTCCATCATCCCTGCTTCCTCTCTGTTTATTGGAGATGATTCAGGGAGCAAAGCAGTGGGTTCATTTTTGTATTTTCTCTGGAATTCACCGTTCCAGGCTTGTTTTCCAGTCCTGGGTGCTGTTAACACACTGCTGGCTAAGGCAGACCCTGAAGTGGTGAGAGAGGGAAGCCTGGATTGGGGTGCCAATGCTGTGCCCTCCCCAGCTCCAGAAACACGTCAGGAATTGTCACCTTCTCCAGCTCTGCTCTTGTGACATCTGTCATGCCACCACCTCATCCAAACCCTGCCAGGAACCTGCAGAGACCTTGGGATCTCAAATCTGCCAGGTAGGATGGCAGGTGATCTCCTGAACATCAAAAGGGGTGACACCTTCCCCAGAGGGCACTGGAGGGGGAGATGGCAGCCCAGAGGGACACGGACAGGAGGCAGAAAAAGGAGGCATGGGGAGTTTTCCCAAGTGAGACCTGGCTTGGCCAAGGCAGGTGGTTCTCAAGTGACTTTGTCCTGTTGTCTCATAGAGGAATCTCACTTTGCTTCCCTTGGGAAACAACTTCAGGACTCTCTTTCCTGACCTTTGTGTAAAAATGAGTGAAATTACTCAAAATCCTAAACTTGTGCAGGGCCAGCGGGATCTGCTGAAGTGGTGGCACATGTGATGGAGCCGTGTGGATCACAGAGCTCCCTGGCACCCACGGGATTTTCTGCCCAGAAGAGCAAAGGCAGCCTCTGAAGGGCTGGGGCAGGACTGGTCTCAGCTGTCCCTGGGGATGTCGCATCCTTCAGGGCATTCCAAGCATGTCCTACTCCCACCCTGCTCCCCAGGGCAGTCCCCCCGCCCCAGGTGACCCTTCTGCCTCACACAGATTATTTTTATCTTCCTTTGTTTGCCAATATCCCTCCCAGTTTTTCTGTTTTCCATCTGACACGCGGATTTTTTCCCATGTGTGTTTCCTCCTGTCCTGGCCTGGGGCAGAGGGAAGGGAGGATCCCAGATCACCTCATGCCAGAGGAATTTTCACGTGCTTTTCCATCTCAGGTGAGAGAGCCTCCAGGACAGAGTCAGGAATGTCCCCTGGGCCGAGGAGTCACCCCATGATCCCAAGGATCAGCTCCCAGTGCCTTCGCCTCCAGGCACCACTTCTGCTTGGGAATTAGGGAGCTCGCTGGGAAGACAGGACTTGGAATTCATTACCCCGGTCTGAGTGACTGTGGGACAACCCATGCCCCAAAATCCTGCCCAGGGTCTCGGTTTGCTGTTCCAGGTGAGGGGGATCGGCAGGAGGCTGGAGCACAGAGCACAGGAGAGCGGGGTTTGTTTGGAAGACCAAAAAAAGGCAAAAAACCGTGCATGCACAGGCAGGGCGGCACTGCCAGCTCCGGGTGACACGAGTTTAACACACCCAGGCCTGCTCAGGTGACACACTCGCTCAGGGGTCTCAGCACTTACAGGTGGGCGTTTCGCTGCTGTGGGTGCCGTGGGACGGGCAGCGGGCCGACCCCGAGCCCGCAGGCACCGGCTGTGTCCCGGGCTGTGCCCCCGGCTCTGCCCCGGGCTGTGCCCCCGGCTCTGCCCTCGCCCGCGCCGCTCCCGCTGCCCTTCCCGCCGGGGCCCGCCATTCCCCTCCCAGCCGCCAGAGGGCGACAACGCTTAGCGGCGGCTTTGGCTCGGTGCACGCCGGGAGCTGTAGGCGTGGCGGAGTTGGCGCGGTGCACGCCGGGAGCTGTAGGCGTGGCTGAATTGGCGCGGTGCACGCCGGGAGCCGTAGGCGTGGCGGAGTTGGCGCGATGCGCGTCGGGAGCTGTAGGCGAGGAGCCCGCTAGATAAGGCCGCGCGCCGAGGGTCCTGTGGTGTCGTATTGTTGTCGTCACTTCCGGCGCGCTGGGGCCTGGCGGGATGGCGACGCGGCGGCCGACGCGGCGGGAGCGGGACCGGGACCGGGACCGGGACACCGAGGGAGACCGCGACCCCGAGCCTGACCGGGCCGGGATGGCGGCGCTCCCTGAGAAGACCGTAAACCGCTGGGTCCTGCAGTTCTACTTCCACCGGGCCATAGAGGCCTACCGCTCCGGGCGCAACCGGGATTTCCGCCAGTTCCGCGACATCATGCAGGGTGCGCGGGGCCGGGCCGGGGGCGACGGGGCCGGGCCGGGCCGGGGGCGGCGGCGCCCAGAGCGCTGCAGCCCTGACCAGCCGTTTGTCCCACAGCGCTGCTCGTGCGGCCGCTGGACCGGGAGCCGGACATGGCCCAGATGCTCCGCATCATGCAGCTGCTGTCACGGGTCGAGGAGGGCGAGAACCTCGGTAGGCGCCCGGCCTCTCCTGCGGGCTCTGCGCAGCCCCGCTGCTGCGTTGCAGCCCGCTCTGCTTCCCCTGTCCTGTGTCCGTGTCCCCGCAGCTCCCGGAGCTGTGTCCCTGCACAGAGCCGGGCCCTGGGCTGGAGCCCTGCGGGTCCCCGCGGGTGAGGGGTGGCTCCTCCTGTCTGTCTGTCTCTCTGGGGGGCTGAGAGCAGCATCCGGGGCTGGCAAACCCACCGGCCTGGTGACTCTGCTTTGCCTCAGGGCTTCCAAAATGCTGCCCTGATTCAGGGCTGGGCACCTGGGACTGCCTCCAGTGCTGCCTCCTGAGTTTGCCGTGGCTGCTGGGGGGGCAGGAATTGCAGTTCAGACACTTGGTAGTGCCTCAGCCCGGCTGTGGGGTTTTGTGGCACACCTGCGGGGTGGATGGCTGCCCCCGTGCAGGTGAATAACCAGCTCTCTGCAGGGAAGCACCGTGACCCCTCCCCAAATGTATGGATGCCAATTCTTACAGATTGCACCTTTGACAAGGAGTCAGAGCTGACCCCCCTGGAGTCGGCCATGCTGGTCCTGGACTTCATCCGTGAGGAGTTCTCTGTGGCAGACAGGACGATGGAGGCGGTGCAGAAAATGGTGAAAGAAGCTGTAAGATCTCTTCCTTTCTCAGTAAATACATGGTGCAGCTTTTGCCTCGTGTGGGTGCTGGTGGGAGCTGCCTCACGTGTGGGGTTCCCTCATTGTCTGCAAGCTCATACCTGCAGTGATGGGGAGTTCTGAGTGCAGCTGGCACTGAGCTGCTCCTGTGCCCTGCTTCAGTCTGTCCTTGTTGTCCTCTGTAGGCTATTGTTGTTTGTATCAGAAACAAGGAATTTGAAAAGGCTTCTGATATCGTCAAGAAGCACATGGGGAAGGAGCCCAGGAACCAAGTGAGTCCATGCTGGGATGAAGTGGGAGCTGCTGGTGTGTCCAGAGGGGGTCTGATGTGTCCTGGGAGGTTTGGGCTGAGGAGGCTAAAATGGAAACAATCCTTCTGGAGTGCTGGTCCCTCAGTGCTGCATGTTTGGGTTGGCACCTTGGAGCCCCCTCTGTCACTCAGCTTTCCTCACACACCTTCGTGGGCCTTCCAGACATCACCATTTATCCCTTGATGAGCCTCCAGCTCAGCTTCCCAGCAGGTTCTGGGAGCAGCAGGAGTCCCCATTCCTGTTCCTGCAGGCAGTAGGGATCTTGGGTACTGCAGGCAAGGAGAATTCCTCAAATAAGGTGGTTCTGCTGCTCCTTGGTTGCTGTCCCGTTCCTCTGGCCTTTTCCCAGCCTCATTTCGGTGTTAACTGGTTGTGCCTGGAGAATGCCAAGCAGGAGAGGCCCAGTCCTTGCCCACACCCTCGCTGTGGCTGGCACTGATTGCCCTGTCCCTGCCCAGAGAGTTCTCACCTGATCCTATGAATCCTTCTCCAGAAGAAGAAAAACGAGTGGCTGGCTGTGATCCGGGAGAAGAATCCCTCTCATCCAAAGGTCAAAAACTTCTCCTACGAGGAGTTCCAGCAGAGCATCTTTGAGTTCCTGAGGGGCTACATGGACGACTCGGAGCCGGCGCTGCTGACGGTGCGTGCCCTGCAGCACCCTAAACGTGCAGCACTCTAAATCCAGCCCCTTCCTATGGGGTTTATATGGTCAGAGAAGCTGTTCCATCCATGGAACGCCTTTGGGAGGGGATAAAATGGAATGGGAGCATGAGGAATCGTGTCTGTAATGTGCTGTGCTTTTTCTGTTTTCAGTTATTGAAAAAGACTTTGGACTCGGAGCACACCAGCAAAGCAAAATCCTCGCTGGGGACCTCTGAGTCTGCAGATGGGCTGAGGGACCAGGCAGCAGCTCCAGAGGCCCCAGCAAGGGCAGAGGGCCCAACCAACTCTCCAGAGGCCCCGGCAAGGGCAGAGGGGCCAGCCAGAGCTCCACAGCTTGCAGGAGCAGCAGAAGACCTGGAGGGAGCTGCCAGCCCTGCAAAAAGGGCAGCTGGTCCCACAGCAGCTCCAGAGATGATGGAAGAAGCTGGTGGCTCTGCAGCAGCTGTGGAACCTATGGAAGTAGCCACTGATCCAGCAGCCACACCTGAACACTTACCAGCAGCATATGATGTCCTGAAGGGCACTCCTGAGCCCATGGAAGTAGCTAAAGAACCAGCAGCAGCCCCAGAAACCCCCAGGGTGTCCACCAGGGAATCACCAAGGTGGGCACAGCAGTCTGGCTCTAGATTGTGGATGCAGTTGGCCTCAAGGTCTCTTCCAAGGGGAAATCCCCTGTGTCAAGGCAGCTCCTAATTCCCCAAATGCCTGCCCAGGCCAGCCCAGAGGTGGATCCTGGGGAAGGTGTTGAGATTGGGTCGGTTGCTGACAGGAAGTGCTGCAGTGACAGGGAGGGGCAGTGGCTGCTCTGGTGGAGCAGCACTGGGAAGGGCAGGGGGCAGTGGAGCAGGAAGGTGTGTTCTTCACACCTGGGGCGCTGTGCTGTGTGGGAGGGAGTGCTGGAGGGTTGGGAATGCCCTCTTCCATGGATTCGCACTGCAGGGCCAGGAGTTGGGGATGCCAAGTGGCAGGCAAGGCTGCATTTTGGGGCAGCAGAGCTCCCTTGGCAGTTTCCCTACAACCCTCCTGGTTGTGTTTATTTTATAGGCAGCCCCCTGGAGCTGTAACCTCGTGTGGGATTTCTGTTCTGAGAGAAGCTTTCAAGATCCTGTCGGACTCCGGGGACTCGGACGCCCTTTTCACCAAACTGGACCAAACAGACTTGCCTTCCCCCAAGCAACTGTCTCCTTCTGTATCCCACAGAACCAAGAGATGCAGAGAAGTGGAGAATCAAGCTTCTGAGACCTCAGAGCCTCCTGAAATACCCCATAACATCAAAAACTTGTTCAGCATAAGCAATCTGATCGTGGAGTTGGACGGCTCGTCCAGCAAGTCGAGCGAGTGCCCCGACTCTTCCCAGGAGCACGTGGTCTCTTCTGCCTCCAAACCTGCTCCCAAACTGCCTGATGAGCCCTTGTCTGCCCAGAGTGAGAAGTATGAAGCCCCTCTTGTGTGCTATTGTCTGCTCTGCCCCCAGACTTGTCTTGCTGGTGTTGGTAGCCTGAGCACCAAACCCTGGCCCTGTGTCCCAAGATGAGTGTTGACCTTGCCTGCCAGCCTGTGTGGAACTGGGCACAGCAAACCCTCTCTTGCCCGTATGTTTGGCTTTAAAATTAATTATGGGTTAATGAAGAGGAGAAAATATTCGGGTCCTGCTGCTAGTGAGGTGCTGCAGCTGGTTCCGGCAGGTGATTCCAGTACAAGGAACACATTTTTCCACACTTCTCCCACCTTCGGCGTCACTGGCCAGAGTCTGTAGGAGCATCCTTCTCTTGCTTCCCACCTCTTAAGAAATACAATGTCCAGGGGCTTGCTTGGTGGCCCTGCACCTTCTGAACCAGTAGCCAAAGTAAACCCTCACCTGATTTCAGGTCTTTCCAAGGAAGGTGGAACAGCTCCTGTGGCACAGAGGAGAAGGACAGCTGGAGTGATGAGGATGAGCTCTTCGCAAATGCAGGTATGAGAATCCCCCTGGCAGGGATTACCTGTGCTAATGCTGGCAGGGGGTCACTCACAGGGGTCCTGCTGCTGCCTGGGTGGCTGAATTTTGAAACCAGAAGTCCTGTGGAAAGGCTGGGATAAAGGAATTGATTGGGGTGTATTGCTGTCACAGGGTGCTCTGACTGCACAGCTCAAGGCAGCCTCTCAGGGAGGTCTGTACCTCCCAAATTATGGGAAATGTAACTCTCTCCCTTGTTTTCCAGCATCACTTGAGAAAAACAAAGCCTCCAACAACTCCGGCTCCAAGAAACAGGTATGTGGAGCCTTAGGTGCTTCTAGCAGGCCCTGCAGTGGGGCAGTGTCCCTACAGTCTCCATGATAAAAGAGGCTGGAGCTGGGCCTGTCCTGCCTGCAGGGCACTGGGAATTTGCCTTTGGTTAAAGCAAGGTTTGCCAAATTCCCTCATGCTGAGGTTGTTGTTCAGCTGAGGGACACGCATCTGGCAGCTGTTACCCAGGAGCAGGTCCCACGTTGGTGCCACCAGGACCTCTCCTCCTGGCCCATAGGAAGGCAGCTGCTGCACCACATCTGCAGTGCTGGGGTGTTGTGTCTGCCTTCCCTGCTGCTCCTGGCACGGCTGATGAGGGCAGCAGGCTCTCTGCCATGCAGCTGCTTCCTTGCTCTTTGCAGAAATGGACCATGGAGGAGAGCGAGTGGATCAAGGAAGGAGTGAAGAAGTACGGGGAAGGGAGGTGGAAAACCATCTGCCTGAAGTTCCCCTTCAGGAACCGCACGTCTGTGATGATCAAGGACCGCTGGCGGACCATGAAGAAACTGGGAATGCTCTGAAGTTGGGAGCCACGGGACTTTTGGTTTTTGGACCTGTTTGTTTTTTGGAAGCTGGAGCAGAGTGCAGTCTGTGCCAGCGTGGGAAGTCCCTCTGACACCAAACCCATGGCAGAGGAACCCAGGAGCTTTGTGCTCCAGCTGGATCTGCAAAGATCAGCGTGCTGCACATGGCAGGGGCTGTGCAGCCTCTCAGCATGAATCTAGATTGAGACTTCTTGTCCACCTGGCCACTGCAGCCTCTGGAATGAATCCCAGCTGTTTGCTCTGCTCAGGTGTGAGCAGAGGATGATCTCATAGGTGACTATTTTTGTGTTTATTGTCTGTTCACTGAATCACTTGTTTCAGCTGTTTGCCATCACTCCCTTGTGGAACAGGCAGCACTGAGTCCCAGCACTTCTGTGGGGAAGAGATCCAGGCAAGAGGATCTACTTGGTTTTTTTGGGGGGTGTTTTTTCCCCATTAATGGGGACTAATGTGTGAGGAGAAATTCCTTCCTTCCAGCTCTGAGGCTTTAAAAAGCTAAAATTACTTTGTGTTTCAGTACTTGGAACTGTTTGTTGTTTCCATGCTAAAATTTTTAGTTTTGTCTGACTTTTGTCATGTTTTCTTTGAACTTTTCCTGGTAATACCCTTGCTGTGTATGAGCTCCAAGGGTGCCACATGTTCCTGCCTTCAAGTGCCAAAGCTGGAACAGTCATTTGTAAAATAAAGATCCTTTTTTGTTTAATAGCAGGAGTTGTGAAAGTGTGAATATCTGCCTCGTGGATGGAGATGCAGCAGAAGGGCATGGAATGTGGGGCTCTCCCTTGCCCTCTGGGAGAGCTGGGTCGGGAGCAGCACTGCCCTGGAGCTGTGACATGGTGTACATGGGAAACAGGAGTTTCTGGGTTAGGTCAGGGGTGTGATACAGGGGCACTTGCTAAATTTAGTTTCTAAGTTTCTCTTGGCTGCTGTTCAGCCAAGCCAGGGCTGGGAGAAGTCTTGTCTAGGACCAGCTGCTCCCCCTCTGTCCTTCAGCTGCAGGTGCTGCACTGAGTGTCCCTTGTCCCCTGGCTGTGGCCATGCATTTTCCTCCTCTTCCATAAATCCCTTCCCTTGAGAGCCCTGGGCACAGGAGCACCAGGTCAGAGATGTGAGTCACTGCTGGCCAGGGAGGGGCAATGCCAGTTGGGGGTGCCCTGGTGGCAGGAGCTGTGTCCTGTTCTTGCCTTGTCCAGGGCAGGCTCCTGCCCTGGCAGTGCAGGTGTCTGAGCTGCAGCTCACACAGATCACCTTGAGCCACGGCTGCCGTGCTGTGGTTAATGATTACCCCGTGCCTCACACTGCCCTGCCCTGCCCTGCGTGGGGAGCCAGTGCTGCAGCCCTGGGAAGCAGGAGGATGCTGCTGCTGCTGCTCCTGGCTCTGCTGGGCCCCGCTGGCTGCCCCAGGACAGAGCCCCTGAGCGGTGGCTCCAGCCAGGAGCCGCTGTTCCGCGGCGCCGACCGCTACGACTTCGCCATCGTCATCCCCGCCGGCACCGCCGAGTGCTTCTGGCAGTTCTCACACCAGGGAGGAAACTTCTACTTCAGCTACGAGGTGGGTGATGGGGACGTGTCCTGGGACATGGCTGACACAGCCAGAAAAAGGCTGGGCTGGCTCCACCCCGTGCTGGTCCTGTGGCACATGGCATCTCAGGGACTGTGCCTTTCCTAAGGCAGTATTGTGGAATTCTTTGGGTTGGAGGGATCTTAAAGCTCCTTCCATCCTCTGCCATGGGCAGGGACGCCCTCCACTCTCCCAGATTGCTCCAAGCCCTGTCCAGCCTGAGGGTTGACAATTGCAGGGATGGGGCAGCCACAGCTGCTCTGGGCACCCTGTGCCAGAGCCTCCTCACTCTCACAGGAAAGAGAATCTTCCAAATATAACCACCCTAATCCCTATCCATCATCAATCCCATGCATTTTTTAAACTACCTGGTTTAAGCCCATGAAGTGGTGCTGGGAGCTCTGGCATTGTTGGAAGCTCTGCCCTTCACTGCCTGGCCAGAGGCTGTGGCACAGCTGAAGGTGCTGGCACAGCGAGTCCCTGAGCTCTGTCCCCTTCCCAGGGAAACTTCAGCACTTTCATCTCCTGTTTACACTGGGCTGGCTGAAGGAGAGCCAGGGCATGGCTGTGCCTGGCAGTGGCAGCTTTCCCCCAGCTCTGTGCTTGGCAGAGCAGCCCCACAGGAACACGTCCTCAGGGCTTGGCACAGCTCCATCCCCACACAACAGGACCCACGGATCCCCCTCGGGTGTTCCCTGCCTCCAGGTCCAGCGGGCGACGGGGATTGGCAACAGCAGGAGCATCCTGGTGACAGCGAGTGACCCCAATGGCTTCCAGCTCGGAGTGTCCCAGGACGTGCGAGGACAGATCAACTTCCTCACCAAGGACACAGGTGAGCCCCAGCCCCTGCAGCAGCTCTGAGCCCGCCCAGCCAGGGCTTCCCAGAGCAGTGATTGCTCCTGCGGGGGCAGGATGAGGGCTGAGCGCTCGGGATGTGTCTGCCTGGGGCCCTTCCACCAGGGACCAACTACCCCCTTCCCTCTGCAGGTTTCTACCAGCTCTGCCTGGACAACCACCAAAACCACTTTGGCTTAATGCAGGTGTATCTCAACTTTGGTGTGTACTATGATGACTTCAACATGGAGCACAAGCAGCCAGCAGAGAGGAAGGAGCTGAACGACACCCTGGAGGCAATTGGGGTGAGGGTCAGGGTGTCCCAGCAGAGCAGGGATGGGCATGTCCTGCCCACTGAGCAGGGCCTTTGCTCGGGCTGAGCTGCAGCACTGAGCCCCAGGGGCAGCTCTGAGCACAGCTTTGCCTCTCCTGCAGGCGAGCATCCAGAAGCTGCACGTGCACACCTTCCACATGTGGCGCTTCTACAACTTTGCCCGGATGAGGAAAGGGGCTGACTCCTTCCTCCTGGAGTCCAACTACAACTATATCAACTGGTGGTCCATGGCCCAGAGCTGTGTCATTGTCCTCTCTGGGGTGCTGCAGCTCTGCTTCCTCAAGCGCCTCTTTCATGCACAAACCTCGGGCAGCCAGAGGTGCTAGAGCAGGGCAGGGACCACCCTGCAGAGCCAGCTCACCTGGCTGCCACTGTCCCACTACAGAGCAGGAGCAAAGGCTGGATTCTGCTTCCAGGAGGAGGCTGGAGAGCTTCCCCTGCTCCTGCCTCAGCTCTGGCCCTGGCATCATCCCAAGAAAATCAAAGGCCACACTGTCACCTGAGTTCTGTGGGCTGTGTGGGTTTGTCACATCCCTACCCCCTGTGTCTTAATGGGCCTTTTCTACCAAACTCCCAATAAAGGAACCCTTGGCAGAGGCCGGGGAACAACTGCTGCCTGCTAAAGCCATCCAGCCTCTGTGAGACTAGAAGCTGCTGCCCCCTCCCTCCCTCCCCTGAAGCTCATATTCATTCTGAGGCTCCCCCCAACCTCATCAGTCCCTCCAAACACGCCCCAGTGTGTCACATTCCCCACGGAAGGAGCGAGGACTGACTCCCCCTGGACCTCAACACCAGACAACAGGCACTGAAAAAAGGATCAGGCTTTATGTGACAGGGCTGGGGCCAGGGCCCATCCTGCTATGGTGGCAGCAGCCCCCTGAGGGCTCTGGGGATCTGTGCTGGCAGCTGCCCACACTTCCCTCCCACTCTGGGTGGGCTTCCCATACCCACGGTCCAGGACAAAGTCCATGCCAGCCCGGAGCACTCACAGACAGAGCACGAGGGTCCCTGGGGGTCCCCGAGGGTCCCTCATGTTAGTGTGTCCTCATTCCGCACGTACTCCCCAACGTCAGCTTGGTGGAACACCACGATGGCCAGGGGGTCAACCTTGCGGCACTCCTGCGTGGACTTGGCAGCCACCCCAAAACCCTGGGGGTGAAGGGGACGTGAGGGAGGGTCTCCCATCCCCTATCCCCCCTCAGCCCTGGCAGGGCCCAGGTGCTCACCAGTGGGACGTCGGCCATGGAGTACACCACCACACCCTGGTACTGCGCCGTGCTCTCCGTGATGCGGCCCAGCCCCGACTTCAGCACATGGTTCCCATAGAGGAAGGACTGCTCGGAGCCCGGCTTCACCCACACCTTGTACTGCAGAGAGGGGCAGGGCTGTGAGGGGCCGTCGGGGCTGTGAGGGACCGCAGGGTGGGCAAGGGCCGCTCGGGGCTGTGAGGGGCTGCAGGGTGGGCAAGGGCCGCTCGGGGCTGTGAGGGGCTGCAGGGTGGGCAAGGGCCGCTCGGGGCTGTGAGGGGCTGCAGGGTGGGCAAGGGCCGCTCGGGCTGTGAGGGCCATAGGGCTGCCCGGGGCCGTGAGGGGCTGCCTGGGGCCGCTCCGGGCCGGGACCCACCTTGGCGTAGGGCGCAAGGAAGTCCAGGGCCGTGACGCTCAGCCGGAACTTCTGGGACTTGGTGAACTTCCCGAAGCAGGTGCCTGGCGCCACCAGGCTCTCCCGGGGCACGCTGGCTGCCAGCTTCAGCAGCTTCTCACTGCGGGAGTGGGGCAGTGCTGGGCTCGGCCGGGCCGCACGGGGGAGCGGGGCACTGCTGGGCGCGGCCCGGCATCACCCCGAGCGGGGCAGTGCTGGGCACGGCCGGGCCGCACCGGGGCCGCACCGGGACCGCCCGCTCCCCGCCCCGCCCGGCACTCACCTCAGGTAGTACACGCGGTCCCGGTGCAGGCGGAAGCAGTAGGTGCCATCGGGCCGGTCCACCAGCAGCTGGATGTTCTCCCCGATGCTGCAGGACAGACCCGTGAGCCCGGCCCGGGCCCTCCTGCCGCGGGACCGCCGGGGCCCGGCCCTCCCGCTCCGCCGCCCGATCGCCGGTGACACCACCCCCTCGGTCCCTTTGGTCTCCCCGTTCCCCGGATCCAGCCGGCCCAGCCCTCCCGGTGCCCATCCCTTCCCCATGCCCGGTCTCGCCCGATTCCCGGTGCCCATCCCTCCCGGTCCCCTCGGTCCCGGCCCCTCACTATTTCCCGAGCTTCTCGAACACCGCCCGCGTCTCCGCCTCCGTCAGCGGCCGCATCTCCCGCGCCGCGCCACGCACGCGGGGCCGCCGGGGCCGGAAGTGCCCGGACTGGAACCGGCGGTAGCGGAAGTGACGGACCCGGAACCGGCGGGCCCGGAGGTGACGCGGCGGCCGCGGCGATGGCGGCGGCGGCGGCGGAGGAGGCGCGGCTGCTGGCCTGGCTGCGCGGCCCGGCGGCGCCCGGCGGCCCCGAGCTCGCCGCTTATGTGTCGGAGCTGGCGGCGCTCGGGCTGGCGGAGCTGGGCCGGGAGCCGGCGCGGTTGGCGGCGGAGCGGGCGCGGGTCGGGGCCGAGACGCGCCGCCTCGCCTTCGAGCACTACCGAGCCTTCATCCGCTCCGCCGAGTGCACCGGCCGCGCCGGCCGCGGCTTCGGCGGCATCGAGAGCCGGCTCGGCAGCCTGCTGGAGCGGCTGCCCGCGCTGCAGGACGCCTGCCGGTGCGGGACGGGTACCGGGCACGAGGAGCGGCGGGCAAGGGCCGGGGATGGGCTGGGCTGGGGACCGAGAGGTGCGGAGCCCACTGAGGGTCGGGCCGGCTGGGAGCGGCCGGTGCGGGTGGGAGGGTCGGACCCACCCGCTACAGGGAGGGCTCTCCTCTGATGCCATCCCGGCCCGCAGGACCTTCATGCGCGATGCCGAGGCCATCGCCTGCAGCCGGCGCATGAACAGCCTGACCCTGAACCGGCACACGGAGATCCTGGAGATCCTGGAGATCCCGCAGCTCATGGACACCTGCGTTCGGAACGGCTACTACGAGGAGGCGCTGGAGCTCACAGCCTACGTGCGCAGGCTGGAGAGGAAGCACAGCAGCATCCCCGTTATCCAGGTGAGCCCTGCGCTGTCTTTGCCCCGTGACTGAACCCCATGTTATCCCACCCTGTGCTCCAGGTGACCCCCACGCTGCCCCGTGTCTCTACCTGCCTGAAGGCTCTGTGTTCCCCAGGGCATCGTGGACGAGGTGCGCCAGTCGGCGCAGCTGATGCTGAACCAGCTGATCCAGCAGCTGCGCACCAACATCCCGCTGCCCGCCTGCCTGCGTGTCATCGGCTTCCTGCGCCGCATGGATGTGCTCACCGAGGCCGAGCTGCGCGTCAAGTTCCTACAGGCACGGGACGCCTGGCTGCGCTCCATGCAGGCCTCCATCCCCGACCACGACCCCTACGTGCACATCACCAAGACCATCGAGGCCTGCCGCGTGCACCTGTTCGACATCGTCACCCAGTACCGCGCCATCTTCTCGGATGAGGAGCCGCTGGTGCTGGCCGAGGCGGCGGCGCCGGGCGAGGGGGCCATCTTCCACAGCTGGGTGCTGCAGAAGGTCTCCGAGTTCCTGCGCACGCTGCGGCGCGACCTTGAGCGCGGTGTGGGCGGCCGGCTGGACTCGCTGCTGGGGCAGTGCATGTACTTCGGGCTGTCCTTCAGCAGGGTGGGCGTGGATTTCCGCGGGCAGCTGGCTCCCCTCTTCCAGCGCGTGGCCGCCGACGCCTTCAGCAAGGCGGTGGAGGAGGCGGTGGAGAAATTCCGGGAGGAGATGAATTCCTACACGCTGATCTCGGCTCCGGCCGCGCTGGGGGGTGGTGCAGGAGTGCCGGTGCCCACAGCCCAGCCTGGGACGCTGCAGCCCCCCATGGTGCTGCTGGACTTCCCACCCCTTGCCTGCTTCCTCAACGGGCTCCTCGTGGCCTTCAATGACCTGCGGCTCTGCTGCCCCATCGCCCTGGCACAGGACATCACCGCCTGCCTGGACAGTGCCCTTGGTGAGGTGAGTCTGGGGACGGAGCTGGGACTTGTCCTGGGAAATCATGGGCCAGGTTTGTTCTGAATGGGTTGGGAAAGCTCTGAGATCATCCGGTCCAACCATTCCCCCTGCACTGCCAAGGCTACCCCTAACCCATGTCCTCAAGTGCCACAGCTGTTAAATCTCCCCAGGGATGGGGATTCCACCACTGCCTGTGCCAGGGCTGGATAATTCTCCTGAAGAAATTTTCCTAATATCCAGCTTAAACTTCCTGTGGTACAACTTGAGGCTATTCTTGTCCTGTCCCTTGTACTTTGGGAGCAAAGCCCAGCCCCACCCTGGCTGCCCCTCCTGTCAGGGAGTAGTGGAAGATGAAAAGGTCTCTCTAAAGCCTCTTTTTCTCCATGGTAACCCCCCCCCCCCCAGCTGCTCCTTGTGCTTCAGCTCCTTCTCCAGCTCCATTCCCTTCCCTGGACACACTCCAGCCCCACAATGAGTATCTTGGAGTGTCCCAGAACTGACCCTAGGGTTCCAGGTGTGGCATCACCAATGCCCAGCACAGGGAGATGGGTGCTGCCGTGGGCCTGTGGCCATGCTGCTGCTGGTACAAGCCAAGTGCCATTGGCCTCCTTACCCACCTGGGCACATGGCTGTCATCAGGTAACCCATCTGCCTCTCTCTCTCCCCAGGTGACCAAAACCATCCTGGCTTTCCACCGTGCTGAGGAGGCGGCTTTTAGTGGGCGGGAGCAGGAGCTCTTTACCCAGTTTTGCACAGCCTTCCTGGAGGACCTGCTGCCTTACCTGAACCGCTGCCTCCAAGTGCTTTTCCCTCCAGCACAGATTGCACAGGCACTGGGTGAGATCTCAGGGTTTGGTTTTCCTTGTGGGGGGGGGACACCCATGGCTTCCCCCTGGCACTGAGCGGGCCCTGTCCTGCTCTTGCCCCCTCCGTGGGGTCTCGTTGCCCACAGAGCCCCTGACCCCTCTCTCCCCATCCCCAAGGTGTCCCCCCGACGCAGCTGCAGCGTTTCGGCCGCCTGGGCCGCATCGACGTGGCCGCTCTCAGGGAGCCGCTGGCTTTCCTCCTTCCGCCGGCACCGGGCGAGGAGGAGCCGTCCCCGGAGACCGCCCCGGACCCGGAGGGGGAACACGCGGCCGTGCCCACCGAGCCCGCGGAGAGCCCCTCCGGGGAGGCTGCGCAGCCGGGTGCCCCGGTGCCCACGGGGTAGCGGGGCTGCGGCCCCCGGTGTCCCCGCGGAGGCGGCCCGGGGCCGCCAGGGGGCGCTGCGGCGGGGCGGGTGCGCGCGCACGCGGTGCGCCATGGCGGTGGCGGCGGCGGGACGGGCGGTGGCGGCGGCGGGACGGGCCCTGCCGGGACGGGCCCCGCCGGGACGGGCCCTGCCGGGGCTCCCGCTGCTCCCGGCCCGCGCCTGCGAACACGCGGCGGGCTGGGACCGGCGGGAGCGCTCCTACTGGCGGGCGCTGCGGCGCCGGGTGCTGGGCCCGCCCGTGCCGCCGTTCGCCGCCCCGGTGCAGGTGGGAGCCCCGGTGCTGCGCGGCGCCGCCGCCGCCGTGTCCCCGGAGCAGCTGGGCGGCCCCGAGCTGCGGCGGCTGGCGGCGGCGCTGGCGGCCGGGCTGCGGGGCCGGCCGTGCCTGGGGCTGAGCGCTCCGCAGCTCGGGGTGCCGCTGAGGGTCTTCGCCGCGGAGCTGCCGCCCGCCCGCTGCGCCCGGTACCCGCCGGCGCTGCGCCAAGCGCACCGCATCGAGCCCTTCCCGCTCCGCGTCCTCGTCAACCCCGCCATCCGCGTCCTTGACACCCGCCTCGTCACCGGCCCCGAGGGCTGCGCCAGCGTCCACGGCTTCTCCGCTTACGTCCCGCGGCACTGGGCCGTCCATGTCTCCGGTACGGACCGACCCGCCCTGTCCCGGGTGGGACCCCGCAGCTGCCCCTCCCTCGCACGGGTCCCTTAATTCTCTGATGGGTTCCCAACACTCTCACAAATCTCACCACACGCAGGTCCCCCACTCTCACACAGTCACCCTGTTCTCTCACATCTCCTCCCACTCTCACACGGGTCCCCCTTTTTTCCCCTAATCAACCCCCAACCCACGGCTACCCCGGGTGCAGGCGTGGACGAGCTGGGGGTGCCGGTGAGCTGGGAGGCGGTGGGCTGGGCCGCCCGGATCATCCAGCACGAGATGGACCACCTGGATGGGATCCTCTACATCGACCGCATGGACACCCGCACCTTCACCAACGTGGGCTGGATGGAGCTGCTGGACTGAGCCTGGGCAAAGAACCAGTGCAGCTCTGGGGGCTCCCACTCAGCTTTATTGCAGCCAATACAGACCTGTGGCCTCAGCCTGGCTCCGGCCCTTCCTGCCCACGGGTGGGCACAGGGAGGCAGCCGCGGTCCTGCCCACGCTGCCCTGGGCACCGGGAATTCCTTGTGGGTCTAGGAACAACCTGCTGCCAAGGCTGTGCAGGGGAGGGGCAAAGGGGGGATCCTTCCCTCTGGGGCTTGTTTGGGGCTCATGGTCACAGTGTGGGCACAGCACAGGAGGCACCGGGATGGGGCTGGGGGGTAGCAAGGCTGAGGGGAGCCCAGGGGCTGCACAGCACAACAGGGGGTGTGGGCAGGTGGATGCCATCAGCTGGCGGCTGCTCCATCCAAGCAGCCCCCTGTAGGCACAAATCCCTGTCTGGGATGGCTGGAGTGCGAGGGACCCCCACCCCCCTGGGACAGGCAGAGGCCTTGGCTCTGGGTCAATGTATTTTGGGGTACAGGAGGTGGGTCTGGGCTGAGCCCCCTGGTGTGGGCAGAGCCTTGGGGAGTGGCTGGGCACCAGCTGAAGCACTCAGATTGTTTTTATTTTCATATAAACAAGACAGAACCCAAAGCAGCATTAAGTTAAAAAATAAAAAAAGAGCAGGAAGAAGAGTGGAGCGCAGCCAGGGAGGGCCCCAGCTACCCAGGCCATGCTCAGACCCACCCCGCGTAGTGTGAGCCCCGGGCCATGTCCCCGCAGTGCAGTGGGGCAGGAGTGAGCAAACACCAGGCAGTTTGGCACCGGGGAGGGGGGCACTGCCCCAACCCCACAGCCCCCGTGCCCCCCCGTCAACCTTCCTGTCCAAAGTCCTCCGTGAATTTCTTCACTTTGAGGAGATCCTCGGCATTGACGGTGGGGCGGGTGGTGGCCAGCGAGCGCAGCATGTCTGACTGCAACACAGGTGGGTGGGCACGTGGCTCAGACCAGGCAGGGGCACGGGACAGGACCCCCATGGCAGTGAGGCACCTCTGCCCCATGGCAGCAGCACTGACCACAGGTGGGAGCTGCCTGGCAGACCCAAGGCCCTTTCCTGTCACCCAACCCTCTTCTAGTGGGGTAAACTGGGGGTTTGTGTCCATCCCCAGGAGCCACAGCCCTGCCTGGCCCTCGGCCTGGAAGACAAGCAGAGAAGTGGACAGGCCAAAGCCATGGAGGGGACACTTACCATGCAGACAATAGGCTCCATCAGCTTGTCACTGGGCACCTCCATCCAGGTCATTTCATTAGCCCCAGGGTCCCCGGGCGAGCATGGCGTCAGGAGATCATCCACGATAGCATCGGGGGTGGTGCGGGAGGGGCCACGGACCTGCACAGAGCCAGCGGCACGTGGCACAGAGCTGGGGGGGGGACAGCAGCCACAGTGCCCTCCCCTCCCCAGGACCACCCCCACTCACCTTCTTGAAGTGTGTGGCCGACTGCACCTTGCGCACGGGCTGCATCAGGGCGTCCCTGACGATGATGCTGATGTCGGCCCCCGAGTAGCCGTCGGTCTTGCGGGCCAGCTCCTGGATGTTGGCGTCCGTCAGGGAGTGCGGGGTGTTCCCCAGGTGCAGCCGGAACATCTGCGCCCGCGCCGCCTCCTCGGGCAAGGGGATGTAGATCCTCTTCTCGAACCTGGGGGCACGAGGGGTGAGCCCCAGTTCCAGCCCTGCTGGGGGGCTGCCACAGGGGCTGCATGTGGGGCTCACCTTCTCCTGATGGCCGAGTCCAGCACCCAGGGGATGTTGGTGGCACCCAGCACCAGGATCCCGTCGCTGCTGTTCCCCACACCTGCAGGCAGATGGCTCAGAACAATCTCCAGGGATTCTCTGAGTCCCCAGGTCCTCACTGCCTCGTCCTGCTCCCACCCATCCCTGGCACGGGCCCCCACCCACCCTGCATCTGCACCAGGAACTCGGTCTTGATGCGCCGCGCTGCCTCGCTCTCGTTCTCGTTGCGGGAGCCGCACAGCGAGTCCACCTCATCGATGAAGATGATGGAGGGCTTGTGCTGCCTCGCCAGCTCAAACAGGTTCTTCACCAGCCTGGGAACAAAGCAGGGGATGGGGTCCCCGCTCAGAGACCCTCCTCAGCAGCACGAGGGCAGCCCCACGTTCCTCCCATTCTGAGAACCCCACGCTGGCAGCAAGGGAAGTGCCACACCAGGGGCTGTGCAGCCCTTCAAGGGACTGTGCTCCCCCCTGGGACCCTGCTGAGGATTAAAGTAAATCTAATTACAGGGTATCAGAAATTATTAATGTAGAGTTAAGTTTAATTATTACTTGCTCACAGCTTGGCAGGGTGGGCTCTCCTCAAAGCTCGCTGTAGTGAGCTGTAAATGAATTCTGAGCATGGACAGATGGGAAACCTTCAGGTAAGAGCTGCAACTCTGGAGGGCCCCAAAGCTGCCCCAAGAAGGAGCATGAGAGCAGTTAATTAAGACAAGGAAACAGAATCTAGTTAAGTGTTAGAAGACCCCAGCTTAAGTCGCTGTTGGACTGAGGGGCCTGAAAAGATGAGGGGGCACAGGCTGTGAGGGAAGAGGCCCAGAGATTGCTTTGCTCAGATTCCCTTGCTGAAGGCACCAGCTCCCAATTCCTTAATAGCCCTGTTACTGGGGTCCCCTGATGCTGGTGGCCCCTGCCCCAGCCTGGCTGGCCGGAGCACAAGGAGCCAGGCTGCGGCCATGTCCCTGCTGCCAACTTACTTCTCACTCTCTCCCAGCCACTTCGACGTCAGGTCAGAGGATGACACAGAGAAGAAGGTGGAGTTGTTGGCCTCAGTGGCCACAGCCTTGGCCAGGTAGGACTTGCCAGTGCCAGGCGGCCCAAAGAGCAGGATCCCGCGCCAGGGCGTGCGCTTCCCTGCAGCAGAGACCGGGGTCAGCCCCACGCTGGGATCACCCACGGAGGGGTCACCTCCTGCACAGCCCCTTCCCACCACCACGGCCTCACCTGTGAACAGGTGTGGGAACTTGATGGGCAGGATCACAGCCTCCTTCAGGGCTTCCTTGGCTCCCTCCAGCCCGGCCACATCGCTCCACCGCACGTTGGGCTTCTCCATCACGATGGCACCTGTGAGGGTGTGACTCTGCTCACATGGCCCCACAGAGATGGGCACAGACAGCAGTGAGAGCCAGAGTCCCTGCCCACACCCCCAGTCCCGCCTCCCCTCAGCACAGCAGCTGTTTGGGGCGAGCAACCCACAGGAACACATCCCTGGGCCCCAGTCCCACAGCCTGTCCCCCTCCCCACAGCCACCCCTGACAGGGCTGTCGGTGAATCCCTCCTAACCCCAGAGCGCTGAACCCATCACAGCCTCTCTCACCCATCAGCTGCTCCTGCAACTTCTTCTTCTCAGGGTTCTCGCCCTCGCTGTCACTGTCACTCCTGGGGACAGGGGATAGGGCTCAGGAGTGGGACTGGCACTGGTGTGGCAAGGGCGGTCCTGCCAGTTCCGTGGCCAGACAGGGGATCCCTCGCCCCCCCGTCCCCCACGCACCCCTTGTTGTCATTCTGTGCTTCTCGGACAGGCCTCTTGCCGTGCCGGTCCTTGCCCCGCAGGTACTCCTTCAGCTTCTCCGCCCGGTCCAGGTACTGCACGCACTTGGCTCGGATGCTCTCCTTGGCCTTGTCGCTGTGAGCCTCATCTGCAGGGACCCGCAGGCGTCACCCGGAGCCCCCCGAGCGCCGGAGCCCCCGCGCCCCCGGCCGCTCTGTCTCACATTTGATGGCGTGCAGGAAGTACTCCACGGCGTGCTGGTACAGCCGCAGCGCCTCCTCGTAGTTCTTGGCCCTGTCCTCCTCGGTGGCTTTGGTGACCAGGTCGATGGCTTTCTGCGCGGGGGGAGCGCCGTGAGCACCGGGGCCCGCCGGGGCCCTCCCCGCCGCCAGGGGCCGGGCCGGGCCCGCCCGCACCGCGGCTCTTCCGCCGCGCCCACCTCCCTCCCCACCGCGCCGGCACCGGGGCTCAGCAGGGCTGGGCGACCTCAGCGGGGCCCAGCACCGGGGCTGGGTGAGGCCTTTCCCCGGCCGGCACGGCGCCGGGCCCCGGTGAGGCCTGTCCGCTGGGCCGAGCGGAGGCCCGGGGGAAGGGGGCGCGGTGTCGGCGCGGCCAGAGCCCCAGCCCCGTCCCGGTGCCCGCGGTCGGTACCTGCAGGGTGGACGTTGTCATCGCATCGCCCGGTGCGGCCGCTCCGGCGGCCCCGGGACGGCGGCGGCGGCGGCGGCGGCGGCGGCAGCGACTGCGGCTGCGCCCGGCCGCGCGCCCCCTGCCGGCGGCACCGCAACCCGCACCGAGCGGCGCCCGGTGCGCGCGGCGAGCCCAGCCCACTGAGGGGCGTGGTTTGCTGAGGCCGCGCCCAAAGCTATTTATGTCATCGTGTGGGCGTGGTTTTACTGGTCACACCCACTAAGACTCCGCCCCAGAGACTCGGAGTGCGCGGGAACTCCCCAAAAACACGTGAACAGATGGGGGAGGTGTGTGTGTGTTCGTTCATGAGTGTTTACATCTGTTTGTGTGTGTTCATGTGGGTTTGTGTGTGTGTTCGTGTGTCTGTGTGTGTGTTTACATGTTCATGTGTGTCTGTGTGTGTGTTCATGACTGTTTATGTGGGTTTCTGTTCATGAGTAGGTTCTGTTCATGAGTTTATGCAGGTTTGTGTGTGTATTCATGAGTGTTCACATGTGTTTGTGTGTTTGTGTTTATGCATGTGTATGTATTCGTGTGTCTGTGTGTTTACATGTTCTCATGTGTCTGTGTGCATGTTCATGACTGTTTATGTGGGTTTGTGTTCATGAGTGTTCACGTGTGTTTGTGTTTACACATTTACGTGTGTCTGTGTTGGTGTGCGTGTTCATGAATGTTTATGCGGGTTTCTGTTCATGAGTGTTCATGTGTCTCTGTGTGTGTTTACATCTTCACGTGTGTCTGTGTGTGTGTATGTGTGTATTTTCGTGTGTGTGTGTGTTTACATGTTCACGTGTGTGTGTGTGCCCAGGTGCACACCCCTGTGTGCACGGTATTTGCACACACACTGTGCACATGTGTTCGGTATTTCCCTGTGCGCACACACCCCCACACCCCTGCAGGCACCTGTACCCACCTGTCCCACAGCTGAACTGGCCCTGATGCCCTGCTGTAAAAGTTGCCCCAGCTCCCTCAGAAATCCCCACAGAGACCCCACCCCAGAGATTCCCCCACTCCTTCCAGAGACCCCCCATCCCCTCCATTATCCCCAGAGACTCCCCCAGCTCCCCCAGAGACCCTCATTCCTCCCCCCATCCCCACACCAGACTCAAAATGAGACCCGGAGCCCCTGGAAAAGGCAATCTGATATAAATAGCGATTTACAAAGAATACAAAAATAGAAGGAGGGGGGGCAGCACCCGAGCCAGCACCCCACAGGACCCCAGAGCCCCCCGAGCAGAGAACCGTGCAGGAGTTTGCCCGGGGGGTGCGGGGGTCCCGGCAGGAGGGGGGAGCCCTGGAGGTCCCACCTGGGGCCCCCAGCCCGCAGGGTGTGGGAGCTGCCCCCAAGGGGAGGGAAAGTACAAAAAGCGAAAAGTGCATCAATCTACATGTCCTGCCCCGGGGGAGGGACAGTCCCGCAGGGTCCCTGCAGCCCCGGGCACAGACACGGCGTTTGTTCAGCCTTTGGGAGATCCGGGGGGCACTGCTGGGGGGCATGGGGGGGAGGCCAAGCCCCAGGGACCGGGACCTGTGCCAGAGCACCCCCTCTGCACCCCTGAGTGCCCCCGGTAAGACAAACGTGTCCCCTCAACCTGAGCAGGGCGTGGAGACCCTGTCATGCAGCAATGGGGGGTCCCACAGCCCCAGCCCTGCCCCGTGTGGGAAGCCCCAAGGCAGGGGGACACGGGTTCCCCTGGAGGTGAGCTGGGGGCACGAGGGGTCCCCCAGGCAGGGGGCCCGGGCTGGCCCCGCTCCAAGGCACAGGCGGTGAGATCAGCGATGGCTTCAGCCCCGGGGGGATTAAAGCTGGTGTGAGTAACCCGACCCCCCAGCACTGGGGGACGGCAGCGCAGCCGTGGGGCAGGAGGGGCTGGCCCCCCACAGCCGTCCTTCCACACTCCCGGCGGCTCTCAGGGCAGCGATCCCAGTCCCAGCAAGGCACCGATGGGGCAGGAGAGGCTGGGGGGCCCTCTGTGACCCCCAGCTGGTGGTGACAGGGCGAGGGGGTTGGGGCACCTATGCCAGCAGCCCCATGCGGGTGACTTTGGCCGAGAGGAAGGTGTGCAGCACAAAGACGATGGGCTTGGGGCAGGAGTGCAGGTCCAGCGCCTGGGGGGAGATGGAGAGTGGTGTCAGCCCCCCCACATCCCACCGGGGACTGCAGGGCTGGGGGCTCCAACCAGCCAAACCCAGTGAGCCTGGGCAGCCGGGATGCTGCAGGGATGGGGGAAGCAGGAGGAAGCAGGGGCTCCCCTGGAGGAAGATCCCCAAACCAGGGGTTAGCCCGGCTGCCCCCTCCTCACCAGCTCGCCCTCGGGGCCCCCGAAATCCAGGTAGAGGGTCCTGATGCCGTCATCCGCAGACATCTTCAGCCGCTCGTAGGGGTAGCGGAAGAGCACGCTGGAGCCCGGCTCGTCCCGGGAGATGGTGAACCCGCCCTCGTAGTGGATGGAGAGCTGCACCTCCTGCCCGCCCAGCGTGCAGCCTGCGGGCACAGCCGCTGCCGTCAGTCCCGGAGGGGGCCGGGGGCAGCCATGGGGGGCCCAGCACCGCGGCACTCACCCACGGTCACCTCCTTGATGAGCTCGGCGGCGGCGTGGCAGCCCTGCACCAGGACGCGCGTCCAGGCCGACAGGTCGCGGTGGGTCTCCACGCGGAACACGTGCATCTCCACGCCCTGGCGAGAGCCCGTCCGCGTGGCGAACGTCAGCTCCGAGCCCAGCGCGGGCGAGCGGCGCCCGGAGCCAGAGTGCACCAGCCTGCAGGGGAAGGCATGGCCGGAGTCAGGGGTACGATGGCAGTGCTGGCACCGTGTCACCCCGTCACCCCTGCCCTGAGGCACAGCCACGGCCCCCCAGCCCAGCTCACCGGGTGGCCACCAGCGGGTAGCTGTGGCAGGGCGAGGCCCAGGCGTCCCTGGTCCAGGGCATCCCATCATACAGCAGCAGGTCCTTCTCCGTCACTGCCATCAGCACCGGCCGCCACTGCTGCCGCCCGCCGTCCAGGCGTGCCTGCCGGGCACGGGGCACCGTGAGGGGTGTGCCACAGCCCCGGCACCCGGCCCTGAGCCCACGGGCAGATGGAGCCCAAGGCAGTGGTTCCCCATTGCCAGGCAGCATCCACAGCACCCACAGAGATGGGCACAGAGAGCAGTGAGAGCCAGAGTCTCTACCCACATCCCCAATCCCGCCTCCCCTTGGTTTGCCATCCTGGAAACCAAGCTAGGAGCAGCCCCCAGGGGTCCTGCCCACCACACTGCCAGGCTGGCTGCAGCTCTCAGGCAGTAAATTCATGGAATAGGGAGGGTGTGATGAGGGTTTCCATCTGGAAAATCCCAGTGGGAGAAGGGGCTGAGGGCACAGGAAATGCTGCCATCACCGGGGCACAGCTGGATGGGAGAGCAGCAGAGCCAGAGCCCAGGCTGGGCTCTCTGGCTGCATCCACAGCCCCAGTGGCATCCTCGGCACATCCCATTGGCACTGCTGTCCCTGGGAGCCCCCCGGCACATCCCATCAGTGGTACCTGCTCGGCCAGCCAGGCGATGTGCTTCACCTCCCGGCCGCCGGCCGTGGGGCTGCCGGAGCCCAGCGTGGCGTTGAGCTCGGCCAGGACCTGGGGCAGCAGCGCGGTGATGTTGGCGTGCAGGGCGCTGAACCAGGCGTGGGCCGTGGCCGTGTCCCGGCAGCGCAGCACCAGCGTGTTCCGGCTGTCCGGAGAGTGCAGCTCGATCAGCCTGCAGGGGACGGGGACACGGCCCAGGGTGGGACACCAGCACTGCCTGGGCCCTGCGCTGCAAACTGGCTGCACTGCTTTGGGGCTTCTGCTGTGCATTTCCACCTGCCAGGGCTTTTAGCACTCATTTTAAGGCAGAGGGGCTGCCAGGGGGCTGGGAGGGAACATGGCATAGCCCTGGCCCTGGCCAAACCCTCTGCAGTGTCCTTCCATAGCTCAGTGGGTGAAGCAGGGGGTCATGGCCTCAGCGAGGGGCAGCCCCTAGCTGTGCCCAGGGTGTCCATGGGGTGCAGGGTCCCTCACACTGGCACTGGTGGGCAGACCCAGTCCTGTCCTGGGGTCTCTGGGGAGCAGGGTCCCCCCCACCGGCGGCCCCTGTCCTCACCTGTTCTCCAGGTCGGGCATGCTGAGGTTCCGGGCAGCAAAGCACATCTTGAGGGGGATCACCTTGCGGTCACGGGGGCCCTGGTGCTGGGGGGACCCCGAGTCCTCGCTGCCACTCAGGCTGGGGGACTGCGGGGCCGCCCCCTCCCACGGCAGGTCTGACACCAGCGATGGCTTCTTGATGTAGGGGGTCACCTCCCGCATGAACTTCACTGTGGGGAGGGGGGCACAGTCAGGCCTGGGGAGGGTCCTGCACCCCACACCTCAGCCCTGTGCCCCAGGGTTGATCTGATAGGGCAATGTGACCCTCCCACACTAAGGCTTGGAGTGTCCTGGGGGGGTCCCACCCTGTCCGGGTCAGGGATGTCCCGAGTGAAGGACAGGGCTGACAGCTCATCCATCCCTGCTGCCGGCGCGGGTGTAGGAAGGGGAAGGCGCCACAGGACAATGGTGCTGGGCAGGAGGTCAGGCTGCAGCCCATCCTGGTCCCATCCCGCCCAGCCAGGGCTGTGCCCGCCAAGTTTCCAGCCCTGCCGGCGATGCTGGGCCGGCCCTGCTGCTCACGCCCCGACGGCAGCCAGAGGAGGAGGAGGAGGGTGTGCAGCCAAGACATCCCGGCTCCACGCGCCTCTCCAGGCCGGGAAGGAAGGAAGGAGGCACCAGCTCCAGCTCCTGCTCCCCCCGGAGTGTCCCAGCCCAGCACCGCCCCGCTGACAGCAGCCCTGGACCCCCGCCCGGCCCCGGCAGCCAAGGCCGAGGGAGGGACGCGCTGGGGACAGAGACGGGGCAGTGAGAGGGAAAACCAAACCAAACAGCAAATAGGCTGCTCAGCACCGGGAAACCAGGGGTGAAAGGATCCTGGAGCCGGCACAATGCCACAGCCAGGCCCTCTGGAGGGGGAGTGACACCGATGGTGGGGCCCAGGCTGTGCTGCTGCCAATCCTTCCCTGCGGGGCTGCGAGCGGGAAGGGGGAGCAAGGAAGGGACGGCAGGGATGGAACTGGGCAGGAGACAACGGCCCCCGCCTTCCCGCCGGCTCTGCTGAGCCACGAGGTTCTTGCCCTTGCTGTGGGCAGCACAGGAGTTAATATTAGCTGCTGCCGGCGCGCTGATCCCGGGATTACCGCCGTCCCACACCCCTAATCCCGCTCCGGGCCGGGCGGGGAGCGCCGCGGGCAGCAGCACAGCTCCCGCTGCGGGGCTGCTCGGCAGATGTTTGCCAGATGTGGGCAGCTGCCTCCAGCACGGAGAGGGAGCTCAGCACGCGGGGCTGCAGCTCACAGCGAGCCTGCGGTGCAGGCACTGACCCCAGTGCAGTCAGGAGGGTGAGAGGCCAAGCTCGGCAGGAGTGTGGGTGCCCCGTAGTGACCCAGGACTGTGTCCTCATGGTGGGGGCAGCAGAACTGGCTCTGTTTTCAGTGGGATGCATCCATGGTGCAGGCAGGACACGGAGCACCTTGTGCCAGGGGTTGGGGGCACCTGCAACCACCCCTCCTGCTTCTGTGGAGGCGGTGACCAGCACAGAATTGCACTGCCGCCCTGGCAGGGCCAGCACCACCACCCCGGCACAGGCGCTGCCGCCCCACCCACGCTCACCACAGAGGAAGCCCAGCTGTCGCCTGCGCCCCTGGCCTGTCCCGCCGCAGGAAGGCGGCAGCTCCGGCTGCACCACGGCACTGCCGGCTGCACACCGGCCTCACCGGGGCTCACCGAGCCCCTGCAGCCGGCAGGGAACACCACCAGCCTTCCCAAGGCTTGTGCCCGGCCGTGCCCCTGGCAGTGCCCAGGGTCCGCACTGCACCCACAGCTGCCCGCGGGGCGGAAGGGCTCCCTTCCCCCAGGGCAGCCAGCGGGGCCTGTGGGTGCCCGGGGAGGTGCTTGGCGTGGGCCCTGAGGCCAACCCAGCCCCCAGGATGGGTGACACTGACACCAGCCCCACGGAGATGCCGTGCAGGGCTGATGGTTTCCCCTCCACCACTGGCACAGGGCCCAGGAGAAGCTCTGGCACCTGCCAGGGTGGTCATGGCTCCAGGGCTGTGAGGAGGGATGGGGCTGGATGGCACGGCCAGGTCCCCCACCAGCTCCTCTGTGGGCTCTGCTGATAGCAGCTGACCACGGGATGGTCCCACCAGAACCATTGGAGCAGCTGTGCCCAGCACAGTGAGAAAGGAAAGGAAGGGAAAGGAAGGGAAAGAAAAGGAAGAGAAAGTAAGGGAAAGGAAGGGAAGAGGCGTCTGCCACGGCACCCGTGCCCGTGGCGGAAGCGAGGGACAAACACAGCACAGGGCTGGAGCTCCTGTGGGACAGGATCAAACGGCTGGCAGCAGGAGGAAGGACAGGCAGCAGGAGGAAGGACGTGCTGAACCAGGCACGGGGTCCTGTGGGGACCCTCGCTGTGTTCAACAGCAGCCCACAACCACAGCACCAAGCCCGACCCTGCTGCTCCACCTCGGCCCCTGTGGCACCCAGCCGTGCCCAAGCACCTCGAGCCAGCTGTGCCCACACCAGGGAGCCCAGCCATGTCCCCTCGTGCCACTGCAGTGTGCCAGGAGTGTGTGGCAAAGCAGCAGTGCCCATCCCTGTACCGTGCCCAACAGGCACCGTGCCCATGGAGCAGCCTCACACAGCGGGGGACAGACGGACGTGCCAGGACACCAGGACAGTGTGTGTGGCACCACAGCACTGTGGCACAGCCCACCCTGACCTACGGCACGGGGGCTGGTGGCCTCGCCGTGCCCCGTGGCACGAGCCCCGTGCTGTGCCACCGGGCTGGGCAGGTCCTGCCCGAGCTTGTCGGGCTGCTGGGAACAGGAACAGGTCGGGCAGGAGCCGGTGGCTCTGCCGGGCCAGCCCCGAGCCGGCTGTGCTGGGCACAGGGCCCGGGGACACCGAGCCTGCGGGGGCTGAGCCTCAGGGACAGGGGCAGAGCCTGGACCAACGCCCCGGGTCGCAGCCCTCCCTCGGGACACTCAACCAGCCTGGGCATTGCCACCAGAGATAGGGGACAACCTGTTCGGGGGGACGCCACAGCCAGGGGACAAGAAGTCTGTCCTGGGGGACCCCTGATCTGTCTCTGAGGGACCCAAGTCTGTCGTGGAGGAAAACAATCAGTGATCACAATCCTGTCCTTGTCCCCAGCTGTGAGGGGTCCCCATCCTGCCACAGAGGGAACAGCCCGAGCAGGGGGGACACCGCAGTCCCTGTCCCCGTGCCTGGGGGCCCCCCCGTGGCTTTGGGGGGGACACAGAAATGTGCCAGGACTGGGGTGGGGGAGTGGCGTCCCACACCCGGAAAAGGGACCCAAAGGGGGTCCGGGAGGCCGGTGACAGCGGCAGAGAGGTGTGGTGGGAGCCGGTAACGGCGGGGAAGCACCGGGGCAGGGGACAGGAGAACACCGGGGGCCCGCACCGGGGATTCGGGGGGAGAGGAAGGGGTTGAAGCGTTACCTTCAAGGATGACCTCCCTGCCGGCTCTCTTCAGCGCCTGCACAGCTTGATCGTGGGTGGCATCGCGGAGATCGACGCCGTTAACAGCGAGGATGGCGTCGCCTAACCGGAGCGCTCCGCTCCTTTCCGCCGCCAATCCCGGGAAGATCCGTGAGATCAGCACCGGCATCCGATTCTCCCGACCTCCCTTAATGCTGATCCCGAGCCCTCCCGTCTCCGCTTTCACCACCCGCACCCTCCTCACGCCACCGGGTGCCGCCGCCTCCGCGTTGCCGTTCACCACGCCGTTCACCACCGACGGATCGCCGGTCCCCGGTTCCGCCGTTAAGCTCAGCGTTTCCCCGGTCAGTTCCGCCGACACGCGGACCCAGCGCTCCCGCAGGAGCAGCTCCAGCAGCCCCGTTTTACAAGCCCGGGTCCACACGGCCATGCCGCCGCCGCCGCCGCCGCCGCCGCCGGTCACCGGGGAAGGGGCGTGGCCTGGCGGAGGGCGCGGTTTGCGGCCCCGCCCCCGCCCGCATGGCGCGCTGCGGTAGGCTCGGGGGCGCGGGAGGACGGGGTGGGGCCGCCCCGCCCCCACCGCCGCTGCCACCAATCAGAGAGGTGGCGGCTAAGCCGCCGCCGCTGTGATTGGCTGTGGTGAAGGGCGTGGCTTAACAAACCACGCCCCCCGCGCCATGTCTGGCGCTGAGATTTGTTTGGCGCGCTGCGATTTATTTCACGAGTTACGCTTTAAATCTCCCGTGTTCTCCGGGGATCCCCGATTTCTCTCCCTCCATCCTCGGGGAATGTCGCTTCCCTGCCCCACGCAACACCTCCAGACCCCCGTCCTTAGGGAATGAGGCTCCCCGGCCCCAGGCAGCACCCACGGACCCACAGGCTCACTGGGGAGAGAGAAGCCAACACTGGGATTAGACACTGTGAGAGAAAGGGGATGGAATTTGGGGTGTCACCTTGTCCTCGCGCCCCGGGGAGGAGAACTGGAAGGATATGAAAATCATGATGACATGATGGTGGAGTGACAACAGGAATGAGCCCTGAGCCTGGGCATGTACACAACTGTGAGGTTTTATTCCGACAGCACCTTAAGAAAATTCTTACAGTGCCCCAGGAAGGCAGCACAGAGACAGTTCCTGAAGGTGGAGTGGCTTCTTCTGCTCTCAGGTGCCAAATTTCTTCTGCTGGACAGGCAGAGGCAGCTGGGTTTTGAAGTCCATGATGGGTCGTTCCACCACAACCAGGCAGCTCTTGTCCAGCAGATCCATGAAGAGCAGTGGCTGCAAGGCAGGAGATGGGAGTCGTGGAATCAGGGAATGGTTTGGGGTGGAAGGGACCTTAAAGGAATCTCATTCCACCCCTTGCCATGGACAGGGACACCCCCCACTGTCCCGGGTTGCTCCAAGCCCTGTCCAACCTGGCCTTGGGCACTGCCAGGGATCCAGGGGCAGCCACAGCTGCTCTGGGCACCTGTGCCAGGGCCTGTGCACCCTCCCAGGGAACAATTCCATCCCACTATCCCATCTAACCCTGCCCTCTGGCAGTGGGAGCCATTCCCTGTGTCGTGTCCATACCCTTGTTCCAAGTCCCTCTCCAGAGCTGAGCACCTCCCTGACCCCGCTCCCCAACACCATCACCCACCTGGAACTTCTTGCAGATCTTGAAGGCGTGGAGCTGCCTCTTCCTGGCGGTCTCTGGGAGCTGTTTGAGGGTGCTCTGGTTCATCAGGAGGGCGCTGTCGTCGGGCAGGGGCTGCGGGAGGGCAGCAGGCAGAGCGCGGGTCAGGCTCTGCAGGAGCCCCCCGGCACCCCCAGCCCTCCCGCCCGCTCACCAGGGACTTGTCGAGCACGCAGAGCAGGTAGGTGTCATGGAGCAGGATGTGCGAGGGGTTCTTGGGGTTGAAGGTGATGTGAGTGATGGGTGAGTCCCGCTCCAGCCAGGCGCGGTGCAGCCCCCGGCTCTGCACGGCACGGCTCCAGCTCGTGTACTGCCTCTCGGGGATGCTGAACTCAAACAGCTGCAGGGAGCACAGCAGGGACACGCTCAGGGCTGTCTGCTCCTGCCAGCAGCTCCAGCCAGGGCCGCGAGGCAAGCCAGACAGGGAAGGGAGCAGGACCACGAGAGCTCGACTAGCAGAGCTCCTACCTGCTGGTCCGAGTAGGCAATGACGAGGTTGTTGGTGCTGGGGTGGATGGCGAGGGCAGATACGGCACAGTCATAGTTGGGCACCACGCAGTGATGCTGCAGGAGGGGACAGTGCACTGACAGGACCTGCCAGGGCCACTGCTGACAGCTCTCCCACACACCCACCCTGACCAGAACCTCCAGGACTGCCTCTGACCCCCTTTCCCACCCCACACCCACCCCAGCCCTGCTCCAGGGATGCAGTGATGGCTCCCAGCAGGGCAGTGCCTGCTGAGTTCCCCATCCCGTGTCCCCTAAGGCTGGGGGGTCACTCCCAGGCCCACCTTGAAGCTTTTCAGGTTGTAGATGTGGATGGCCCAGTCTCCACTGACAGCTGCCAGCCAGTGCCCGTCCGCACTCGGTGCCAGCAGGTAAACTGCCTCGGAGCAGCCTGCAGAGAGCCTCGGGCTCAGAGGGGTGCTGGCAGCTCCAAACCTCAGAGACACCCAGCCCCACATGCCCCCTGATTGCCCAGTGCCAGGCCACGAGGGCACAAACACCCCCCGGAGAGACTCACACACCCCTGAGGGCAGGAAAGGGGGACACCCCTCTCTGCACCCGCAGGGGAGGGGGATGCAGAGCCCAGGAACCCCCAGCCCCAGCCCAGCTCCCCCCAGCCCACACCTGAGGGCGGCCGCAGCGTGTGCAGGTGTTTGCAGCCCCCCGGCTCCAGCAGCTGGAAGACGTGGACAGATCCTCGGGCAGAGGCCACAAAGAGGCTCTCGGAGTCGGCAGAGAACTGGAGCTGGTAGGCTGGGGGCAGGAGCTTGGGCACTTTGGGGACCTGGCAGCGGGGAGAACGCAGCTCTGGCAGCCACTCCACTGCCACCCACATCCCCACGAGTGACAGTGGCCAGGCCAGCCCCCGCAGCCCCCCAGCCTCTGACCTTCCTGAGGCTGACGCTGTCTCCGTCGCAGCGCACGCGGTACAGCTGGAAGCGGGAGGCCGTGGAGTAGCCCAGCCAGGTGCCACAGGGTGAGATGGAGCTGCAGTAGATGTGCTCCGGGCCCTGGGAACACCACGGGACTCAGGGAGGCCCAAGGGACCCCCAGAGCCCAGCACACACCCCTCAGCTACCCCAGGGGCACCCCAGCCCGCTCAGCCCTACCTTGCTCTTGAGCTGCACCAGGTGCTCAGGCATCCGGCACAGGGGAAGGACCTCGCCGTCCTTTCCTGGGGAAGGAACCACACAGACCACCAGTGAGAGTGGGGAAACCACACCGGGCTCTCTGAGCAGCTGGGGATCCTGGGGGAGCGTCCAGACCCTCCCCTGAGGCCCAGGACAGCTCAATCCCAAAATCCTGCTGGCAGCCTGGGCTCTGCCAGGGAGCCAACACCGGAGAGCTGCACCTGTGACTCACCGGTCTCCTCAGTGGAGCCAAGTCTCCAGAGCTCCAGGTACTGGGAGAACTGGAAGAGGAGCAGCCGGGCTTTCCTGGCGCAGGAGACGAGGCGTCGCTGCGTGGAAAAACAGGCAGGATGTGAGGGACACACAGCTGGGCACAACGGGCTGGGGCACAGCCGGAATGCCCTGGGGTGCTGGTGACTCTGAGCAGGGGGAGAGCAGGGAAATCAGGTCCGTGGGATGGGAGCCTGGAGATGGAGACCCAGCAGGACCAGAAAGACCAGCCTGACAACTTGCACTGCTCCTTGGCAGAGCTTCCAGATGTACCAGGAAAGGAGACACAACGGGGCAGAGGAGGGAGCCAGGCACAGGGAAGGAACCCTGGCAGGGTAATGAGGGCACCTGGAGGGGCAGGGAGATCCAGCCCTGCCAGCCCCACCAGCTCCAAGCCCCCAGTCCCTGCACCACTCACGTGGGGGAAGGTGAATTTTCGGAGCGCTGCGTCGTAGCTCTTCTTCTGCACCTTCTCCATCAGCGGGCGGATCACCAGCTGGGCGTCCAGGCCTGGAAGCCAAGCACAGATCAGCCCGGCCGGTACCGGGAGGGCAGACCCTGCCCAGTCCCGGTGCCCCCGGCAGGGCAGTCGTACCCCCAGAGATGAGGGCGGTGGGGCTGTGCGCCACAGCCCGCACGTCGTGGCTGTGGAACTGGAAGGGCTTGGTCCGCACCCAGCGCTTCTCCAGCCCGCCCAGCCTCACGGGCAGCAGCTGCAGATGGTAGGTGGCCCCGGTCGAAGTGCCCACGATCATGCTGTCCTCCTTCTGCAGAGGGGAAACGGCGCTGTGGGAGCAGACTGGGAACAATAGCAGGGCACTGCCAGGAGGCAGAGTGCAGCAGCTCCTGCTCCCTGTCAACCAGGGGGGACCTGTAGGTGTCACCCACCTGTGACACGGCCAGCGAGAGCACGGCCGAGGTGCTGACGGTGTGGGACTCTGCCAGCGTGCCCTGCTCCCAGTCCCAGAACTGCACCCTCCCAAAGGAGTCGGCGCTGACCACGGTGCCGCTGGACAGGAGGGCGATGGCCCACACCACGCACTCGCGCTTGGCCTTCTCCACGTGGTGGTTCACCATGACCCTCTGCACCGTCTGGCCTGCAGTGCAAGAAGGTTGGGAGGGGCCAGGGGATCCCCCGGTGCCTGGCAGGGCCAGTGGGTGCCGGTGGCCCTGGGGGATGGGATGGGATGGGATGGGATGGGATGGGATGGGATGGGATGGGATGGGATGGGATGGGATGGGATGGGATGGGATGGGGCTGCTCCCGGGACAGGAGGTACCTGAAGTGACGTCAATCACACGAAAGAAGTCGATGGAGCCGGCCACGATATGAGTGTCCGAGGGGTGCCAGGACAGGCACAGGACACGGCCTGGGGAGGGAGGGAAGCTCCGTGTGAGAGCCCACAGTCACGGGGACAGCCGGAGGGACGGTGCTGCAGCCAGGACCCACCTTTCCGCCTGTCCAGGTTCCGCTCGAACTGGATCCCCCCAGGAACCACCTGGAAGATCTTGACAGAGCCGTCCTCGCAGCCGATCTGCGGGGGCCGGGATCAGCGCGGGGCTCAGCAGGACCCTCTCCCCGTGCCGCCGGCCCCGGCGCCGCTCCCGGCGGGACTCACCGCCAGCTGGGTGCCGGTGCTGTTGGCCACCATGCTCCAGATGGGTCCCCCGCCGCCATCCAGGCCGCGGGCCGCGCTCAGCCCGGACAGGTCGTACTCGGTGATGTCCCCGCCGAGCCCGGCCCCGAAGAGCCGGTCCCCGGCCGCCCAGCACAGCGACTCCACCGACCGCGCCTCGTGCCCGGGGATCACCTGCGCAGGGACCGGGTCACACCGCGGCACCGGGAGCACCCGGTACCACCCGGTACGCATCGGCAGGGCCAGATAACGCCCGGTACAGCCTCGGTGAGGCCCGACACAGGCCCGGTACAGCCCCGGTGCGGATCCGTAGGGCCAAGCAACGCCTGGACCCGGCTCGACACGGCCCGGCTCGGCTCGGTACAGGCCCAGCACAGGCTCGGTGCCGATCGGAAGGACCAAGCACGCCCCGTACGGGCTCGGTACGCGGCCGGTAGAAGCTCGATAAAGCCCGGTACGGCTCGGTACAGGCCCGGTGCATCCCGTGCCGGCGCCCTCACCTTCTCCTGGAAGTAGTTGGCGGCGAAGTTGTACACCTCGACGGCGCCGTCGGTGCGGGCCAGGGCCAGGCGGGAGCCGCGGGGGTGGCAGGCGAGGCAGCGCACGCCCGCCGGCACCAGCCCGAAGAACCGCACCCGGTGCACCTCGAACTCGCCCATGGCGCTCCGCCGGCCCCGGCGCCGCTTCGCTCCCGCTCCGCTCCCGCTCCGCCCCACGTGCGCGCGGCGCGCCGGAACCGGAGCTGCCCCGGGGCCGCGCGGAACCGGAAGCGGAAGCGGCGGCGGCGCGGCGGGAGATTCGTGCGCGGCCGGCGGCGGGTGCGGTAGCGGAGCCGGGCGGCGGGAGCGGGGCGCGGCGCGGGGCGAGCGCACGGTGCAGGCGGGAGGGGTCCGGCCCCGAGAGACCCGGCCGGGCCGCCCCGGGCCGTCCCCGCCGCACCGGCGCCGCTGGAGGGCACCAGCGCCCCGCGGGACCGGGCGGCGGCACGGGGGGCGCAGGGCCCGGGGGAGGCTGCAGGGCCCGCAGGGGGGTCTGGGCCTGGGGGCCTCGGGGAGGGGAAGGGTCTGGGCTCTGGGCATGGCGGCTGCGGCTGGATCTGGGGGGACCTTGGGGGACCGGAGGGCCTGGGGACATTCTATAGGGCCTGGGAGGAGAGGATCTCAGGATCTGTGGGCCCAGAACGGGGTCTGTGGGGCCCGGGGGTGGAAATTCATCCTGGAGCCCCCAGATGGGGAGGGCCAGGGGCTCCTGCTCCCCTCCCCGCTGCCCCTGTCCTGACCGTGTCTCTGCAGCCCCTGGCAGGCCCGGCATGGTGCAGATCGTCATCTCCAGGTGAGCCCCATGGGTCCCGTCCCCGTGGCCCCTGTGCCTGCTGGGGCCCGGGTGACCCTCCCCATGTCTCCCCCAGCGGTGGCACCGGGGCCCTGGCACAGTGGGTGCTGCTGGAGCTGCAGGGCGAGGTGGAGCCCCGTCAGAGCGGGGACCTGGCCGGGAGCCTGCTGGGAGACCTGCACTACACCTGTGAGGTGAGGCTGGACACCAGTGGGACCTGCCTGGGACAGTCCAGCCCAGCCTCACCCTCCGCTCTCCCCAGGGCGTCCCTGTGCTCATCGTGGGTCACCACATCCTCTACGGGAAGGTGGTGCAGCTGGAGAAGCCGTTTGCTGTGCTGGTGAAGCAGGGAGGAGCCTCCCAGCCCAGCCCCGTGGGGCCCCACAGCCACTACACCGTTACTGCCCTCATCAAAACCAAACTGCTCTTCAAAACCCGCCCCAAGCCCATCATCACCCACGTGCCGAGGAAGGTCTGAGGGGAAGGATGTGGGCTATGAACTGTGATCTGCTGCTAGAAAAAGCAGCAGGGACTTGGGGAGATCCAGGACCTCATCCCTGTCCTGCACAGGGGACTCTGGCACTGCTGGGTCCTGTGTCTGGGCACCCAGAGCCCTTCCTGGGTCACTTGTCACCTCCAAAATGACTCTTTTCAGAGAGCAACCAAGCTCTTGGCCACAGATGCTGTGGATCACCCCAGGGCCATGGCTTCTGGTAGGTAGGGACCTCCTGTGAGCCTGGGCAGGGGTGTCCCACCCAGGGGCTGTCCACAGTGTACAGCAGGTCCCAGGGATCCATGGAGGTGCCAGAGTGGAGATGTCTCCTTCCATCCGCTCCCTGCAGCTGTAGGGACACCAGTGCCATGCAGGGACTCAGGACCAACCTCCCTCAAGTTGGGCAGGGGGTTCAGGGACCCTCCCCAAAACACACCACGTGTCCTCACTTCAAGTCTTTATTTCCACAACTCCGTCAGGATATAAAAACCAGCCTTTTCCACCCGAAATATGGAAAAAAATTCCCCTGGCAGGTTCAAAAATAAATAGATTTACAAACCATCTGCAACAATACCAAAGAGCTACAAAAGTCTTCTAAAAAACCTTGTATTAAATTAAACAAAAACCAGCTAAAAGCTCCGTCGTAGAAAGGGGGTTTTATCCAAGTCCTGAAAAAAGGACCCACAGGTGAATTCCCTGGGGAGGGGAAAGTTGGGAAGCACCTTGCCTAAATCCCCATCTCCCTACTGTTGGGAAAGTAGCGGGGTGGGAGTGATGGGGCCGTGGGGTGGCCAGAGCATGACACAGCCCCAGAGGGTCTCCAGCAATGCCCCGGCCGGCACACAGCCCCCCAGTTTTCCCAGTCTCTCCATGCCAGGATCCCCCCCTTGGCTCTTTGGCAAAGCTGAAGCAACCTGCTGCCCTCCTGGAGCAGCCAGACCCCCGAAAGGCCTGGGGGGCTGCCCATGGGTACGTGCCCGCACGCAGCCGTGGGGCAGAGGCAGCACAGCCAGCAGTGCTGGCACCATGTAGACACACTGTGTGTCCTGGGGTGGGGAGTGCTCTAGCACCACAGAGGTGGGACTGAAATCCCTGTAAAAGCACCGAGGGGTGGAAGGTTCTGGAGTGGGGTGTGGGGAGCACGGCCAGCAGCGCTCCACACCAGGATGCTCCATAGGGCACAGCTGGGATGTAGCTGGCAGCACCTGGCTGGGTGATGGGCAGCCCTGGCTCAGCTTCTCTGTGGCCAGCTTGGGATGGAAAAAGGAAAGGATAGGAAAAGTTTGCACCTTAATAGAGAATAAAAGCAAGATTTCAAGATCTGATGAGAAATGCCAAGGGTTGGGAGCGCTCAGCGCTGCCCAGCAGCTCCGGGATTGGGAAAAAGGGGCCTGGGGGTGTTCACTCCAGCACGTGGGATCACCCCAGCACCTGGTGGTTCCGGGACGGGGAAGAGGGGACGGCGGTGGTTACCCTGACACGTCAGGTGGCCATGGCACCGGGATGACCCTGGCACGGGACCACCCCACGGTCAGACCTCAGTGAAGACCAGCCCACACTGCTCCTGCCTCTTGCCGCAGCGGCGGGCAACGATGGCCAGGTAAAGGGTGAGCAGGGCCACCCAGTAGCAGGCATAGAGGATGGCACCTGAGACAAGGAAGGCCACCTCGGTCTCGCTGAAGAGGTCCTGGCTGTAGGCGGTGTAGGCCAGCCCGCCCAGCAGCACCGCCACCCACACCGACACTGGCAGCAGCCCCACGAAGTTCACCACGATGGTGCGGCGCCCTGAGGTGCCCCAGCCCGACTTGTTGATGGTGGCAATGGCGAAGATTTTGGCGGGCAGCAGGCTGGACATGTAGAGGAGGGCGTAGAGGGACATGAAGATCATCTCGGCGCTGCCGCGCAGGAAGCAGGCGTAGGTGGCCTTGATGACGCCCACCAGCTGCACCGTCAGCAGGAACAGGAGGATGTTCCAGATGCGGCCGCGGTAGAAGAGCTGGATGACGGTGGCAATGAGGAAGAAGGGGAAGAAGCCGGTGACCACCGACTCATAGGTCATCCAGAGGTGGTGCTTGTGGAACCAGAGCGCGTTGTAGAGCCACTCGCGGAAGTAGGACTTGCTCCAGCGGGTCTGCTGGTTGAGCCAGCGCAGGTACCGCGTGGGCGTCTCTGTCAGGCACTTGGAGCGAGCCGTGTACTTGGTCCGGTAGCCCAGGCTGAGCACGCGGTTGGTGAGGTGCCGGTCATCCCCGAAGCTGCACTTGCTGCCCAGGAAGGTCTGGTGGTACCAGTCCTCGAGGAACTGCTGCAGCAGCGCATTGCGGTACATGCCCAGGGGGCCGCTGATGCACTGCACGCACCCGAAGTACGACTGGCACGCGCGCTCCACGTTGAAGGCCATCCAGTACCGCACGCTGCTCAGGAAGGAGAGCCACGAGTCGTACTTGTTCAGGATCTGGGGAGGGGATGGATGTGAGCCCCGGCAGCGCTGCAGCCCCATGGGCCCCCAGCCCTGCCCTCCCTCACGCCAGGGTACCTGGACGTCACCGCCGACGCCGCCGACGTGGGGGTCGGCCTCCAGGATGCGGAGCATCTCGGCGGTGCAGGCGGGGTCCAGCACCGTGTCTGAGTCACACACCTGGGGGCAGAGGGAATGTGGAGCCCCGCTCCCGCCGCCCACGCGCGCCCGGCAGACAGCCCAGCCCACAGCCAGGCAAGCCTGAGCCACGGACGGCGAGACCAGGCAGAGCCCCGGAGACCGGCAGGCGATGGAGGGGAGCAGAGCAGCCGGTGGTACTGGGGCACCGCTGCCCAGGACACCCATCTCTGGCTGCTGACGCTGAGGGAGGACCTGTTCCAGTCACCACATGTGGGGACCTTGCACTTCGTGCAACACTGTCCCACGGGATGACACCACAGCAAGCCATGTGCTGAGGAGGAGCTGATGGGACACCCTTGGGCAGCAGTCAACACCTCAGCCACCCCAGTGTGTGCAGCCCCCAGCCCTGGTGGCTCTAGGCCAGTGCATGGGGCCAGATCCAGTGCCAGGCACCCAGGTGCTACTGGGGATTCCCGGGGCACCTCTGCCCAGGACGCTCACTGCCCACATCCCCCAGCCCATGCACCCACCTGGATATAGTCCACGGAGTCTCCGAGCGCCCGGAAGGCCGTGTACATCACCTCCCGCTTCCCGCCCCACTTCTGGAGGATGCAGGAGTAGGTGTTGCTGCGGACCAGTGCCTGAACTCGGGCCAGCCCTTCCCGCAGCCCGGCCTCTGTCTCCCCCTCGCCCCAGGCGTGGAAGTTGCTCCTCCAGATGTAGCTGCCGGAGTGCTCGGAGCCCATCACGTCGTGGAAGATGTCCAGCATGTAGGTGTCGTCAGGGCCGTTCCCGTCCACCACCATCACCACTTTGAGGTCGGGGAAGGCGATGCGCTTGACGGAGCGTAGGCACTTCGTCAGGTAGTCGGGGTCCTCCTGGAAGGCGGCGATGCAGAGGGCCACGGAGCGCCCCGGCCGCACCGGCTGCCCCTCGCCCCGCATGCGCCGGTGCTCCAGGAAGGCGAAGAGGCTCTGGATGAAGAGGTGCAGCCCCAGGATGGCCCCGTAGAGGCCGAAGGAGAGGTAGTGCTTCTCCGTGTGGATGAACTGGTACCCTGTGACGTAGGCGGCCAGGATTCCCCCCAGCACCGCCACGGCGAAGAGGCTGGTCCCCACGACACGCAGGGCCGTGGAGAGGCTCCCTGGCATCTGGGGGGACACGGGGCGCCATCAGGGCACGGGGACATCCTCCCCATCAGGTCACCCGGAATGCAAAAGCGGGGTGGCCCTGCTCCTCCGCTGCCCCACGGCCACCCTGTCCCTCACCGGCCACTGGTTTGGGGGTGACACCTTCCCAGTGCCTCCGCGGGGCCAGAGGAGGTGCGGGGGTCCCCCACACCCCGCTCTGTGTGTGCCAGGTGAGGTGCAGGGGTCCCAGGTACCCCACCGAGCACGGTGCCAGCACCCCCATCCACCCGAGCAGGAGCACGGCTGCTCGCAGACGATGGCTGGGCTGGAGGACAGGGAAGGGCACGGGGATGTCAGGGACCGGGTGTCCCCGGGGAAATCACGGCCGCCCAGAGCCCTCCGCCACCCGAGCGTGTGCAGGGGACCCCCGGCTGCGGGGACGGCAGCAGCGAGACCCCCGCCCGCTGCGGGATGGGACGGACAGCGCGGGCAGGACGGGACTGAGGGGAGGCACCGGGACGCGGGCAGGGGGTGCGGGCAGGTCAGGGGTGCCCGAGCACGTGCTGGGGTGCGGGCAGGGCGCGGAGCCAGCCCCAGGGACCCCGGCGGCACCTCCCGGGCAGCCCCCTCCGGCTCCCCCCGGTCCCGCAGCCCCCGGCGCTCCCGGCTCCTCCCGGTCCCGCAGCCCCCGGCGCTCCCGGCTCCCGCTACCCCCGGCCCCGCAGCCTCCGGTGCTGCCGGGCTCCCAGCATCGCGGGGGACCCCGAGCCGGCACCAGCGGGCCGGGAGGGAGGAGGAGGGACCGGGACTCACCGTGGAGGTGCCGGTGGTGGTGGTGCCGCCGCTCCCCACCCGCCGCCGCCGCTGTGCGCCCGGCCCGGCCCGTGCGGCCCCTTTATACCGCGGCGGGGCCGGCACCGCCCGCAGCCCGCGGGGGCCCCGCCCGGCACCGGCACCGGCACCGGCACCGCCGGCACCGCCCCCGGCACCAGCACCGGCACCGGCTCCAGCTCCGCCCGCAACCCCCGGGAACCCGCCCCGCACCGGCAGGACCTGGCACCGGCCCCAGCCCCGCACTGCGGGAGTGATGACCGGCACCGGCAGCACCGGCAGCACCGGCGGCGCCGGCATCAGCAGCACCAGCGCTGCACCGGCACTGGCACCATCACAGGCATTACGGCACGGCTGCTATACCGGCGGCACCGGCAGCGGCTCCGGTGCTGCACCGGAACCGGCATCACCATCACCCGGCACCGGCATCAGGTGCGGGCAGGACACGGAGCCAGCCCCAGGGACCCCCGGCAGGCGCTCGGGGTGGAGGAGGCACTGGGAGGGTGTCACCCTGTCACCCCCAAGGCAGTGACCGGTGAGGGACAGGGACCGGCCACTCCATCTCCCCCTGCCCCGCTCTTGGGACCCCTCTGATGACACCCACGCGTCACCTTCCTGTCCCACCGTGTGCCCCCGCGGCATAAGCCACCTGTGTCACCCTGTCCCCGTGCCCAGTGGGTGCCAGGGCAGGACCAGGGGCATCCCGAGGACAGCAGCACCTTGTCCCTGTGCTGGCCCGATGGCAGGGGACAACCAGCTCCTGGAGGGGCCATTCCGAGTCTGTAGGAGGCACAGCCACGACTCGGGGCTCAAATTCAGCACTTATGGGTTTTTCAGCCCAGCTGTGTCCTGCTGTGCTGGGAGCTGGGTGTGAGGAAATGCCGAGGCTGGCTCGGAGACTCCGAGCACCAGGAGCTGGGAAAGGGGATCCCTGCAGCAGGAGCACCCCGGCTGGGGACATGGCCAGGACTCCCAGCCTTGCAGGGAAGGGGGTGCTGGACACCCCACACCTGGCAGGACACAGGGCAGGTGGGAAATGGGGCTGTGCACAGTGGGGCTGGGCTGCCAGGGGAGCAAGGGGCCACCAAGCTGGGTCCCTGAGGACTCTGTTCCTCCCACACTGTGGGGTGCAGGAATGGGGCCCTTGGTGCTGCAGCGCTCATGGGGACTGCCCTGCCTGGAGGGAGGAGGTGACTCTGATGTTGGGGTATCCCTGAGCACGCAGTGGTGAGTGGTGGTCCCAGCCAGGTACCCTGCAGGGTCTCTTAGCCCCTCCTGAGCATGGAGAGGGGCTCTTGGTGCCACACCAGAGGGGCCCATCCTCAGACCCTGTGGTGAGGGAGCCCCCAAACTCTTCAGCAATCTTGTGGTGTGAGTACAGTGCCAGGGAGGGCCACAGAACTCCACTCTGGGGGTGCAGACAGCAGAGCCCCCCTCCCTCTGGACTCCCCTCGGGGACAGCCACACATTTGGTGCTGCCTAGCCAAAGGGAGCCTGAAGCACTGGCTCAGGCTGCTTGCCCAACTCAGGGCTCACCCTGGGGGTGTTAGAGGGTCTGGGACATGACCACGATGGCACCCACGAGCTTTGCACGGCCCCACAGACGCCAAGGACACAGGGATTATTAGCACGTCTCAGTTTAATCCCACACCTCGTCCCAGCGAGGTTCCCCTCCCACCCGACACCGCCAGCGGCATCCTGCAGACCCCAGAGAGGAGCAGTTCATTGCCAGGGGCTCAGCCCCACTACGGCAGCACCACAATCTTCTTCTCCAGGGTCTGTGGGGGGAACAGGACCCTCCTCATGGCGCTGTCCAGCTCCTCCAGTGCCAGCTGTGCGTGCAGCACCGTGGCGGCGTCACGCTCCGCCGTGGCCACGTGCTTCAGCAGGCGGTACAGGTCCCGCAGCACGTCCCGCAGCACCTGGGCACGGCACGGGGCAGGGTCGGCCTCAGCACCGCCCCTCGGCGAGTCCCGGCAGGCTGGGACTGCCCCTTCCCCCGGGGCACCGACCGCGGCCACCGCCAGCGCAGCCCCGGCCCCCCGTGACTCAGTTTCCCCACACGGCAGCAGCACACTGTGGTGATCCTTCAGCCCAGGGCCACGGGGGCATGTCGGGATCCCGGCTGTGGGGATTCCCCTGGGGAACTGGCTGTTTCCCCCACGGGAGCTGAGTCCCAACACGCTTGTTACTGGGAACTGCGGAGGGAGGCCACAGTGGTGGAAAATCCGGGCATTTCCAAGTCAAATCAGTGATGAACAACTCCCACACTCCCAAGAGCCGGCACTGCCCCAGCATGGCGTGGCACTGTCCATGGCACAGCCCAGCAGCTCAGAGGGACACCCCCACAAAGCCCCCCTTCCCCAGGATCTGTTGAGGGAACCCTTTAGTGGGGGATGCCCAAACTGGGCATCTCAGTCCCTTGGGACTTTCCCTGGAAGCCGCTTGGGAATGAGCCCTGCAGCCCCTACAGAGCACAGGCCCTCCCCAAGGTGTGCCCAGGAGCCCCTTGGGGGCTGTCCCTGCCCCAGGGACAGGCAGGGGCTGACCCACCTCAGTGACCTTCTCACTCAGCCCCCGTAGCAGCAGCACCACCACGTGCACAGCAGCTCTTCGCACTTCAGCCTCGGGGTCTGTCCGGGCTATGGCTGTCACACAGCAGGTGACCTGTGGGGACAGGGCAGGGGGGCATCACCAGGGGCTGAGAGATGCAGGGGATCCCATCGGAGCAGCCACTGACGCGCTGGCAATGGCCCAAGAACGAGGATGGGACCCTCGTGCCCTGTTGGGTGCAGGCTCCCAGCAGCTCCCCCCAGGGCCAGGCGGCACATGGATGCCTCAGGAAGATGGATAAGAGTCTGTATAAAAATCAGGCAGAGCCAAAGGAATCTAATTAAATCCCGGCAGTGACAGCCGGGAGAATTAGCAGAGCTCGCACCTTCCCAAAATAGCAGCGTGTGGCTCTCTGGCATCACATCAACTGCCGGGATCCACCGGTGCCGAGCAGGAACGGAGCAGCCCCGCTGCCAAATCCACAGTGTCTCACTCCAGGAGCACCGGAGGGGGCGGGGGTGTGAAGCCCTGGCTCCCGTGGGGCACAGACCCATCGCCTCCAGGGCTGCTGGGCCCCTGGGTGTCGGGCTCACCCCACTGGGATCTCCCAGCAGCTCCCGAAGCCAAATCTCAGCCACAGCCCGCAGCCAGGGCGGGTGAGGGCCAGCTCCCGATACTGATGATACCGATAATGATAATTAAGATAACGGGAGAGCAACAAGGTGTCATTAAGCGGGAGGTGTGTCTGGCAGGCACCACTTGTGCCCCCAGGTCTCCTCTGGCAATGGCTGCCACGGGTGGAGCAGGCACCTAAAAATCAGGGCTAGAAGGCTAGAACCTCCCTAGTGTTTGCTTCAGGCCCCATGACTTTTATACTCCACAATATCAGCAATTATCACTCACGTCCTTAATGGAAATGTCCCGTTTCCATATGGAAATGTCCCATTTCCACATCCTCAGCAGCCCAACTATGTGCTAACAAATGTGCTCGTTAAGGAGAATGCTCCGCAGGCAGGGTGAGGGTCAGGATGGGGCCGGTACCTCCTGGATGATGGATCCCAGCTGGAAGCCCAGGTGCTGGCAGAGCTCGCCCAGGTTGGAGAGGCTGCTGGCCCGCAGGGCTGCGTCGGGATCGCGGGCACCCCGCAGGAAGGCGCGGATCAGCGGCTCCCGGTGCCGGAACACCATGTCCCCTGCCAGGAGAGCAGAGCCCGTGTCACCAGCAGGGAAAGGCCCCCCCTGCCTGCCAAAGCCCTGGCTCCGTTGGGAACAGATGGGTGGGGCATCTGCCTTGCAGCACCACTGAACAGCTGGATGCAACATCTGGAGTGTGGCTTGTGCCCCTCAGCACACACCCCGTGTCACAGAACCTGGGGCTCTTTGGCACATTCCAGTCCTCCCATGGGGTCACTCATGGTCCTGCAAACACACCAAGTGTGAATCTCAAATTCTGGCATCATCCAGACCCAATCCCCTGCCCCAATTAGCACACAGAGGTGCTGTGGATGTGTGAGCTGCTAATGAGAGCTCAGGCCCGTGCTCAGCATCCACAACCATCCCAGGAGCGTGGTCATCCCACAGCAGCTGTGTGCCCCACGGTGTGGACACACCTCCTACCAGGCAGGGCCTTGAGGGCTGAAAAGAAAGCTCCAGAAGGCCAGCTGGCCTGTAAATCCTATGTTTTTCCAGCTCTCTCAAGCTCTGGAAACTCCTCAGACAATGGTGTCCTGCAGCAGATGGAGGCACTGGGGTGGATGCCTTGGGACGTCCCAGGGTGTGGGGACAGGAATGATCCTTGGGGCAGTGAGGGCCCCTATCACCCTGCACGTGGGGGCTCAGGCTGGGGACTGGCACAGGGTGGGGGAGCACAGGGCAGCCCCGTAATGCCAAGGACTTGCTGGGAATGTCTCATGCTCTGTGCCTGCATCCCAGGGCTCAGAATTACAGCAGTATGAGCAGTGCAAGGTGCTCTGAGTGGGATCCCCTCCACAGCCAGCAGTGCACCAGCCTCTGTGCCAGATGGCGACAGAAGGGGCATGCAACACTTCCTTTCCCCTCCCAGATAGGGAAAGCCACTCCAGTGGGACAGAAAACAGGGCTGGGCACAGGGCAGGAGCGAGGCATGATGGTCTCTTGGCATAGTAGGAGAGCTCAGAGCCACAGAGAGCTGAGGGGTGATCCTGAAGTGCTGGATAAACCCTTGCTCTCAGATGCTGAAGCTTTGCAACAGGAACAACCTGGTGCAATTTGTTCTATAAATATGCTGGCGAGCCGGGACGCGCCGGAGCAGCTCCCGCGGCACCGCGGGGAGAGCCAGGGCAGGACGTGCCACCATCCCCGGGGCAGCTTACAGGGACAACCTGCACCCAGCCAGACACTTGGACACTGCCTGGGGAGGTCTGGGACTGAGGGGCTCTGCTGCCCTGAACCCATCCCAGCAGTGAGGATGGACGGTGGCACAGTCTGGCACTGATGCCACAGCTGGCACAGCCCAGGGATGCCACTGGTGCCAGGGAATGTGGCACAGGCCACAGGAGAGTCACAGTCCCAGGACTCAGGGGGTCCTGGCCCTGCAGGGGCATGCCCAGCCGAGGCACAGAGTGCCCACCCAGTGACCAGGGAGCTCTGCCTGGCTGCCCCAGCACCGCGGACACTGGCTGCCACCTCCCCGGCCATGTACAGCTCCAGCTGTGTGCTCCCGCTGGCCAGGCCTCCTCCACAGAGTCAGACAAGACATTTTAGGACGTGTCCCAACAGCAGATGCCAGAAAGGCATCATCCAGCTTCTACCTCTGAGCCCGGCGTGTCTGGGCGCTTCCCAGCAGTCTCCAAGCCCGGTGCTGCCGACCGAGGGGATGGTGGGCTGCTGGCAGGACCCCTCATCCTGCTCCTGCTGCTGCCAAACCCCTGCCAGCTTCTCTTGGGCTTTCAGACCCTGCTCACCTTCTGACAACAAAAGTCCCCTGTGGCTTTCCCCCCGGTAATGGTGAGGCTGAGCAGTGCTCTGGCTGCTGGCAGCGGGCAGTGCCATGCCCATGGCCAGGGACTCACCCAGTGCCCGGGTGACACGCATCAGCACCTCGCCCAGCTTCATCCTGGTGACAGCAGCCATGGTGTCCTCTTTGCCCTGTGCTGGGCGCTCGTACTGTGCCAGCAGGACAGGCAGAATCCGCTCTGGATACTCACTGGAGAGCAGGGCAACGCCTGCAGGGGAGAAAAGCTGGAAAATCAGTAATTTAGCAGCTGGCAGCAGGTGTCCATTCACTGCTGCTGGGTATGCCCTTTGAGCCAGTGAGGACTTGCTGCACTGGGGCCAGCTGAGCACTGCAGCCAATGCTTGGGCACAGGGTCTGGTCACTGCTCCCAGATCTTGGCCATCAGCACACGGTGCCAGCGTGTCTCTGTCCCTGCTGCATTTACCTGGCCAGGACTGGGAGCAGGAGCCAGTGCGTGCTGCATGCCCACTGCATCTCCCTGGGGCTGACGAGAGACCAGATCCCAGATGCAGGGATCAGACCCTTCTCCAGCTCCAGTGCCCTCCCCTGAACACACTCCAGCCCCTCAATGACTGTCCTGTTATGAGGGGCCCAAAACTGACCCCAGGATTCCGGGTGTGATGTCCAGCACATCAGGACTACGCCACAGGAGTCTGGCTCCATGAAACCCAGCGGTGCCACAACCCCTGGCTCAGCCCCAGCCCTGCTGCTGTGACAGGGAGCAAGTGGGATATGGGGACCCATCTGGCACGGCCCCCAGGCCTGTGCTTGGCACGGCACGGCTCAGCAGGGCACAGGTGCCAGTGAGTCAGTGCTGCAGGAACCGCACCAGGGTTAATCACGGCAGCTGCAGCAGCGTTAATCACTGCACGTTACAGCCTTTGTGCTCCAGCCCCGGGCAAGGACAGGCCCGGCCCTCTCAAGACCGTACAGGCACTGGGAAGCACGGCATGAACTCCTTCCCAGCTGCTGCCAAAGGTTACCAACCCAACGGCAGCGGTGCCAGCATGGCCGTGGGCCAGGGGAATGGCACATATCCCTTCCACGGAACCCAGGGCACTGTGACCATCCACTGTCACCCAGGATACACAGTCACTGCTGCAGAAACACCTGCCTGCAATCCCACGGACAGCCAGTGCTGTGGGGCTGTGCCGAGCATGCTGGGGCAAGCACTGACCTGAGGGTTTCCTAGGAAGGGCTGTGAGTACTCAGCAGCTGCCACCTTGGCAGAGCCCTCAGGGAGCACCAGTGGGTCCCCCACCTCCTGGTCCTCTGCCAGCCTCAGCCGAACAGACCCCTCTGTGGGTGCTGGGGCTGTGCCCACGCTGTACTGGAACTGCAGCCCCAGCCTGTGGCACAGACCTGGCACAGGGATGGTGACCAGCTCCAGGGAGTAACAATGACTGGGAGATGACGTCTCCAGCTTCAGGAACTCGGCATGGAGCCCACATGTGGCCCCAGGCTTGATGGAACAGCACAAAGCCACAATCTGGGAGGGCAGGAGATGCCGAGCCCTCAGCCTGGCCATGGCTCTGCTGCTCTCCACTCCCAGGGCACAGCACAAACCTTCCCTGACAAAGGGCTGGCACTCGCCCGGACAGGCACTGCTCACCTTGGATGGCTGAGAGGTAGACAAAGGCATCCTCATGCTGCACATTCTCCAGGAACACCTGGAAGGAAGGGAAGTGCCATCAGCAGTGACCCTGGGCTGGGCCAGCAAGGCCAGAGGGCTCCAATAATGGTGACCATCTCCAGCCTGATGGCCTGTTCAGCACCAGCTCTGCCTCTGGTGGGGCACACAGCAGGGGACAGGCACCAAGGCAAGGGACAGGGGCCACAGCAGGAGCCTGGTACCTGCAGCAGCTTCTCCTGAAGCCGAATGGCCTCTGGATCCCTCTGGGTGACCAGGCTGGCGAGGCGGCGCAGGGCAGCTGCCCGGCCGGGGGGCTGGGGGTCGCAGGCTGACACCAGCAGCTCCTGCAGCCCCCCCGGGGCCGGGCTGTCGGCTCGTGGGGCTGGAGAGGCCCCGGGCCCACGGCCCCTGCTCTGCCCCGTGCTGCTGTCCCCATGAGCTGAGGGGCTAGGGGCGCTGCCGGCAGGGCTCCGTGCTGCCGTGCCAGGCTCCCGGCCCAGCAGGCCCTGGGCAGCGGTGCCCAGCGTGCTGGGCGAGCAGGCGCCGTGGGTGAGGATGGCGATGCGCAGGTCCGAGGCCAGCTCCTGGGTGAGGGGCTCGGGGTAGGTGCGGGACAGCTCCTCCAGCAGCGGCACCAGGCGCTTCAGCACCGCAAAATCGCTGGATTTCAGCTGGCAGGGAGAGGAGCAGCGCTGGCTGTTAGCAATGGAACGAGGGGCCACAGCCTGGCATGCTCCCCGGAGGGTGGGCATGGGGGTGAGGAGCCCCAGAGCCCCAGCCCCAGGTCAGGAGCTGGGCTCTGGGCACCGTGAGCTCCTCTCAACCCAGCGCCAATCCCAGCCCTGGCAGCAGCCATGGGAGAAGGTGGGAAGCACATGAACCTGAAGAACAGCAGGGTCTGGGTATGGGGACCAAACCAGGGACATCCCTCCCACCAGCTCTCCAGCACAATTCCACACAAATTCAGTGCCAGACTTGCCATCGGTCCTGCCTGGAAGGATGCTCCCAGCACAGCAGCCATGACCTGTCCTGAGCTGGAGAAGCTCTTGCCCTAACCTGGATTTAACTGCTAAAATCTGGGATGTGAGGCCTGAAAAAGGGTGCTTTAGCAGAGATTTTGGATGATTGCATAAAACTCCTCGCCTGCTGAAACCCAAACAGTTCTGCAGCTCCTTCCAAAACCTTTCACATTCCATTTTCCAAATTATGTCACTCCCATTAACACAAAAGTGGGAGCAGGAACTCTCCTGGGAGGGGCCCACTGCAGCCACAAGACTCTGGCTTTAACTTCTCTTCAACTACAGTTCTTTTCCCAGTATTAGAAATTTAGCAATAAGAGACAATAAATAATCTTTTTCTGTTAACAGCTGGCTCTTCCGTAGGGCAAATCCAGGGATGAAACAACCCCAGCAGCTCAGTGATGGCAGCACGTTAATGGACGTGCCATTGTTCCCCATGGCAGCTCCACTGAGTGACACAGAGCTCATATATATATACAGGTATTACAAGGTAACTGAGAGATATAAATAACAATATAAATATGTATAAAATGTAAATATAAAAGTATAAGGGGATTTTCAAGGGTACAGCCCACATGGGAAGTTCACAATGCTCTGCAGCCAGAGTCTGTGACCGTGTGGGGATGCAGAGGGTGCAGTGCTGGTATTTAAAGATGCTGTATGTGACTGCACTGTTCTGACAGTGCCTTTTTAGGAGAGATAATAAATTAGTTAATTGGGCTCTTTGGGGGTACCCTGCTCTGATTGAATCCTTGGTCAGCACCCTGGCACTGCCCCAAGGAAAATAATTATATATCTATGTCTCTAGATGCATTTACAGGCTGTGACTCCGAGCCAGCCCAGTGACTCCGTGCCACTGCACCCTCAGCTGTCCACGGCAGTGCCAGCCCCCACCCCACACCCCCCGGTCCTCTCCCTCACCTGGACGGCCCCGCCGAGCACAGCAGCCACGAGCCCCATGGCCATGGCGAGGGTCTGCGCCTCGGCCGCCGCGCCCGGGCCCCGCGCAGGGTGGGCACAGGCCCGCTGCAGCACGGCTGCCAGGAACTGCTGCACCTGCCAAGGGAACGGCCATCAGCAGCAGGGACTGCCCCCTGCAGCTCCTGCTGCCTCTGAGCCCAGCCGAGTGTCCCTGTCACGCACAGCTCTGAGCACAACCCCACACAAACCAGTCCCCCATCCCACACAGCTCTGAGCACAACCCCACACAAACGAGTCCCCCCCATCCCACACAGCTCTGAGCACAACCCCACACAAACCAGTCCCCCATCCCACACAGCTCTGAGCACAACCCCACACAAACGAGTCCCCCCATCCCACACAGCTCTGAGCACAACCCCACACAAACGAATACCCCATCCCACACAGCTCTGAGCACAACCCCACACAAACGAGTCCCCCCCATCCCACACAGCTCTGAGCACAGTTCCACACAAACGAATACCCCATCCCACACAGCTCTGAGCACAACCCCACACAAACGAGTCCCCCATCCCACACAGCTCCCCAGCACAACCCCACACAAACGAGTCCCCCAACCCACACAGAGCACAACCCCACACAAACGAGTCCCCCATCCCACACAGCTCTGAGCACAACCCCACACAAACAAGTCCCCCCCATCCCACACAGCTCCCCAGCACAACCCCACACAAATTCAAGGAGTGTTCAGACCCTGCTCTCAGGGATGCACAGGGTTGCATTATTGGGGTGTCTGTGCAGGGCCAGGAGTTGGACTCAATGATCCCTGTGGATCCCTTCTAATTCAGAATATTCTGTGATTCTGTAATTCTGTGAAACCCTTCCCATTTTCCTCCTGTTGCTGCCGCCCCAATCCCAGTGTGGGCTCAGCCAAGTCATGACCACAATTGGGACAAGGTGATGCTCAAACTGGTGGGGTCTCTCAGCAGCAGAAGTCCCCCTGGGGCTGGAGGAACAGAGGGATCCCAGCTCCATCCCTGCCTCCTGCCTGGCTCCACCATGGGATGGAAGCTGGGATAGTCCCAAAGGGGAGCTCAAGGTGAGTCTGTATGGAATTGCCCTAGGTAAAGGCTTGGAAATCCCAGAGCCAAGGAGCTCCAGCCCCTGTCTACAATCCTCCACACCAGCCTCCCCCTCATCCTGCACAGCTGACACTCCAGCCAGAGCCATTTCCTGTGTTCTCACTTACTTTGGGATTTTTCCCACAATATTTTTATTCCACATGTAACGATCCTGCCTGGTTGGCATTGGCCTTCTCCACACTTGGCACCAACACCTCTGATCCCACAGGTTTCCTGCCTTCCTAACAGATCCTGAAATGAGGGAGTTGATGTTCTCCATGCCTTATCTTCTCCCAGACAAACCTGGGAAGGGTTTGGATCAGGGTCACTCCTACCTAACAGGTGTGTTGCAACAGAGGAGGAACTATTGTGTTCCTCTTTCAGAAAACAAAGTATGAGGGCAACAAGGTCCTCTTGCACCAAATTCCAAACTTCCACCCCCAGGGCACTGGGTGCAGGCAGGATTTCCTCCTCAGCTGCCAGATTCCTTAAGCACATCCCTTAAGCAAGGAGGGAGGCTGTGGGAAAAGGCTTGCTAAAGGCTGCATAAAAGGCTTAGGTACCTGCTGGGATAATTATTCCAGAGAAGAAATTCTATCAAACAGCAAATAAGTAAAAAAAAAAAAAAAATTGGAATATTTGCTCTCACAACACGGTGATACACGAGCTGGAGGGGGTTGAAGTTATATTTAATATTTTTAAAAAAAGGAAAATTCTGAATAAATAACAGTAGATTGCAACTGAGAAAAATGAAAACTTAAAAAATAATCTAGAAAAAAAAACATTTTAAAGTGGGAGGGACAAAAAAAAGGAAAAATAAAACACTGGGGCACAGTTGTGTCTCAGGCAGGAGGAGAGAATCCTTGGTGCAGTGAGGAAATCAAGTCAAGTTGACCTTGGTTATGGAGGAGAACACGTAAATAAAATAAATGTGCAGCTGGGGGGGCACAGCAGCTGCTGCTCCTGGGCTCCAGCTTTGGAAGGATGGACCCCACTTGCTCCTACCCCATTAGGGCCCCCCAAACACCCCAGGGAACCCCAGAGTGCAGAACCTGCTCAAAGCCTGTCCCTGTCCCAGCCCGGGGCCTCGCTGAAACACAACCCCAGGCAGGAGGATAATGGATTTTTTGTCTGCATTTCTTTGGTGGTGGGTTTTCATCCCAGACTCCTGGCTGGACCCTGGCAAAGCCCTTCCCCATTTCCCAGTGTCTCTGGGCCCTGCGGGTGGGTGTGATGGAGGCAGGTGGGGACAAAGCTGGGCTGGCTGTGTCCCCTCTGCTGCCGAGCACACAAAGGCTCCTTTGTCCCAAAGGAAACGTGAGGAAACCTGCCTGAGCCCTGCCCACGGCAGCACGGGGAGCTGGCATGGCCAGGGCACTGGGAAAACAGCAATAAAACACAGCATGAGGAAGCTAAAAGCCACAGGATCTGCAGGGATCTGCAGGGGATCCAGAGGGGAGTGCCAGGCTGCCCTCAGTGTCCAGCTGCCTTCCCCACCAACCCCATCCAGGGCACGCTCAGGGGGAAAGATTGTAAATATCCTTTTCGGGACCAAGGGGCACCAGTGGCCTTTGAAATGACAATATTTCATAAATTTGGCACTGCTCACTCATGAATACAGGAGCACAGTTATGCCAACCAGGTTGCTCCCATCCAACCTGGCCTTGGGTACTTCCAGGGATGGCACAGCCACAGCTTCTCTGGGCAACCTGTGCCAGGGCCTCTCCACCCTCACAGGGAGGAATTTCTTCACTGTACCCCTTCTAACACTGGCCTCTGTTAGGGGGAAGCCATTCCACTTTGTCCTGTCACCTCCTTGTATAAAGTCCCTCTCCAGCTCTCTGGGAGCTCCTTTAAGGACTGGAAGTTTCTCTGAAGGTCACTCTGGACCCTTCTCTTCTCCAGGCTGAGCAATCCCAGCTCCTTCAGCCTTTGCTCCTGGCAGTGTTCAGTGTTCAGCCTTTGCTCCTGGCAGTGTTCATTTGATGCCCCCAGGCTTTGCACCACCAACCTGCACAATGTCAGTGAACACGGTGTCCGAGACACCCTGGCACAGTGCGGCCACCAGCTGCAGGACCAGCAGCTTCCTCCCCTGCCTGGCCTGGTCCTGCTCCAGCTCCAGCAAACTCCCCCCAGGCTCCACAGCTGGGTTTGGAGCCTCCTCATCCTCCGCAGCCACCTGAGTCAGCTCCTGCCGGGAAGGGAAGGGAAGGGAAGGGAAGGGAAGGGAAGGGAAGGGAAGGGAAGGGAAGGGAAGGGAAGGGAAGGGAAGGGAAGGGAAGGGAAGGGAAGGGAAGGGAAGGGAAGGGAAGGGAAGGGAAGGGAAGGGAAGGGAAGGGAAGGGAAGGGAAGGGAAGGGAAGGGAAGGGAAGGGAAGGGAAGGGAAGGGAAGGGTTAAACATCGGGCCAGCAATGCCAGGTGACTCCTCTCACCACCACCACCACCCTCCAGCTGCTGGATGAAGGTTTCTGAGAGCTGTCCACAGCTCCTGAGTGTCCCATCCCTATCCCCTCCTGGCACTATGGGCTGGGGCACAGAATCCCAGTCCAACCCTGCAGGGAACGGTGGGGGGCTCCAAGTGAGATCAAAGGAAGCAGGTATGGGGCCCCTCTTCTGGAGCCAAGGAAGCAACAGGGATTATTCCCAGCCTCCAACACACTTCAGACATGCTCCTGTAGTTAAAACAGCCCAGGGGAAGGATGAGGGTTAACCCCTTCAGGGATAGGGCTGCTCCCACTCCTTGGCTTCCCACCCAGCACACAGGGCTGCTCCAGCACATGCCATGCCCCAGGACACACAGGGGATGATCCTCCTTTTGCCTTCTGCTTGTCCAGAGAACCCCTTCCCACAGGTATGCCCCAGCCAGGGGCTGGCTGCCCTCACCTTCAGGCAGTGGATGAAGAAGTCTCCTGCCAGACCACTCTTCTGGCAGTGGGACAGGAGCTCCACCAAGCTCTCCACATGGCACTGCTCCAAGGAGATCTTCTGGTACAGGGCCTCATCTTCATCGCTGGAACAGGTCACTGTATCACCGGCACAAACACACCCAGAGCCCCCTGACACCCAGACTCCAGGGCATGGTGAAATCCCAGGCTGCATTTCCCTGGAAGCCTTCCTTCCCAGCACTTCCCAGCAGAGCCTGGAGGCAGCTGAGCCAAACATTGCCCAGGTCATTTGGGCTCTGCTTATTAACTAACCTGCACTCATTAACACAAACCATGAGCCCAAAGCATACATTTCATCCAGCCCATAAACACCATGATTAGTGCTGGGTAAGTTAGGGAGAGCTGTGGCAACAGGGGCATGGGCAGAGCCAGTATAGAACAAGTTTAAAGTAGTCCCAGTTTAAGCAAGGCAGAGCTGCTTCTAATTCTGGCCCTGCAGTACCTAAAGTTTATAAAAAGGCTGGAGAGGGACTTTGAGCAAGGGTGTGGAGTGACAGGACAAGGGGGAATGGCTTCCCACTGACCAAAGGTGGGTTAGATGGGATAATGGGGAAGAATCCCTCCCTGTGAGGGTGGGCAGGCCCTGGAACAGGCTGCCCAGAGCAGCTGTGGCTGCCCCATCCTTGGAAGTGCCCCAGGCCAGGCTGGATGGGACTTGGAACAACCTGAGACAGTGGAAGGTGTCCCTGCCATGGGGCAGAACAAGATGAGCTTTAAGGTCTTTTCCAACCCAAACCAGTCTGTAATTCTAACTCAGATCAGGAAAAGCCTGAAAAAAAACCCCAAACCAAATGTATTTGTGGGGACTTTGCTGCATGTGCCCCCATCTCCCAGCACACCCCCGGGCACAGCTGTGCCTCTGCCTGCCCACAGTGCTGCCCGGCCAGCTCACAGCCCCTCTGCTCAAACCCAGCCTCCTGCTGCTGGACATCCCAGCCTGCGTGGCTGGAGACTAAAGGCTGCAGTTAACTCCCAGCATGGGCAGCTCTGCCTCCCCTCAGAGGCCATCTGCCCACACCAGAGGAGCTCCGTGGCTGCTCTGTGATGCTGGCACTGCCACAGTCTGTGCTGTGACTGTGCCACCTGTGCCCGAAGGACTCTGTTCACTGTGTCACCACACAGGCTTGGGCTGGAGGCTGGAAGGTGAATCTGGGGGGTATTGAGATTGGAAAGGCACATCCCCTTCCCAGACACTGCACAGCAGGCAGGAGTGCACACCAATGCTCAGGTGGAGCGCGATGCTTTGTGTGGCTGCAAGTCAGAGCTCTGCACCATGTCCAGGAAACCTGGGGGCTGTGTTGGCTCTGTGGAAGTGTCACCTGCCTGAGCCTGAAGGGATGAGACCCTGTGGGATGGCTCTGGCAGCCCCTGCTTTGCCCAGGCTCTCTGCCAGGAAAGCCCTGGGTGCCCAGTGACTCGGGGACTGTCCCACAGCACTCACCTGATGGTTTCCTGCACGACGACGGCAGCACCGCCCTCGCTGCCCACTCGGAGCTGGCACTGCGGGTGCAGGGTGGGCACGTGGCTGCTGAGCCCAGCCAGGCCCTCCAGCACAGCCAGGGCCTGCTCCCGCTCTGCCTTCTCCAGGAACCACAGCAGGATGTCCTGGCACGGGGAGCTGCCAAGGGGAAAGGAGCCAGTGGTGACACTGCTCTGCCCACTGCACCGTCCCTGCACAGGCTTGGGATGAGGGACATGACTGGAGTGCTCTGGAGCAGCCCTCCCTGGGATGCTCCAGCTCCTGGCTCTGGCAGCTGAAGGCATTTGTGCCTGTTTCTAAGGGAATCAGCAGCACATCCTGCCCTTCTGGCGCTCCCAGATGGAAGGATTTGGGTTCCTCCACACTTCAGGCTGGCAAGGAAGCACTGTGAACACCCTTGGCATGCCCTGCCTGCGCCTCATGCCGAGGTGACAAGGGCTGGTGGCAGTGCCAAGGGAGAGGAGGAAGGAGATAGGAGCACTGAGGTGGCACGGGGAGCCCTGCCAAGGAAAGAGCAGGTTAATGAGGTGGAGCAGGCGCACTGGGCCGTGCCAGGGGTCTGGAAAACTGAGCACTTCCAGGCAGCTGTGGGTTCACTCATCCCTGCCAAATTCCTTAGCAGAGGAAGCAATGACTGCTGGCCCAGCAGCAGCGTGAGCTTGGCGTGTCCCACAGCTTGTCACGGCACTCGCTGCTCTTTGAAGTGATTAACGAGGCCTTTAATATTAAACAGCACAGGCTGTGTCTACACACACCTTTTAGGGAAAGCCTCCACACGCCAGGGTCACCAGAGCACTGTGCAACCCCACCAGGAATGCTTTTACCAGGCTGGTGCTAACTCCAGGAAAAGCCTGGGGGGACCAAGGAGAGAGGACAGCCAGCACCTGGTCACCCCTGTCCCTGACATGGCTGGCACACGTGGTGCTTCCCACTGTACACCAGTCACGGGGAGCTGGGCATGGTGTGGGATCAGCTGCCAGGACTGTACCAGAGGAGAGTGATCCCAGATTGGAGAATGATCCTGTACTTCCAAGAGCCAGTGCTTAAACTGTTTTCCCAGTTTTTATGCTATTTGTAGATCCCTCCATCCAGTTTCCAGCATCACTACCTCCATCCATGGACAACCACAATCCCTGCTCTAGGCAGAGCCACCCTGTGCTCCTGAGGGCACGCTCAGCTCTACACAGAACATCCTGGCTTCAGGGAAAACAAAAACTAACGTGAGAATGGGCTGCCAGTGAGGCTGTGTGCCCTGCCTGTGGTTGCTGCCTGCTTGGAACAGAGTGCTCTGGGGTGAGAAGGAGGCTCTCTGCTCCTGCCTGTGCCCCGAGCGTGGCTGCTGGAGGAGGGTGAGCCCAGCAGATGAAACCCCAGCAGGAACAGAGTACAAAGCCTCCCTTACCGTAAGTATGACACATTCTGCCTGGCGAAGGAATAGAGGGAAAACACCACTCCCAGGACTGGCTGCAGGGATCCCAGCAGCAGGCTCGAGCTGTCATTCCCAACCACATACACCTACAGAGGGAGAGAGGGGCACAGCCAGGGGAGTCAAACACCTGCACGGGCAGAGGGAGCTCAGGAACACGTCTGAGCACAGGGCAGCTGCCAGGGAGGATGGTGGAGGGCCCTCAGCCTCCTCCTTCAGTCTGGAGGCTGCCTTCCCTGATTATGCCACATTCCCTATTAAAACCTGCCTTCAGCACCATCTTTCTCCAAGAATTTGCTTAACCACAGCAGGGCTCCAAGCTACAGGAAGGTTGCAGGCAGTTTTTTTGTTGCTTAGGAGTGAGATCCTGCCTTACCCAGGGATGCAACAGGTCCCCTGGCATGAGCAAATCTTCACTGAATGACTGTAAATCTCAAGCACAGAGATCAGTCACCAGCAGGGCAGCTGGGCTGGTGGGTGCTGAGCTGAGGCACTGGGCTGCTCAGGCTCTGGGAATGTTGTTGGTGCTCAGGGGGTATTGCAGGGGCTCTGAGGATGATGTAGAGGCTCTGGAGGGGTTGCAGAGGCTCTTGGGGGCGTTGAAGAGACTCTTGGGGGGTTGTAGAGGCTCTTGGGGGGGCTCTAGGGGCTCAGGGTGACTGCAGAGCCCTGCTCCTCCCCTCCACCTCACCCAGCAGCCTCCCAAGAGGCTAAGAAATGGTCCCCAAGGGCCCTGCCCTGCTGCACTGCTGCACACAGACCTGTTTTCATGTGCTAATCCCCACGGAGCCATTCCTCCTCCCCAGACCCTTGTGTACACAAAGGCTCCCGATGAAGCCCCAAGGATGGTTTCTCACTAAGCATCAAATGACACTTGTTAGGCAAGAAACCCCCCCCAAATCTGGGGTCCCCTCACTAATCTGGCTGCTGTCAGGCCCCCAGTGCTCTGCCATTAAGGAGGGACCCACCCCAACCCCCCCAGCACTGCTCTGGGAGGGAGCAGCCCTCCAGACCGGTCTCTGCCTGCCAGCCAGTTACAACAGATCATTACTGGGAAAATACACAACAATCCCAGCATTTAAGAGCTTAGCCTGCCTCGGGGCATGCCAGGAAGCAAGTCACCAGCTTCTGAAATTTGAATTCCTGGAGTGGAGATGTCCTTGTGGGTTGGAACGTGCAGCAGGAAGCTGCTGGAGCCTGCAGTGTGGCACTGGGGTTACTGGGGGCAATGGCAGGAAATGAGTTATGAGGGGAGGTGGCACAGGAGACACCTCCACAAAAAGCCCTCATCCTTCACAGGAAGCACAAGGATGGACCTCACCAATCCCTCAATGCCAGAACCAAGATCTGTGCTCCAAGGAATGCTCAGAGCTCCTTACAGTGCCTAAGGGGGCTCCAAGAGGGCTGGAGAGGGACTTTGCACAGGGGATAGAGTGACAGGACAAGGAGCAATAACTTCCAACCTTAAGAGGACGGGTTGAATGGGATACTGGGAAGGAATCCTTCCCTGTGAGGGTGGTGAGGCTCGGGCACAGCCCATGTGGAGGCTGGGGTACTCTTGCAGATGAAGACCAGACAACTGAGCATGACTGCAGGAGACACTGATGGGGTTTGTGGGGCCCAACACACACTGAACTGCTCACCAGGTCTCAAACCAGCTTTTTCTCACCCAAAGCAGACATGGTACCTTGAGCACATCTTCCACACAGCTGCCCAGCTCTGCCTCTGGCACCAGCATGGCCCCTGCTGTCAAATCCTCCAGTGCCAGCTCTGAAAGCAAAGGGCACACACATGAGCCCCCCAAAACAGCCCAGAGCCCCCAGCAGCAGAACTGCATTCCCTGCACCCCAAAGCACTCCCACAGCTCCCTTCCCTCCCCATGGGAACAGAGCAGCCCTCATTAGCCATCCTAATTGTGCTGCAGTGTTGTAAACCCCCAAGGAGACACGGAAATCAACACAGACCACAACTCCATGATGGATGATTCCCCAGAGAGCTGCTGGCCTGTGTGGGGAACCAGCAGCTTCTGTCTGCAAGCCCAGAACAAGGATGTCAGACTGGGAGAGGCTCCCAAGGAGCACAGGCAGAGCCAAACTGCTCAGCTCCCACGCTGCAGCGACTGCACTCAAACAGGAGTAAATATGGGGTACCCAGACAAACTGACAGGGTCAGCACAGAGAGCTGGGCTGCCACACTCCCCAGCCTGGCCTGAGAAAACTCCGATGGAATGACAAAAACCAGTGAGGAGCAGAACCAGGGCCCTCCCCAGTGCAGGTGGGTACCTGCAGCCTCGGAGCAGCGGCGCAGCGGGGCCAGCAGGGGCTGCAGCAGGTGCCTCTCTGCCAGCTGGGGCTGCTCCCTGGCCATGCTCAGCACCGTGGTGGAGGCCACACGCTGGAACTGCCGCGCTGCCACTTTGTCCTGGACGTGCAGCAAGTCCAGAATCTGCCAAGGAAAAAGAAACAAGGATCAGCAACCCCTCAGAGGGGACAGCCTGGCGCCTTGCAGCAGCCAAGGAGCCACCCATGTGCTGCTGTGCTGGCAGCTGGCATGACATTCTGTGTGTGGAAGAGCCAGTGTCCGTCCCACACATGCAGGACACCTCTCTGGGTCAAACCAGGAGCCTGCACCACTCCCAGAGCCAAAGGCTAAAAGCAAGAGCTACACACAGAGCTCTGTGTAGCACAGTGACAAGTCCCTCGTGATCAGACAACATCATCCAGCATTTCAATAAAACACAGAAAATTCAAGAGTGGAAACATCCTACTGCCAGGAAAACATGTTCACATTGTGCTGGCTTGAGCCAGGCCACACTGAAGCAAAAGGAAGAGCCCCAGCACCCTCCAAGCTGAGAGCTGGCTCCACATTCTCCAGCAGAGGGGATGAGGGACTTACCTGGGGGCACACCTGTCTGTAGTAGTCCTCAAGGGACAGGCACTGCTGGGGGCAGGCAGCCAGGATCTTCCCAACTGCATCACATTTCCTCCAGTCCAGAGCTGCTGCTTCATCACCAGCACCACCTACAACAGCAGCAGAAATCCTGGGTCAGCCCAACCCATGGCCAGCTCTGGCTGAAGCCAGGTACCCCTAGCCAAAAAATTGGATTTTGATTTTGAGCTTTTATTGCTCTTTCAGGAGACAGCTGAACTTAAGGATAGAAAGGGCAAAATTGCTGTGCAAGACCCCTAATAGTGGAAAGCAATTCCTACAGCCAGGTGCGTGAGCCAAAAGGTGGGGAGAGGTTGTGCTTGGATGGTTGGAGTTGGCCAGACAAGATTTTGGCACTAAAAACCGTGGGATTCAGCTTGTGGAGAGCAACAGCTTCCTTCCCTGGCAGGACATGGAGAGCAGGGGATGGGATGGGTCTCACTGTCCCTACAGCTCCCACAGCCCAGCGTCCAGCACGGCCCCCACCACACTGGGACAGGGCACTCCCCAGGACTGATCCCACTCTGGACACACATACTGTGTGACCCCATCGAGGCACAAACAGGCTTGGAGCCTTTCAGTGTGGCCCTCTAACATATGTGTATCCCAAATTAGAGCAGTTTCGGAGCTCAGTGCAACGTCTGTGTGTCACCTCAGCCTGGCACAAGCCAGCCCCTACACCCAGCTCTTGTGGCTCTGCTCTTCTGGGGTGAACTGTCTCAAGACACCTCTGAATCTGTGATGCTGGGGCCCACAGCCCCCCACTCACCGTCTGTGGCCTCCAAGACACCCCGAACCACGGCCTGCACCCCGCTGGGCCTCAGCAGCCTCTCGGAGAGCAGGTGCCCGCAGAGCCGCCGCAGCCAGCCCGGAGCAGCCCCCGGGCACCTCTGCAAGGCAGCAAAGGAGCAGGTGAGGAGCCTGCCTGCACACACCTGTGCCCAGCCCACCCCTGGGCAACAGCCCAGGCTCTGACAGAGAGCACAGCACACAAGCTTTGAATTGCTGCTTCATCCAGCAGCACAAAGCAAATCAGGGATTAATGAGAAGTCAGCCCTCAGGTGCTTAGCATGCTATTCCACCTCTGGAAGTGTCCGAGGCCAGGCTGGACGGGGCTTGGAGCAACCTGGGATGGTGGAAAGTGTCCCCGCCCATGATAGAGAGTAGAATGAAATGAACTTTGAGTTCCCTTCCAGGCCAAGCCATTCTGGGACTCTATGATTCTATTAAGGGCATTTTCCCACGGGGACTTTCCTAAAACAACACTTAAGAGATTCCCCATCTCCTCCTCCCCGGGATGCTTTGGAACAGCCCCAGAGAGCAGCAGGTGCCCTGTGTCATCCCCTGAGTGGGAAGGGTGAGGTTTGGAGGAGCAGGAGCTATGCTTGGCCGGGCACGGTGGATGTGGGTGCCAAGCCAAGGTGGCACGTGCGGCGATGACAGTCCCTGACACACCCACACTCCGCTCCTGCACAGCAGGGCTGGAATGCCACAGACCCAGCAGCCTCGCCGGCACTCGGGGACTGGCTTTGAAGGTGTAAGAGCGTTCCCAGAAGAGCAGCATCCTCGGCGTGTGGGAACCACGGGGGGTAGGGACGCTGACAGCCCGGTGTCGGGGATGGCTCCGGGTACCTGCTTGGGCTGTCCCTGCAGGACGAGCAGCTCCTGCACGGCCAGCGGTTGGTAAACACGGTCCAGGATGTCCCCCAGGGCTTCCCGGCACTGCGCTCGCTCCGCGTCCGAAACACCCTGGAACAAAACACACCGGGGCTTTGAGAACAGCTCGGTCCGGGCGGTGTGCCGGTGCCCCGCAGCCCCTCGGCGGGCTCCGTGCCTCCCGTTCTTTCTCTGACATGGGGCAGGACACAGGATGAACCGCCGGAGGAGCGGGCTGGGACACGCACGCCTGCCCTGGGGAGCGGGACACGGGCTGCGAGTGTGGCACGGACCTGGCAGAGGGCGGCGGGGCCGTGTCCCAGCGCGCAGAGCCCGCACAGGAGCAGCCGGAGATGCCGGGCGAGCAGAGGGGCGCCCAGCGCCGGCAGCCGGGCCAGCTCCACCAACGCGGCCACGGCAGCGAACAGCCGGGCCCCGCGGCTGCCGGGCGGCGGCCCCAGCGCCGGCCCCGGCCCGAGCCCCGGCGGCAGGTGCGGCAGCAGCCCCAGCCCCACGGCGGCCCGCAGCGCCCGCCGCACCGCCCGCTCCTGCCCCACGCTCAGCGTGTCGGCGCCGGGCGGCGGCGGCGCCCCGGCAGCGGCGGGGGCGGCGGGGGTGGCGGCCAGCGCGGCCAGGCGCTCCTTGAGGCACAGCAGCAGCGCCAGCAGCCCGCAGGCCGCCGCCCAACCCGGCTCCGCGCTCGCCGCCCCGGCCGCCAGCGCGGGCGCCCGGCACAGCACGGCCGCCCGGAGCTGGCGCAGCGCGGCCCAGCCCGCTGCCCGGGACAGCCGCTCCTCCAGCGCCGCCGCGTTCCTGCGCAGCGTCTCCAGGCACAGGGCGGGCTCCTTGCCGGGCTCGGCAGCACTGTCGCCATCACCGGGCGGCCCCAGCAGCAGCTCCAGCGCCTCCAGCACACAGGCCGGCTCCGGGCCCGGCTGCGCGCCGCCCGCCATGTCGGGAGCGCTGTCGGTCAGTGCCGCCATGCTGCGCAGGGCAGGGAAGGGGGGGGGGCCGCCGCCGCCCGCCATCTTGGGGAGGGCGCGAGGGGCGGGGCCGCCCGGCTGCCGCCATCTTGGGGAGGTCGGGATGGGAGGAGGACGGGACCGGAGAGCGGCTTTGGGGGGCGGGACTGGGACCGGGGAAATGGCTGCCACTGCCACCGCCACCGCAGAGAGTGGGTGCGCTGAGGAGGAATCCTTTTCACTTGAGAGTGGTGAGGCCCTGGCACAGGGTGCCCGGAGCAGCTGTGGCTGCCCCTGGATCCCTGGCAGTGCCCAAGGCCGGGCTGGACACTGAGGCTTGGAGCAGCCTGGGACAGGGGAAGGTGTCCTTGTCCATGACGGGTGGAGTTGGATGATCCATACGGTCTCTTCAAACTCTAACCCTTCCGTGATTCTGCCCAGAGCAGCTGTGGCTGCCCCTGGATCCCTGGCAGTGCCCAAGGCCGGGTTGGAGCAGCCTGGGATAGCCGAAGGTGCCCCTGTCCATGACGGATGGAGTTCAATGATCCATAAGGTCTCTTCAAACTCCAACCCTTCTGTGATTCTCCTCTCCCTGTGGAGGGGGCCATGGCCACACCTGTGCAGCAGGTAAAGCCTTCAAGCACCAGCAGAGCCTCACACAGAGAAAAGTGGTTTGGTTTTCTTAAAACAATTTATTATTTCAATTCTATATAAAAACCATGCAATCAACACTTGGCCACTGCTGGTTTCCCAGCTTCCATTAGACCCTTTTCCCATGATAAAAAATACAAACCGTGACGACAGCTAAACACAAAGGTCAGTATTTTGGGAAAGCCCTTTGATTTTGGAAAGCACCTTTCAATGACTGCATGCTAATTACACCTGACATAACAGAGGAGGGAATCAATCCATAATCTGGTGTACAGAAAAATAGAAATCTGCCTGTACAAAGTAGTATTAAATACAATTGTCAGTGATGGCCCATTCTTTGGTCAGTGTTGATCAAGTGCCTCATTGCACTTCTCCATCACTAGGTTTATGATCTGAGCCTGTGTGGGGCTGGCAGCATGAGGTATTTTGGAGAGCGCCAGTGAAACCCTTTTTCCCCTCATGGAAAAGGGAAGAAGGACCTGATCCTGCCCCCCCCCCCCACAGCTGGGAGCACCTCAGTTCCTCAGGATAGGGAATGGACTGAATTGGTCTATGCCCTGGAGCCAAGGGGGCCAGGAAACACCCAGACTACCCCAAAACCTCCCATCCCCACTGAGTCTGAGCTGGGGATGCTCACTCACTTTCTCAGTGAGGAAGACATGGGCACAGGGTTTAGGAGGGATTTGGCCACCCTGGAGAGAGACCAACGTGAGTCCAGAGGGGTGAAATGAGGTGGCAGCAGCGGGCTGGGGGTCCCTAATCGTCCTCCTCGCCGCCGCCGTAGAGCTCGGCCAGCTTGCGGAAGCGGCCGCCCCAGTCGTTGAGGTAGTCGTAGTCCTGGTCGCCGTCGGAGGCGGAGGAGTTGAGGGAGCTGAGCGAGGTGGCCTCCGAGCCGCTGCCCTCGTAGTCGAACACCAGCAGCGAGTCGTAGGGGGGGGCCGTGGGGTCCGTGTCGGCCGCCTTCAGGTTCTGGGGGAGCACAGGGGTCAGCACCCGCATCCCCTGCGCTGCTGTGGCAGGGAGCTGTCACCCCCCGGGCTCTCCAGCACTCACCTCGTCGATGAAGTTGCCGATCTCGTCGGGGTTGGCGGGGCGGGGCCGGTACTGCGGGGCCGCCATCAGCGGGGGGGCCACGTCATTGCGGATCACCTCGGGCCGGGCATCCAGCCCCCGGTGCAGCTGGCTCAGGTCATAATCCTGGGGGGACAGGAGGAGTCAGGGATCGAGGGACAGCCATGGGCACCGCCACCACCCCTTGGTGGGCCGGGTCCAGCAAGCACAGCCATCCCACCTGGTCCTCCTCGCCGCCGCCCTCCTCGTCGTAGTGGTACACGTTGTCCCTCATGTCGTCCTCGGGTGGGAGCAGTGGTTCCTTCTCCACCTTCCTCTTCCTCACAAAGAGCAGCAGCAGCAGCAGGAGGACTGCAGGCACAGGGAGGGGGTGTCAGGGCAGCAGGCAGGGGGTGACCCGCACTCTGTCCCTCCCATCCCTGTCCGGGGTACTCACTGAGCAGTGCCAGGATGCCCCCCAGGATGCCCAGGATGGCGGGCACGCCCATGCCACCGGAGATGTAGGCTCTGCGCTCGCAGTTCTTGGCTGGCCCCTCGCAGCTGCACACCTGGGCTCGCACTGCTGTGATCTGATCCTTGCCCTGTGCATCCAGCAGCTTCAGGAAGATGTTGTACTCGCCCGGCTCCAGCTCCTTCTTCATGTTCAGCTTCACCTCGTCTTGGTGAACCATAGAAGCATTTGGGTTGGAAAAGGTCCCCAAGATTATTGAGTCCAGCCATCCCCCAGCACTGCCAAGGCCACCACTGACTCATTTCTACAAGTGCCATATTTACACAGCTCTTAAATCCCTCTAGGGATGGGGACTCCACCACTGCCCTGGGCAGCCTCTTCCAATGCCTGAGCACCTTTTCCATTGATGAATTTTCCCCAATATCCAACCTAAATCTCTCCTGGCACATCTCGAGGTTGTTTCCCCTTGTCCTATATCTTAGGAGCAGATCCTGACCCTCACCTGGCTGCACCCTCCTGCCACTAAGTTGTGGAGAGCCAGAAGGTTCCTCCTGAGCCTCCCCAGCTCCCTCAACCACTCCTGGTGCTCCAGCCCCTTTCCCAGTTCTGCTCTGGGAACACCCTTGGCACTGGCACAGGACTTTGCCCCGTGGCAGGTCCCCAGCCTAGTGCTCATTGCGGGCCCAGCACCAGAGCAGGTGGCACCCACCTGGTTGCACCACACTGACAGTCCAGTTGCTGCCAGAGCCATACATCAGCTCTGCCTTGAAGGGGTGGGTGTTGGGGGGCAGGTCCTTGTCGATGATCTTCAGCGTCTGCTCCTCGGGCTGCCGGTTGCAGATGTCGAAGCTCCGGGCCTCTGGCACGGGCCCGTTGTCATTTACATCCTGAAGCACGAGGAGCAGTGTCCCCGTGCCGGTGGCATAGTTTGGTGACCCTGTGGGACTAAGAGTCAGCGAGGCACCTCCATGGGGGTACACGGAGATGGACACGGGGGCAGCAGCTGGGCACCCTCACCATTGTCCACGGCCAGGATGATGGCCTTGTAGGTGCTGTTGATGGCATGTGCCGACTCCCGGTCCAGGGGCTGGGCTGCCGTGATGATGCCGTTCTCAGGGTCAATTTCCAACCACCCTGCAGGGTCACTGCCCATGCGATACCTGGGGACAGCCAGGGGTCAGCAGGGGGAGAGGAAGGGGCACACGGTGCAGTGCAGCCCCTCAGACATCCCAGCAAAGCCCCCGCCACCATCACCCTCCACTCACGTGATTTTCTGTCTCTGGTCCTTGTCGGGGTCCTGGGCTGTGTAGGAGGTGATCTGGTATCCCACTGGCACATCCTCCATCACCTCCACCTGCTTGACTGGGGGCATGAAGATCGGGGCTTCATTCACGTCCCTGACCACCACCAGGACATTGGCTGTGGCAAGATTCAAGGCCACGGTGAAGGGGACCTGGTTCTCCACTGACACCACGAGCTTATACCGGTTCTGGGTCTCATAATCCAGGCCCTGGGGGTGGGAGAGAAGCGGGGTAGTGCCAGCAGGGAGTCAGCTGGTGCTGAGGCAGCCATGAGGCAGCAGGACCCACCTTGGCAGTTTTCAGGAGCCCATCGTTGGTTTTGGGGTCAGTGGTGATCTCGAAGTCGCCCTGTGGGTCCCCGCTGCGGATGCGGTAGACGGCGTTCCAGGCCGGGGAGCCTGGCAGGTCCTGGTCTGTCACGTGCAGCCGGGCCACCACCACCCCCACCTCATTCTCGTCCACTGATGACTCATACTGCAAGATGGGACAGGGACAGTCACCTGTGTGGCCCCAGGCACCCCAGGTGGGAGCTGGTGCCACGATGCCCGGGGAGGGCAGCAGCTGGGGCTGCGTGGTACCGTGGCAGGGTCGAAGACGGGAGGGTTGTCATTGGCATCAGTGACTTTGATGATGGCAGTGGCAGTGTTGGTCAGGCCAAAACCTTCCTGGTCTGCAGCCTGGATGATCAGCGTGTAGTTGGGAGTGGTCTGCAGAGCAAAATCATCCCAGTTAGGGCTGGGGTGGGGATTGGGGTGTTTCCCTCCTCCAGGCATCACCTGCCTGCTCCTCCACCCTTCTCCAGCCTCGCTGTTTCCTGCTGGCACACAGGCAGCTGATGTCCTGGCTGCCCACCTAAGGGGCTGGCACTGTACCCACTCCAGGGCTCAGCAAGGCTGGGGGCTCCTGGAGGGTCCCCAGCATAGCTCCTGTAGACACCCCTACAGCCAGGGACAGTGACCCAGGGATGGCATGTCCCAGAACCAGATGGACCCCAGGGCTGCAGTATCCCTTTCTCCCCATGGCACATCCCACTGTGGGGCAGCCCAGGTTCCCTTGGGCTGTGGCAAGGGGCCCACCTCCCGGTCCAGTCCCGTGCCAATGACACTGATGATGCCGTTCTTGGCGTTGATGGTGAACATCTGCTGTGCACCCTTGGGCTCCTCGCTGAGGATGGAGTAGCCGATGATGCCATTGTTCACATTGATTGCATCATCTGCGTCCGTAGCGTTCACGGTCATCACAGATGTGCCTGGACATGGGGACAAGCCAGGGAGATGTTACTGATGAGACAGAATCCACTGGACACCCTGGCACTGCTCACGCTCAGGGCTCTGCGTGGTCCCAGCTCAGAGTCGCCCACGTTACCCGGCTTTGCGTTCTCCTCAATGTAGCCAACAAAGACTTCCTGGGTGAAGACCGGCCGGTTGTCGTTCTGGTCAGTGACGGTGATGATGATCTCCATGGGGTCTTCCACGGGCTGCCCGTTGGCCGACACGGCGTGGGAGTAGAGCTGCAAGGGCACAGTCAGTGTGCGTGCAGTGCCCAGGACCGTCCCTGTCCCGCCACAGATGCCCCCTCACTCACCACGTATTTGTTCTTCTCCTCCCGGTCCAGGGGTTTGGTCACCTCCAGCCACCCCGTCTCCCTCTCGATGATGAACACACCCACGGGGATGGTGTCCGCTCCCTGCCCCGTGATGCTGTAGAAAACCTTGGTCTCCTTGTCCTTGTTGGATTTGATCTGGCAGCGAGGCAGGAAGAGGAGGGTGAGCCATGTCCCAGTGCCCCAGGGATCCCTCGGGGCCCTGCCCGGTCCCCACGGGCACACCCACCTGCACCAGCTTCTTGGGGAAAGGCCCCCGCTCGTTCTCAGGGCAGTTGATGGGGGGGATGACCCAGTCCCTCTTCTGCCGCCGGAGGCCGTGTCCGTGCTCCGGGAATATCAGCACGTCTGGCACTGTGCTCTGTTGGGACAGTGGCTCTGCTCAGTGCCAGCCCCTTGCTGAGCGCTCTGCACCAGGGACAGAGGCTGCCGTGACCCCAGGGAGTGGGTCTGAGCGTCACCTGCTGCATCTGCTCATGGTGTCGGTGCTGGTGCCGCCGCCGGTGCAGTGTCACCTTGGCTGAATGCCTCTTGCCCACCGTGTCCCAGGTGTGCACAGCAAAGGTGATGTCCCGCTGCTGGAGCTGCAGGGGCCGGGTGGCAGTGACAATGCCATCCCTGCTCACCTTGAAGCGCGTGTCATCCGGGAGGAAGGCGGCACGGTGCGACTCGCCACAGTCCACAAAGCTCACTGGGGACAGGGGACCGAGTGGCAGAGGGTTCTGGGGACATGGGCACACACAGCACAGCCCCACCCCAGCACTGTGTGGGGTCACAGCAGTGGTGGGATGCTCCACACACAGTGACACATGCCCTGCCAGGATTCCATCCTGGGCACAACACACACTGCATCCCTGCCCTGGCTTTGGTCCAGGATGGGACACAGCAGGACCTACCGTGCCACAGGATCCCTGCCGGACAGTGACAATGGGGCAAGTGGCACCTGGCACAGCATGTTCCAGTCCCCAGCACCATGTATGGCATGGCACCAGGCACGGCACATCCCCATATGGGTGTATCCCTGTGGCACAGCATGTCCCCAAGCATGGCATGTCACCACCACTGTGCCCACTCTGCCCCAGCAGCTTTTCCAATAAAAACAAGGGCAGCAGTCATCCACCTGCACTGGCACCCAGTGCCCTGGCAGCCAGGCCCCTCAACCTGCCCAGGCACCTCCGGGACCCCCAGCCCCAGGGACAGGCGCGGGCCCGGTGTCACTAGCTGGGCACAGTGGAGCTGGGCCACCACGAGGCAGCGGTCAGCGGGCATCACATGAGCCGTGCCGCGCTCCCGAACAAACATCCTTTGTTTGGGACAGAGTTATTGGAGCCAGCGGCACCCGGGCTCCGCAGCCAGCGCTGCCTCCATCGCCCCGGCGTGACCCGTGCCGCGGTGGGCGGCAGGCAGCGCCGAACGGATCGGATCGGAACGGAACGGGGCCCGTGGGTTACGTCAGCCCACGAGCAGCCCAGGAATCCGGGGTGGCTGCGGGATGGAGGGGGAGCAATCGCTGCCCCCCTGCCCACCACGGTGCCCCCGACCCGGCCCGGGAGGAGCCGCCGGCGCGGTGCCAGCCCCGCTCAGCCCCACGGCGGGACCCCCGGCCAGGGCGGGCGGAGCCGGCGGGGCCGGCTGGGCAGGAACGTGCCGGGGCAGGCGGGGAAGGAGAGGCAGCCGCGGGCGCAGCCGCCGTGCTCGGCGCTGTTCCAGGGCCCGGGGGGGTAGCGAGGGGCGGCACGGAGCCCCCAGCCCCACACTGGCTGCAATGGGCGCTCAGCGCTCAGCCCGCACTGGGTTCGAGGAGGGTGCTCTGAACCCGCTCCCCCCTTCCCGCTCTCCCCCTTTCCAACTCCCCCCCTTCCCACCTGGCTGTGCACAACCTGTTTTTCCAGCTTGGCTGAAGGAGGGGTGGCCCCAGCGCTCCTCTCCCCGGGGCTGGGAGCTGGGGGGGTGGAGGGGGGGCCCTCTCCTGGGAATGATGGGGGTGGGAGAAAAGGAGAGCTCAGGGAGTCCTACAGGGGGATCCCCCCACTTCAGTCCCCCACCACCACCTACAGGACACTGGGACAACCAAACTGGGACAACCAGGCTGCCAAGCAGGGTGTGGGGCTGAGACCCCGCACAGGGGATCAGGGCAGCCCCCCAGAGCCACCTCCTGTCCTGTGAGGTCTCAATGGGGCTGGGCACAGGCAGAGCAGGGTGTCCCCATCCCTGCAGTGCCACCACCCCGTGTGTTACACACGCAGCTGTGCCAGGGCAAGGGGCTCACCCCGGGGTGAAGGTGCTGCGGGTGACACATCCCACTGACGTCACCCCAGTTTCGCTGTGACTTCAGACTCTCGAGGTTTCTCCACCCAGGACCGACGGGCACTGTCCCAGCCCCCACCACGTCCCCGAGCCCCCCAAGCCCCCCGACCCACAGAGCAGAGCCCTGGTGACGCCGCAGCCCCACGCAGGTGCTGTTGTTCGCCGCCCCGGCGCCGCGCGGGGCCTGTCTGGGCCTGTCGGAGGGAAAACATCGCGCTCAACTCATCAAGCTAATTACAGGCCAGCTTGTCAGCCCTGCTACAAGCTGTGGGTGCTCGGTGGCCCAGCATGGCCTGGCATCCACGAGGCTCGGCCACCCCATGGCTGGCATTGCTGTGGCACAGCTGTGACTCACTGGGTGCCACACAGGCCTCAAGGGCAGATGGTCCCTTCTTTCCTCCCACGCCCTGGCTGTGCCCGGAACCCAAAACTGAAAGTGCCGGTGCCAGACAGAGGATTTCCAGCAGGTCTCAGTGCTGTGGGGGAAGTCAGCAGGGCTGCCCGTCACCCTGGTATCAGGCCCAGCCCTGATGGACGTTGGTTATTGCACGTTAATGATCAACCACAAGGCAAACACACACAATTCCTGGGGTAGGGGCAGGGTCCAACTCCTGGCTCTCCCAGGCGAAGCCGTTAGAGCTGAGGATGTTTGGGAGCCTTGGTGCAGCACTGGGTGCTTGGTACCCCTCGGTTCTGTGCCCACCCAGCCCACCCTGGCACACACACTGCAGTGCCAGCACCGCTCTCAGCCATGAACTGGTGCAGATGGTGACAGCCACTGCACACAGCCCCAGAGCCCACGCAGTCCCTTTTGGGAGCCCGGAGTGGCAGCAGGTCCCCAGCACAGGGGTCCCCAGTGCCCCCTTGCCACACCAGAACAGGGCTTTAGTGCCAACACAGTGGGACACCAACGTCCCCAAAAGCCCAGGAGCCCATCCTGGTGGCCGTCCCCATGCCAAGAGCTGCCCTGGGGGTGCACACAGTGGGTCCAAAGGGGGGCTCACCCTGGTGAACCCAGGGTGCCAGGTGAGGCACGGGGCAGGGAGGCGCCTGCGTGCCCCACACCCCGGCCTGCCGGCCCCGACAGGTCTGCGGTGCCTGAGTCAGCGCCGCCCGCGCCGGCGCGCCCCGGGGAGCGGCTGCCGCTGCCCCCGCGCCCGGCCCGCCGTGCCAGCCCCGGCACTGCCCCCACTGCGGCCCCAGCGCTGCGGGGACACACACCGGGCTCTGCCCCCTCTGCCACTGCCACCACAGCAAGCCTGTCCCCACCGCCACAGCGCCATCCCCACCGCCACAGCACTGTCCCCACGCCCGCGGCCATGCCAGCACCACTCGGGCACGGAGCCACGGCTTTTTTTGCCCACCCCCGTCCCGGACACCCCCCCTGTACCCATAGTCCCGTCCCCGTCCTCACAGCCCCCCTGTCCTCCACAGCCTGTTGTCCCGCTGTCCTCACCCCGTCCGAGGGCCCGTCCCGCCGCCACGCTGTCCCGCGGCACCGTCAGGGCGAAGGTCTCGGCGGCAAAGCCGGGCTGGCACGACGCTGCCCGCTGGCACAGCCGCCGCTCGCACTGTCCGGAGAGAGACGTTAGCACCGGGCACGGTCCCGAGCGAGGTCCCGCGGCCCCGGGCAGGGTCTCGGCGGGGTCCTGCCGCCCATTCCGTGGCTCACCTGGAGCAGGAGCAAGAAGAGGCAGAACGGGACCGAGCAGCCCGCCCGCCGCCCCATGGCCGGAGCTGCAGCCGGTGCCGGTGCCGGTTGGTGCCGGAGGGATCGGGCGCTGCCGCCACGGAGTCGCAGGTGCGTCCGGTCCCCTCCCGCTCCCTCCTCGCAGGTGTCCGACCCCGCGAGAACCGCCCCGTCCCGCCCCGACGGGAGGCGGTCCCGCCCCGCCCGCACTCGGAACGCCGGTATTCCCGGTACCTCCGACGCCCGGTATCCCGGTACCCCCCTCGGTACCGGTGCGGAACTTCTCCCACGGTCCCCGGTACCCCCAGTACCCCACCAGCCCCCGGTACCCCAACACCCCCGGTGCTCTGCCGTCCCGGGTACCCCGGCTCGCCGTGCCTCTGACACTCCCCGTCCCAGCCACACAGCCCTCGAGCTTTCCGTGCCTCTCCCACCCAGGGCAGTGCGAGCAGGGGGTGTTGGGGGGTGACAGGAGCCAGGCACACCCCAGGGTGCCCCCATGCCATGGCCCCAGATCCCAGCTCTGCAGCAGGGGACAAACATCGTACCCAGGGACCCCTCGGGCAGGAAGGGCCTTCAGGATGCTGCAGTCCCCTGTACCCCTCTGTCCCAAAGCACAGCACTGGGGGTGACCCTAGGGAAGGGGACTCCCAGTAACATCAGCTGTCCCCATCCCATGTGTCAGGAGCTGATCCTGGAGCCAATGGGAGACCCCCAGAGCTCGGGGTCCTGCCAGGGCGAGAGGCTGCTCTGCCCACCCATGCCAGCACCCATGGTCATCTCAGGGGGTTGGGGTGGCAGCAGGGCTCTCGCTGCCTGGGCCAGGGGAGATTTAGCACCATGAATGCCCAATGCCACCAGTGTCACTCCCATGAAGGACAAACTTGTGGTCAGTGCCCTGCCCATGTCCATCAGCACCCTTTGGGGGACATGGGCACTGCCCATGCATGGGTGACACTGCAGCTGTGCCACAGGTTCCACACTGCAGTGGGCAAGGGGGGACGGGGCTGGGGCCAGCACCAATCTCCAGGGCACAAAGTGACACAGAGCCTGGAACATCTAAAAAAACCAAATCCTTTATTAAAACTGACCCAGCTCCCATCCCCTTGTCCGCAGTATCACACGCCATCATTTCATACCTTAAAAAATAGATAATAACCACAAAAACGCAGGCGAGGAGGTGAGGGGGCTGCGCTGGGGTGGGGGGCACAGCAGGGGGAACCCCCAAGGCACAAAAGCAGCAATAAGGCAGGGGCAGCAGCGGGCTGGGGGTCCCTAATCGTCCTCCTCGCCGCCGCCGTAGAGCTCGGCCAGCTTGCGGAAGCGGCCGCCCCAGTCGTTGAGGTAGTCGTAGTCCTGGTCGCCGTCGGAGGCGGAGGAGTTGAGGGAGCTGAGCGAGGTGGCCTCCGAGCCGCTGCCCTCGTAGTCGAACACCAGCAGCGAGTCGTAGGGGGGGGCCGTGGGGTCCGTGTCGGCCGCCTTCAGGTTCTGGGGGAGCACAGGGGTCAGCACCCGCGTCCCCGGAGCTGTCACCCCCCGGGCTCTCCAGCACTCACCTCGTCGATGAAGTTGCCGATCTCGTCGGGGTTGGCGGGGCGGGGCCGGTACTGCGGGGCTGGCAGGAGGGTGGGGGCCACGTCATTGCGGATCACCTCGGGCCGGGCGTCCAGCCCCCGGTGCAGCTGCCGCAGGTCGTAGTTCTGGGGACACACATACACATGGAGAGGAGCAGAGTCAGAGAGCCCAGGCTGTCACCAGGCTCCTGACCCCCACACCCACCTGGTCCTCCTCGCCGCCACCCTCCTCCCCGTAGTAGAAGATGTTGTCCCTTGTGTCATCTTCGGGCAGCAGCAGCGGCTCCTTCGTCACCTTCCTCCTCCTCACAAAGAGCAGCAGCAGCAGCAGGATGACTGGGGGGAAGAGTGCCATCAGCAGGGACACGTGTGCCCCACTGTGCCCAGAGCTGGGCTGTCCCCACAGCCCCAGGAGCCCCACTCACGCAGCAGGGCCAGCAGCGCGCCCAGGGTGGCGAGGACGAAGGGCAGGGTGGTGACAGGCTGGGACCTCTGGGGACAGCCCTGTGCCTGCCCCTCACAGGCGCAGACCCGTGCGGTGACAATGGTCACTTGGGCTCTGCCCGGCTGGTCCAGCAGCCGCAGGTACACGCTGTAGGTGTCGGGCTCCAACGGTGCCACCAGCTGCAGCGTCACCGTGTCACCTACATGGGATGGGGGGCTCACGGACGATGCACCAGGAATGCTGCCTCTGCCGAGGAGCCCCCACATGACGTTCAGCCCCCTGCAATACCTGCGTCCCCCACCTCCACAGCCCAGCTGTCCCCTGAGCCGTGGGTGAGCTCGGCGCGGAAGGGGCCGGTGTTGGGGGGCAGGTCCCGGTCGGTGACGGTGAGGAGCTGGGGCTGGGGGCTGCGCTGGCAGACAGTGATGTCCCGTGGCTCGGCCTCGGGGCCGTTGTCGTTCACATCCAGCAGGGTGAGGAGCAGCGTGCCCGTGCCCGTGCCCGGCGGTGAGCCTGGGGGGAAAAATTCTAGAGGGGGGGAACCTCAAACCCAGGACCCTCATGGGGACATGGGTGACTGAACAGGCATGGGGACGGGGGGGCTCAAAACCAAGACTTTCCCCGGGACAAAGACTGTCTGGGCAAGGGTGGGAACAGCGAGGAGTGATGCGGGAGGGGGCAGTCCCAAACCCAGGATCCTCAGGGGGCTGGGGTGCCCCGGGCAGGGGTGGGGCCGGGCAGCCGCAGCCCTGCTCCATGCTGGAGCTGATGTGTTTCCTGGTGATGGCAGCACGTGCCCCTCACGCGGGAGGGGGAACAAGGGCCCTTTCATGTCCCTCACCATCATCCACAGCCAGCAGCACAGCCATGTAGGTGCTGTTCTTGACAAAGGGGGACTCGCGGTCCAGCTGGTCCCGCGCGGTCACCAGGCCATTCTCGGGGTGCACAGCCAGCCAGCCCGCTGGGTCATGCCCCACCAGGTACCTGGGGGCACAGGGGAGCTGGTGCTGTGGCGAGGGGCAGCGGAGACCCCCCAAACTTCCACTCCAACCCTGTCCCTGCTCACTTGATCCTCTGGCCCTGCGCCTTGTCAGGGTCCTGGGCCGTGCAGGCTGTGAGGGTCTGCCCCGGGGGCATATCCTCTGACACTGTGGCCAGCTGCACCGGTGGCACAAACACCGGGGCCTCATTGACATCCTCCACAGTGACTGTCACCGTAGCAGTGGCCATGGGCAGCTTCACGACAAAGGGGACCTCATTGGCCACTGCCACGTGGAGCACGAACTGCTGCTTGGCCTCATAGTCCAGACCCTGGGAGAGGGGGAGACATGGGCAGTGAGAGTGGGACGGGCAGGACTCCACCTGGGCAGCACTGGGGTGACAGGGGGTGACCCAGACCTGGGCGGTGCGCAGGATGCCCTCGTTGGTGGCAGGGTCGGTGCTGATGGCGAAGGCTCCCCCATCGTTGCCGCGCAGGATGGAGTAGACGGCTCGCCAGGCCGGCGTGCCGGGCTCGTCCAGGTCGGTGACAGCCAGCCTGGCCACCTCCCGCCCGGCCACGTTCTCTGGCACGGCCGCCTCGTACTGCGGGTCAGGGGCACCGTCAGCACCACGGCCCGGCGGGCACCGGGGGGGGTTAACACCCAGCAGGGGGGCCCACGTTACCGTTTTGGGGTCGAACTCGGGGGCGTTGTCATTGACATCAGCGATCTCAATGACGGCCAGCGCTGTGGTGGTCAGTCCCTCCCCATCCAGGTCAGCTGCCTGCACGGTCAGTGTGTACTCCCGCACGTGCTGTGGTGGACAGACAGACAGACAGACGCCGTGTCAGCCCCTGCCTGGGCTGGGCCCCTGCCCCCCGGTGCTGCAGAGCCCACCTCCCGGTCGAGGCCGCTGGCAATGACGCTGAGGGTGCCGGTGGCCCGGTTGACAGTGAACATTTGGGGATGGGGCTCCCGTGGCTCCTGGCTGAGGATGGAGTAGGCGATGACACCATTGTAGGTCTCCACTGCATCGTCCGCATCCGTGGCTGTCACCTGCATGATGGAGGTGCCTGGGGGTGTGGAAGTGCAGGTGAGGGGGATGCTGGGGGCACAGTGCCGGGGCTGTGCTCCAGGAACATGGCTGGTGGGATGCAGAGCTTCCCCAAAGCACAGGGTCCTACCTGGCAGAGCTCCCTCTGGCACAGAGCCCCTGAACACCTCCTGCGTGAACTGGGGCTTGTTGTCATTCTGGTCTGTCACCGTCACGATGATCTCCATCGGCTCCTCCACTGGCTTCCCGTTCTCAGACACGGCGTGGGAGAAGAGCTGCGGGGTGGGGTGTGAGTGGGGGGCCTGACAGAGCACCCCAACATCCCCCTGGTGTCCCCAGGCAGGGGACAAGTACCTACGTGGTACTTGTCGATGTGCTCGCGGTCCAGCGGCTGCGTCACTTTCATCCAGCCCGACTCCTTCTCAATGGTGAAGATGCCCTCGGGGGGGGCATCTGCTCCCTGCCCTGTGATGCTGTAGAAGATCTTGGTGTCTCTGTCGCGGTTGGATTTGATCTGGGAGGAGATGCAGACCAAGGGATGGGCTCAGCATCCCCCAGCACCCACCTCCATGCCCAAAGCCCCTGCCCAGACCGACCAGTGTCATACCTGAACCAGCTTTTTGGGGAAGGGGCCCCTCTCATTCTCAGGAACCTTGATGGGGGGGATCACCCAGTCCCTCTTCTGCCTCCTGAGAGCAGCTCGAGCCCTGGGCAGCTCCTGTGGGGCGGAGCTGAGTGAGGGCACAGCCGGCGAGGGGAGCAGGGGTGGGGGATACGCGGCGCAGCGTTACCTGGGGGGAGCGCCTGCTCTCTGCGGGAGCTGGGGCAGGCTCTGGCTGGCCAGCGGCACACCGGGGAGAACCAGCATCCCGGGGGGGGACGGCGAGCGCCCTGCCCACCCCCGGCAGCCGCACGGGGCCCCCGTCCTCCCGCACCCCGACATCGGGCTCCTCCGTGCTGTACGGCCCCGCGCAGCCTCCGGAGCTCCCTGCGAGGGTGAGGGGTCAGGGGGATGGGGGGGACCTCTCCCCGACACCCCCGAGCCGCAACCACAGCTCCAGGACCCTGCAATCCCCCGGAGACCCGAGGCGGAGTGAGGCAGGGGGCGGTAGAAGAGAGGGAGAGGACACCGGGAGCGGGGCAGGGAACACCGAGCGCCGTACGGGAGCGCAGTGGAAGTTTCGGTGGAAGTTTCGGCTTTGTTTCACAGATGATGGGAAATTCCTGGGCGGGCAGAGCCCTGCCCCAGCCCCCTCCCGGTGTGTCACCCCCTCGGGGCTCCCAACCCCCCGTGGCCGGATCATCGGGCACTGAATCTCCCTCCCCCGCCTCCCACGCTGCATCCCTCGTGCTGGACACGGCCCCGGCTCCGCACCCCCCGGGGCAAGGATTAGGGGATTAGCGGAGCTGAGCCAGCTCCGGGCGGCCGAGCGGCCCCGGGCGGGGCCGGGGGGGCTGCGGAAGGCGTGGAATGGGGCAGGGAGAGCGGTGCCCCACGGCTGCTCCACACCGGAGGGACCGAGCCCGAGGGCGGCGGTGTGGGGCCATGTGGGGAGCAGCAACCGTGCCCCGAGGGCAGCACCGGGGCCCCTCCCAGTCGCGATGGCCGCGATAAGGGACTTTAATGGGGCCGGAGGGGCATCAGTCACCCGGCAAGCGGGACACGAGGAGCCCGGGGAAGCCCCCAACTCCCGGCATGGGGAGCCCCCAGCCCCGCTCCCCAGCCGTGGCGCGCGTTGCTGTTCCCTCCGAAGGGCGGGCGGCACAGGGGGTACCCCACCCTGTCCTCGGGGGTCCCTCCGTGGAGGGAGGGCCCACAGGGCACCGAGCCCGCTGGGTGCCGAGGCGGAGCCGCACGGTCACTGCGGGGGCCGTGAGCTGCCCACCGAGGGGGTCGCAGCGGCGTGGGCAGACCCCCGCCTGTGCCCACAGCAGGGGCCTGGCAGCGCCCACCTCCAGTCGTGGCAGGCGTAGCTGATGGGAAAGGGATGTGAAACGGGATGTGGTGTCCACAGCAGACAGAGGTCGGGGCCGCTCCCTGGCACTTACCGCCAAGGAGAGCTTTTAGTGCTCCCGCGGCCATTAGACGAGCGCTGGCTCCGGCCGCGTTCCCGGGCAGCCCCAATCCCCCGGGAGCCGCCGAGCGAGGAGGGCACCGGGCCCGGGCCGAGCGCCGGCAGCGGGCCAGGAGCTGGCAGCAGCAAGACCCTGCCCAGCCTCGGGCCGGCCACAGCCCGCACCCCACGGCCGGAGAAGGGGGGCCCTGGGGCTCCCGGCCCCATTGCCAGCCCGGCGCCGGCCGCCCACCCTGCGGGGACCCAGCCCTGCTCGCAGCGGGCGCCGCACGGCTGGGCCAAAGGCGCTGGCATCAGCCGCCACCAGCCCAGGGAGAGCAGACGGGCACCGCCAGCCCCGCGGGGCACAGCCAGCCCCATGGCCGACCCCCTCACCCGGGGACCCCGCCAGCCCCACAGCACCGCGAAGTCCTCCCGAAAAACAGCGGCCCCACCACCGGAGGCAAAGCGATCCTGATCCCGGCAGTGAGGGAGGCCCTGCCGCCCCCGCAGTGCTCGGAGCCCCGATTCCCGTCCCGATGGCGGCCCCAGGCCGTCCCCGAGGTGTTCCGGGGGTCCCGGTGCCGCCCGCCCCGACGGTGCGAGTTACCTGGGGCGGGGAGCGGCCCGCGGCGCAGCCCCGGGAGGACGCGCGGCGGGGCCGGGGACAGGGCGGCCGCCGGCAGGAGCGGGGAGAGGAGGAGGAGGATGAAGATGGAGAGCGGGCAGAGCCCGGAGCGCGGCCCCCGCATGGCCCGTCCGTTGCTGCCGCCGCCGCCGCCGCTCCGGTCGCCGCCCGCCGCGTCCCGCCCCGTCCCGCCCCGCAACGCCCCAGGTGAGGCGGCGGCCGCGCAGGTACCGCCCCGCCCCGGAGAGCGGCCCCAGCACGCCCCAGGCATCCCCCCGCAATGCCCTGGACCCCTCCATTACCCCCGGGACCCTCCTACCGGGGATTCACCCCCTACAACACCCCCGGCAATCCCCGTTACACCGCGGTGCTCCTCTGGAAACCTCCGGCAGCCTCCGATACAACACACCGGGCACCCCCGGTATTCCCCTGGAGCCCCACGGCAATCCCAGCACCCCATGTTACCTCCCGGGCACCCACCCGCCAAGATCCAGGCACAGCCCGGTACCCCTCGGGCACCGGCCGGTACTGGAACCTTCCATACCCTCCGGGCACACCCGGCCCCCTCTGAAATCCTCCTGCCAATCCGCGATACCTCCCGGGAGCCCTGGGGCACCGCCTGCAGCCTCTTGGAACGCCCTGGCAACTCTCGGCAATCCGCGATACCTCCCTGGTGACCCCGTTACCCTCCGGGCACCTCCCCGCTCTGTACCCATCGGCATCGCCTCGGAACCCCCTGGCACTCCCCGGCAGGCCCCGGCAATGCTCGGGCACCGCCCGCTCCCCGCCGGGCACCCCTGCTCTCTCAGTGCCGCCCCCCGGTGCCCCTCAGCGCAGCCCGGTGGACACGCCCGGGCATCCCGGTATCTCCAGGCACCCTCGTGGTGCCGCCATCCGTCCCTCCCGGTGTTCCCATGGCACCTCCCACCACCGCCCCAGCAGGAACTGCCCCCTCCCCGTTCCCCCGTGCCACCCCCGGGTGCCTCCTCCCCGTCTGCCGCCCATGGGTGCGCTGGAACTCCCGGGGGGGGGGGGGGCCCGTGTGTGCCCCCAGCCCCACTGCACTGGGGGTTCCCACCGAGGGACAGCCCCGGGGGCTCCTGGACTCCATCGTGCCCCCGGCTGGAGCAGCATCTCGTGTGCTGGGTCCCCCCGCAGGGCGCCCCCAGACCCCCCCGGGGCTGGCAGCTCTGCAGAGCCGGTTCAGCTCTCCCGGCCAAGGTCACTGACGCAACAGGGAGGGCTCCCAGCAGGCACCTGGGGGGAGCAGCCAGTGCAGCTGCAGCCATGGCACCCTGCAGCTTCACCCTCCTCCTCCTCCTCCTCCTGCTGGGACCCTCGCAGTGGGGCCGGGGGTGCTGCATGGCCATGGCCCGGCGGGTTCGGGGCAGAGCCGTGTCACTGAGCCCTGCAGCGCCTCTGTCCGTCCCACAGGACGTGCTGATATTCCCGGAGCACGGACACGGCCTCCGGCGGCAGAAGAGGGACTGGGTCATCCCCCCCATCAACTGCCCTGAGAACGAGCGGGGGCCTTTCCCCAAGAAGCTGGTGCAGGTGGGTGTGCCCGTGGGGACCGGGCAGGGCCCCGAGGGATCCCTGGGGCACTGGGACATGGCTCACCCTCCTCTTCCTGCCTCGCTGCCAGATCAAATCCAACAAGGACAAGGAGACCAAGGTTTTCTACAGCATCACGGGGCAGGGAGCGGACACCATCCCCGTGGGTGTGTTCATCATCGAGAGGGAGACGGGGTGGCTGGAGGTGACCAAACCCCTGGACCGGGAGGAGAAGAACAAATACGTGGTGAGTGAGGGGGCATCTGTGGCGGGACAGGGACGGTCCTGGGCACTGCACGCACACTGACTGTGCCCTTGCAGCTCTACTCCCACGCCGTGTCGGCCAACGGGCAGCCCGTGGAAGACCCCATGGAGATCATCATCACCGTCACTGACCAGAACGACAACCGGCCCATCTTCACCCAGGCAGTTTTCCACGGTTCTGTGCTGGAGGGAGCTGAGCCAGGTGGGACCACGGCCACCCCCTGGCAGGCAGCACTGGAGGGATGTGTGACAGGTCAGCCATAACCACCTGCTCCAGGCACACCGGTGCTGAGGGTGCTGGCCACCGACGCAGACGATGCAGTGAACTCCAGCAATGGCATTGTGAGCTATTCCATCCTGAGCCAGGTGCCGGAGAAGCCCCAGCCTGGGATGTTCACCATCAACAGCAGTTCTGGGCTGGTCTCCCTGGCCGTGCCGGGGCTGGTGGCAGAGGTGAGCCCCGGACTCAGCCCCCACCGACCTCACCCCACACTTGTGGGTGACACAGCCTCTTGCCACAGGTGGTCCCTGAATACACCCTAGAAATCCAGGCTGCTGACCTGGGGGGACACGGGCTGCGAGCCACCGCCACCGCCCGCGTCAGGGTGCAGGTGAGAGGCTGAGCCAGCCCCGGTGCCCCGGCGGTGCAGAGGGCAGGGCCAGGCTGTGCTGAGGCCGGTGCAGAGGGCAGGGCCAGGCTGCGGTGAGGCCGGTGCAGAGGGCAGGGCCAGGCTGTGCAGAGGCCGGTGCTGGCTCCCGACAGCCCCACGTGCCCGACTGCGGCAGCAGCGATGCGCTCCAGGTGCTTTCCATGGTGGGAGGCGAGACTGGGACGGCAGCCGGGCTGTGGCTCCTCCCGGCCCGGTGCCCCAGCCTCCCACCAGGCTCTGGGCCACTCGCCCCAGGGCCACGGCGCTGCCGGAGCGTGGGTGCCAGCGGGGCTCCTGGGAAGCCGCCCGTGCCGGCTCAGCCCAGCCGGGGAGGAGCACCCGGTTCTGCGGGAGCCCCGTGCCAGGATAGCGGCATCCAGCCACGCCAGCTCCACGGGTAGAGGCCGTGGCGCCAGGAAGGGAGGCCAGGGATGGCGTTTTGTGTGGGGGCACCGGCCGCAGGTCCCTGGCCCATGAGTGGGACACAGGAGAGCCAGGTAAGCTCGCCAGGGTGCCTCTGCAGCACCCCCACGTCAGCCGGTGCTGGGCTGGCAGTGGGAGCTGGTCCGGCTCCAGGGAGGCTGCCCGGTCCTGCCGGCTGCTGGGACGCAGCCCCAGACCGTGCTCCCACCCCATCCTGGGAGCTCCAGGAGAAGGAGGGGCCTGGCTGCCCTCAGCAGTGCTGACCTTGGCACCGGGCAGCTCCAGAGAGCTGGGCAGGGTCAATGTCCGCCCGCACGTGACACCGTGGGCAGGGATGGGGCTGCTGGGACAGGGCTGCTTCCTCGTCGGGTCCAGACTGGCTGCTGTGCTGTGCTGAGGCCCACCAGGACAGGCAGGTGAGCACAGAGCCCTGCATCCTGGTGGGAACCAGCTGGCACCCACACAGTGCCTGAGGCTGAGCACCCTGGCATGGGAAGGACGTGGGTTTCCATATCCCAGCTCTGGGGAAGAGTAAAGTGCAGGGGCTTGGCTGCAGCACAAGAAGGCAGATGGTGCTGCCAGGACAGGTCCCAGCCCTGCTCTCCTCTCTGCCATAGGCTGATGGCATGTCTGAGGTGGGAAAGGGCACCCTGACCACCCACGTGCTGAACACGGCCACGGGGCTGCCGGCAGCCGGCCTTGGCGTCCGCCTGGCCCAGCTGCAGGAGCCAGGGCTGCAGTGGATGGAGCTGGCACACAGGTACGAGAGCTGGTGGCACCTGTGGGGCAGGGACACTGCTGCCAGGGCTCTGTGAGCTTGGCCAAAGGCTCCTGTCACAAGTGTCTGCCCAGCCTTCACCTGGGGTTTGTTTGCTGGTGGCAGGGCTGGTGCTTGGGGGTATGGCCAGGGCAGGTTCTGGGGTGGGGCAGGGCTGTGTTTTGGGGTACAGCAGGACTGCCTTGGTCTGGTTTCAGGCACACAGATGAGGATGGGCGCTGCCAGCCCCTCCTGGCACCGGGACAGGCCAAGGCTGGCACCTACAAGCTGCACTTTGAGACAGCTGAGTACTGGCAGGGACTGGGGCACACCAGCTTCTACCCCTTCGTGGAGGTACGGAGAGTGGGGAGACTGGGACAGGTGACACAGCTTGTCTGAGGGCTGGGGCCAGGCTCAAGGGGCTGCACTCCCCTGGGCCTCACTCTGGGAGGGGGATTCCCACTGCTATCTCCTCACTCTCCCTCAGGTCGTTTTCATCATCACTGACCCGGCACAGAAGCTCCACATCCCGCTGCTGATCAGCCCCTACTCCTACACAACCTACCGGGGCAGCTAGAGGGGCACAGCCTTCCCCTGGGGACGCATGAATGATGCCACCAAGGCCATTAAAAACTCCAAACAGCACCGTTTGTCTCAAAAAATCACCTTCCACTTTTGTGGGAACAGAAGCAGCCCCAGGGGCAGCATGGTGGGGTGGGTGGGATGCCTGCAGTCCTCCAGCTGTGGTCCCCCTTGGGAGGAGAGGTTCCTGAAGATGCTCACTGGGGTCTGTTTAAAGACACTCAGCAGGAAAAGGGCACAGCCCCACTACCAGTGTGCCAGTGGGACCCTCAGTGCTGCCAGCATCAGGTGGGCACTGAAACAAGGCCAGCAGGGCCCTTCCCCAGTTCCTGCCCCGGGATGGGGAAGGAGAGTGGCTGGAAACCCAGGTTGTCCAGGGGGATGCCAAAGGCTGTCAGCTTTGCCTTGAAGGTCTGCAGCATGTCGTTGTGTGCCTGCGAGGAAAGGGTCCCTGTCAGCCCCTCTGTCAGCAGAGGAGAGCTCCCTGCAGCCCCAGTCTGATTTCCAACCCCCAAGCCAAAGCCATGGAATCACAGAATCGTTTGGGTTGGAAATGCCTCTAAGATCACCGAGTCCAACTCCCCCAGCAGTGCCCAGGCCAGCACTAACCCACGTCCCCAAGTGCCCCATCCACACGGCTCTTACACCTCTCCAGGACTCCTCCCTGCCCTTACCTTGCAGACTCTGGCCAGCTGGATCTGCAGGTCCTGGATGGTGGCATTCTTGGAATTGAGCACATCCTGCAAGGGGAGGTTGGGATGAGGCTACTCTGCCCAGCCCTGGGGACGTGCTGGCCGTGCCCCGGTGGCCGTGGCGTGGCAGAGCACACGAGGCAGCACGGCCTGGGCAGCTGGCCACCACCCTGCCCCCTCTGAGTGGCACTGCCAGGGACAGCCAGCCCCGGGCAGGGACAGCAGCTCCCGATGAACACCACAGCCATCCCTGTCACTGGGAGCGCTGGCAGCACCTGCTCTGCTCCAGCAGCACCACCCTGCTGCCGCGGCACCGGGGAATTACAGGGAGCCAGGCTGCCCCAGGCAGCTGACAGGAGGAATTCAGGGACCCCAGCAGCTGCAGGAGAGCCCGACGCCAGTGATGCCATCCCAGGAATGTGTTTTCCTTCCACATGCTGGGAGGTGACACATCCGCTGCCTGTGCCATAGGCCTGGTATGCATCCCAGAGCGTCCCAGAGCCTCCCCGACTCCCCCTGCAGCGGCGATCTGGCTGGGGACAAGCAGGAGGGCACCAGGTGGTGGAGCCCTCGTTCCCTGTGTCTGTGCCCAACCCGCACAAGCGCTGCTCCCGGCTCCAGCTGCGGCAGGCTGCAGGAATGTGGGTCTCCAGGCTCTCTGCAGAGGTATTTTTAGCACGGCAGACACCGCAGAGCCCCAGGATCCTGTCTGCACCGTCCCCTTGGCCAGGCGAGGCTCACCAGGTGCAGCCCCCCCTGCACAGAGCCCCTGGGTGCCACTGGACCCGCTGGCAGTCAGCTGGCTGTGTGGCAGCACAGGGTGCCAGCAGTGCCATGGAGCCTGCGGCCATGCTCCTCCAGACAGGCCCCAGCTGAGGGACAGATCAGTGCCAAACTCCAACACCCACACGCTCCGCTCTCGAGGCAGAGCCGAGTGCCCTGCGGCACCACACGTGGCCCTGGGAGTGCTGGCAATGAGTGACAAGTGACGTGCCACCTACAGCCATGCAGGATGGGCACTGCTGCTTTCCAGGGACAGCAGGCACCCCACAGTGGGCTCTGCCCCCCAGATCCAGCCCTCGCCGGGCCCCAGTACCTCCAGCTTGTGCGAGACCAAGGAGAGAGCGCTGGGGTCGAGGTTGGAGGCTGCAAGGACCTCGCTGAGCTCCACCTCCTTCTGCTCCAGGAGGGTGAGGAGTCCGTGCAGCTTCCGCTCCAGGAGCAGGTTCTTGTAGCCCGTTTTTTGCTGCACCTCGTTAATGGCTCTGGTGAAGTTCTGATAGAGGTCATCCCGCTCTTCCTGGACCTGTTCCAGTGGGCAGCACAGTGTCACAGCACCCTCAGGACCCCAGGGGCAGCACAGCGTCACAGCACCCTCAGGACCCCGGGGGACACGGGGGCATGCACAGTGGTGTGGAGCACAAACACGGCAGAAGACTGGTCCAGCAGCTCAGCCCAGCCGTTCCCCATGGCACCTGCAGCCCACAGGGAAGGCAGGTGCTGCAGCGCAGCCTCCCCCCTCCCCTCTTCCCTCCCTCTCTCCCTCTGTCCATGGTGCAGCACCTGCGCTTCTCCCTCCTCCTCCTCCTCCTCCTCCCCTCCAGGCATGGAATGCCCCAACGGGCTCCCTGCAGCGCTAATTCAGACCCCAGCGAGGGCCCCCGGCACACGGGGGTCTCTCAACTCATCCCCACAGCTGGCAGCAGTCCCTGGCTCACAGCTAGTTAATAAGTGTCCTAATTAGGACACAGTCTCTCCTCCAAAGCCTATTTCTGAACGCTCTGAATCTGGCGCTGTCTTAATGATGGATTGTTAATGAGGCCTCGGATCAATGTTCATATTCCTGGGGATTTCTACGAATTGCAAATGAGCTCTCTCCTGACTCTTAAGATTTATCTGGGTTAGTGGGGGGGAGCACTGGCTCTGCAGGGCTGTTCCTGAGCACCCCAGAATGGGAGGGAGCGATCCTGGAGCCCTGGCAGAAGGAGGGGCCCGTGGCAATGCCCCCATCCAGCTCTGCCCCACGCAGCCCAGGCAGCCTGGGGCCCTGCTGGAGCGTGCATGACTGCTCAGCAAAGGACAAGGCCAGGCCTGTCTGCTGACCGTGGGAGAGGCTGGAGCTGGGAGCAGCTTTGCTGGGAGCAGCGGTTATCACCCGACTCGGGATTAGCTTTGCAAAGCCCTGGGCTAAGCACAGCCTCTGCTGAGCCCCACGCCCTGTCCTCTGCAGAGGGTTTGCAGGAGGTTTGGAGAGGGAATGGGATGCCCAGCCTTGCCTGTAGGTCTCACCTGACTGAACCGCTGCTCCAGCACCTCGTGTTCCCACTGAAGGTCCTTCAGTTCCTTCTGAGCGATTTTCAGATGGGCTTTGGACTTCTGTGAATGGGAAAGGAGGGTTAAAGAGCACAGGATTGTCTGGGAAGTGTTGGAGATGTGTTCTGGGAAGGGAGGAGAGTGAGCAGCAGAGAGAAAACCAGGCAGCACCCACATCAACCTGCAGTGGGGCTGCTCTCCCTCCCAGTCTCTCTTTGGATTCCCATCTGAGACCCCACAAATTCACAGTAAGCAGAACAAGACTTGCTTTGCCTAGCAATCACAGCACACCAAGTGGCAGAGCGCAGTGTTTTCCCTCCAGGAACGAGCCCATGGAAGGACAGGGCTGGGCACTCACCATCAGGGCCTCCTTGTCCCTGTAATAGTTAACCAACTTCTTCTGCAGCTCAGCCACCAGCTCCTGGGCCTCGTGCAGCGGCTCTGTCAGCCCCTTATTCTCACGCACCACATCTGCCTTCTCCTTTTCCAGCACAGCCTCCTTCTTCTTCAGTTCTTCCACCTGCTCCTGTTCTTGGGAACATAAGTGCTGGCTCCTGGGACTGCCCAGCCCTTCAGAGTGCCCCAGACCCTCAGGACACCATCCCCACTCATGTACAGGCCACCAGCAGCACCCACAGTGACACCTGGAACAGCCATATCCAGCTGACACCCTGGCAGGAGCAGTCCCTGGGTGCAGGGGTGGCACAGGGACGGGCAATACCTTCAGGAGGTTGATGAGTGTCAGGTTTTTGGCGGTGATGTCGTTGTAGTAGTTCTTGATGGCACCAAAAGCCCCCTCGTGGTTCCCTATCAGCTCGCTGATCTGGGTGTTTTTCCTCTCCTCCAGCTCATGGATCTCTGTCTTCCTCCGCAGGTCCAGCTCGTCCCTCAGTGCCTGCATCTTCCTCGTGTACTTGGCCTCCATCTCTGGGGGAAAATTGTCAGAGCTGGGGAAAAACTGACTGAAACTGGGGAGGAAAAGTGACCAGAATGGGGAAGGGAGAAAAAACAGCCAAAACTATGTGGGTTGGGACCAGCTGGAGCTGAGAGGGAAAAACAGCCAGAACTGGAGGGCAAACTAGACTGATCTGGGGAGGAAAAGCAGCTGGAACTTATGGGGAAAACTGGCCAGAAACTTGGGTGGGGGAGATCAGCCAGAACTGAGGTGGAAGCTGACCAGAACTGGAAGGAAAAATGGCCAGATGAGGGAAGGGGAAAATGGCCAGAACTGGGGAGAACCTGCCCCCATGTGCTCAAGGTGCTGCTTGGGAAGCAGAAGCAGCTCTCCCTGTCGTGCTCCTCTGGGATCTGCCTCGTGCCCTCACCTTTGGTCTGCAGCTCGAAGTCACTGCGCAGCCGGGCCATCTCCTCCTCGTGTTTCTGTGAGGAAGCAACTCCGTGTTGGAAGAAACAACCAAATCCCAAGCCAGCCCAACCCCAGGGATTCCCTCCTGCTCTTTGGGAAAGGATTCTGATCCCATGTTGATGCAAACAGTGGCTTGTCATTTCTCCAGCTGCTCTCACAGCTCCCCACTGTGGGAGAGGGGTCACCCAGGAACCCCTTCTCCCCATTCCTGCACCAGAAACCCCAACCCACCCCACAGAGAGCCAGGGAGGCAAGATCCCACTCCTGCTCCCACGCTGGGGATGAGGCACCTCACAGGACATACCAGGCAGAGTTTTGAGATGGCTGCCTCATTGGCCAACTCCTGCTCCTTCAGCCTTGTGTTCAAGGAGCGTTTCTCCTTCCACATCTCCTCCTCCTGCTCCCAGTGATCCTTCTGGGCCCTCCTCAGGGACAGGACTCCCTCTGCCTTCAGCTCCGTCAGGTTCTCCTGCTGCTCGTGCAAAAGGTGCTTCACCTTCTGCTTGTACACCTAAGGACAGGCCAGGGACAGGTGAGGGGCTCAGCAGGAGACACCTGGAACTGGGATGCTGGTGAGACATCCTTGGATAGCATCCTGCCCAGCTCCTCCTCCTCTGGTCCTTGGAGGAGGAGGAGCATCCTCTGCCCAAGGATGGCATCCCCTGCCCAGGCTCACATGGAGCCCTGCAGCCCCACCTTGATCTCCAGCTGGTGCCGCTCCTGCGCCTCCTCCATCTCTCGGTCCCGGGTGCGCAGCTCCGCCTTCCTCTCCTCCAGCTCCCGGCGGGTGATCTCCCAGTAGCCCTGGATCCGGTTACACTCCAGCTGGAAGGAGTTCCGCTCCTGCCGCTCGCGGTCCAGCTCCTGCCGCAGGCGCACCATGTGCTGCAGCAGCTGCACAGCCAAGAGAGCAGAAAGGTGAGGGGCAGGCAGGCCTGGCACAGGTGAGGGGCAGGCACAGGTGAGGGGCAAGCAGGCCTTGGGCAGGTGCCTTTGGAGAGCCCATGTCCCAGACCTGCAGGATGTGCTGGCTGTCAGAGGTGTGGGGCTGTGGAGATCCCTGACTAACCCAGCAGCTTCTGGAAAAGGAGTCACAAAACCTCACTGCCTGGGATGGGGCTCTGGCTGACAGTGTCCAGTGACACCAGTGACACCAGTAACAGCGACACCAGTGACACCGATAACAGTGACACCAGTACCAGCATTCCCAGGTATTGGAATAAAACAAGGGAGACTCCATTTCCTTCATGCAGGAAAAGCCCAGTCTTTATTCACATAACTCATTTTACACAGTTTTCACAGACCTCGTGTTTAACATCTGTTGGCTGGCAGTTTTTTACCACTTTGTTTATTGGTCAGAAGGTGCTTTGTGTGTAGGTGCTGAGGTGCAGGTTGTTTGCATTTTTCTTTTGTGGGTACTCATGGAACAGAGCTAATGTTTACGCAGGTCCTCTTATTTTTCACCCAAGAACAGGTTTTTATGTTAGCACACTATTCATTCCAAGTTAGTGTTTGCATGGGAACTTGCAAAGTACTAGCTGCACTCAGAAGAAGTGGCAGGCTAACAATCAGTTTAACAGAGCAGGCCTGGTTTTATGAGGCCTTTCTTTTATAATTCTTCTACCCATCACAACACTCAGGTGCTTAGATACTTCTGGTTCATGGAATTGTTTGGGTTGGAAAAGCCTCTAAAATGAAGTTCAACTGTTCCTCCAGCACTGCCAATGCCACCCCTAACCCATGTCCCAGGTGCCACATCCACATGACTCCTAAATCCCTCCAGGGATGGGGACCACACCTCTGCCTAGGGCAGCCTGGGCCAGGGCTGGACAACCATTTCCAAGAACGAATTTTCCCAATATCCAACTTCAACCTGCCCTGGCCCAGCCTGAGGCCGTTCCCTCTCCTCCTGTCCCTGTTCCCTGGAGCACAGCCCAACCACCCTCGCTGTCCCCTCCTGTCAGGAGCTGTGCAGAGCCACAAGGGCCCCCCTGAGCCTCCTTTGCTCCAGGCTGAGCCCCTGCCCAGCTCCCTCAGCCTCTCCCTGTGCTCCAGACCCTTCCCCAGCTCCCTCAGCCTCTCCCTGTGCTCCAGACCCTTCCCCAGCTCCATTCCCTCCCCTGGCCATGCTCCAGCCCCTCTTTCTTGTCCCGAGAGGCCCCAAGATTCTCAGCAGTGCCCAGAACCCAGGGCTGGCGAGCAGAGGGAGGGACGAGGCGGCCGCTCCTCCCCAGAGCAGCAGGAGCCGCCCTCCCCAGCCCCAGGCAGGCGCCAGTGACACAAGCCCGGCTGCTGGCCCTGTCACCCTGTGCACCTGCTGTCCCCGGGGCTGGCCAGGCGCCGGGCAGGGTCCCCGAGCTGTCCCCTCCCGTCCTGCCCGTGCTCCCCCGGCGGTGCCGCTCACCTGCTCCTTGCTCATGTCCTCCGGGTCCAGGCCATCCACCACCGCCGGGCCCGTGCCCCCTTTCCCCTTCTTTTTGGGTCCCTGAGGACAGAGAGCCAAGCGCAGCAGGTGAATGGGTGAGGAGGACACCGCGCTGCTCGGGGCCCCGGTGCCGGTCCCGGAGCACCCCCGCTCTCACGGCAGGGACCGGGACAGCGGCCACACCGAGCCGGGAACAGACCCATGGGCTGCCACTGCCGACCCAGCTCCGCGGTGAACCCCGAGGCACCTGTACCCGACATAACGCCCGAGCAGCGTCCCCGCAGTGCCGGGCACGGCGCCGGGGGCTCCGAACCCTCCCCGGGAGCGGACCGGGACAGGACGGGGCTCGCAGACATCGGGGCGCGGGGCTCCACCGCCCTCCCCTGCCCGCACACCCAGGCTGCTAGACACCCTTCAGCAGCCGCCGCGGTTCTGCTGTTCCCGGCCCCGGTTCTGCTGTTCCCGGTCCCGGCCCTGCTGTTCCCGGTCCCGGCCCAGTCCCGCTCTCACCATGGCGGCGGCACCAGCGTCTCCAAGCAACGGATTGCAGGTCCCGCGAGAGGACGGCGAGATCTCGCGAGAGCAGCACTGCGTGAGACACGCCCCCTAGCAACGCCACGCTCCGCCCTGGCAACGGAGGCGGGGCCAGCGGGGGGAGCGGCGGGGCCGCGGGGGGAGCGGGGGGACCGGGAGGGGAGCGGGGGGACCGGGAGGGGACACCGGGGAGAACCGGGGAACATCGCGGGCACCGGGCGGGGAGGAGGCGCCGGGGGGCCGTGTGGGAGAACCTGGGGACCGGGGTAACCGAGCGGATCGGGGGAACCGGGGAGTTCGGGCAAGACGGAGGGGACAAACCCGGGGGGTCCACTGTGCCCGGGCCAGGCTCCCCCACCCCCGCGCCCACCGCTGTGACCGGGGCTGTCCCCACAACTGCGGCACAGCCCCGGCTCTGCTCCCGGTGCACTCCCGGTCCCCGAGCCCCCCCGCTCCTCCCGGTCCCCTCCGCGCCCTCTCTTGTCCCCCGGTGCTCCCGCCCTTCGGCTCCGCCCATCCCGGTGTCCCCGCCTCCGGTGTCCCCGCCCCCGCCGCGGCGGGCAGGACCGTGCGGGCTGCGGGCTGGCACCGGGCCCGCTCAGCACCGGACCGGCACCGGCACCGGCATCAGCCCCGAGCCCGGCCCATGGCGGTTCCGGCAGCGGCCGGCACCGGAGGTGAGGGCGGGGGCAGAGCGGGGAGGCTCGGTCGGACCGGCACGCCCATCACCGTGGAACCGGGCCGGGCCCCGCGGGGCGCACAAGGAGATGTAGGGCGGGGGTGCAGCGGGAGGAGCTGCATGGGGGCTGCACTGGGGGGCACAGGGGGGCGCGGGGCCGAGCTGGGGGTGCCCGGCTGCAGGGGAGGGGGATTGGGGGGCGGGAACCCGACATGGGGGGGCCCGTGCCGGGAGAGTCGGGGACGGAGGGACAGAGCAGTGGGGTACCCGGAGAACGTGGGGGGACGCGGGGGTGTTCATGGGCCCGAGAGAGCCCTGGAGTGCCCCGGGGACTTGGGGGGCAGGGGGGTGCTCGCAGGGAGTGGGGTGCAGGGCGGTGACAAGGGGAGGCAGCGGGGTGGCCGGGTGGTCACACGGAGCAGGGGAGCGCACCGGGGATCTGGGCTTGCAGCGGGGTGCCCCGGGAATGTGGGGGGACACTGGGGTGCCCGGGGGTGCACAGGGGCGGTAGGGGGCTCACAGGACATGCAGGAGCTCTGGGATGCCCAGGGGAGCAGCGGGGTACACCTCGCAGCCATCCCGCACGGCTGTGGCAGTGCCGGTGTGCGGAGGGTTTGGGGACAGGGAGGTGGCGGTGCCGGTGCAGCCGAGGGGGCCCGGAATTCTGGGGGGGCCGCACCTGGCGACAGAGGCGGTGCCAGGGCTCCCCTGCCCGCCCGTCCCTCCCGCGTGTGGCCCGCACAGGACCGTGCCGTAGCCGCCAGCGTGGGGCAGCCCCGGCCGTGGCACCGGGGGAGCGGCGGGACACCGGGCCCGTGGGGGGACGGTGCCACCGGGGCGGGCTGCGGGTGCCGCGGGGTGCCCGGTGCGGGGGGTGCCGGTACCGGTGGCCGCCCGGCTTTGCGGTTGCCGTGAGTCAGCAGCACACGGCGTGCGGGAGAGATCCCTGATCCGGCCCCGCTCCCGCCAGGCAGCCGGTGAGCCCGGGCCGGAGCGGGCGGTGACACTGCCGGTGACACTGCCGGCGACACTGCCGGTGGCACGGCGGGACCATGCAGGCGGAGGCCAGAGGGGAATTCTGCAGCCGGGAGCAGCGCCCCGGTGGGTGCGGGCGCAGTGCGGGCAGGGGGCCGCGCTCCTCACGGTGACACGGCACGGTGTCACCCACGGGGCTGGGCAGGTGGCGGGAGCGGGCAGCGCCGTGTCCGCCGCGGGGGGATCCGCTCTGCCCTGTTCTGGAGCGGGATGAGGAGCCCATTTCCCGGGACCAGGGACCGCACCGTCAGCGCGGGGTGCCCGATGTCCCCTGCGGGGTCAGGATGTGGCAGAGCCAGTGTCGGGGCAGAGGGCTGCTGTGCCACTGCTGTGCCACTGCTGTCCCATGGTGTCCCATGGTGTCCCATGGTGTCCTGCCCATGTCCTGCAGCTCCGCGCCCCAGCAGAAGGAACTCCCCTTCCCCCGTGGGTTGGAGCTCTCTGTCCCTGCCCCGCTGTCACCATCCCGGTGGGAGGGAGGCGATGCCCATCCCTGAGCCGAGCCGCCCGGTAACTCAGTGGTGGCATGGTTCGGTGCTGCCAGGGCACCGGCACCGACCTCGGGGGACAGGGTGCAGTACCCCCCCGGGGCACACAGGGCCTCCTGGCACCCCCGGTGCCCGCTCAACCCCGAGACACGGCTGTGCCCCCGCTGTGTGCCACAACCGCGGGCTGCACCACCACCGTGTGCCACGGGCTGTGCCACGGCCGCCCTGTCCCTGCGGCTCCCCGCGGGGACAGTCCCAGCACAATCCGCCCTTGTCCGGCCCCGGCACAGCCGCGCTTTGTCTCGCCGACACAAAGGGGCTGCGCGGGGAGGGGGGCGCGGGGCGGGGGCTGCCAGCTCCGACACGAGGGGCTCGGGCAGCTCTGCCCGTGCCCCGCTCCTCCCGGGGGTCCTGCTGTGCCCGGCCCCTGAGCCGGGCACCCCGGGGGCCCCAGGAGGAGCTGCCCTCGCTGATGCAGAAGGTGCTGATGTGGCAGAGCTTGGCAAGGAGCCGCTGGTCTCGGAGCGCCCCGCAGGGACCCCCACGCACGGGCCGGCCCAGGAGACCCCCCGAGTCCCGGCGGAGGAGCAGGGGGGCATCCCCATCCCCAGCGCCGGCCTGCTGCAGGTCACCGAGCGCCGACGTGAGTGAGGCCCTGAGCTGCGGTCCCTGCCCGTCCCTGCCAGCTCCTGCCATCCCTGCCCGTGCCTGAGGTCCCCTGCTTTGTCCCTGGGATGTCTGCCTGCCCATAGCGTCACCTGCCTGTCCCCAGCACCTCGGGTCTGCTCCCGGGTTTCCTGCCTGTCCCCGACAGTCCCCTGCCAGTCCTCGGGGTGTCCTGCCTGTCCCGTCTTCTGTCCTCACCTGGGGTCTCCTTCTTGTCCCTGGGGTCCCCTGGCACCCCTAGAGTCCCCTGGTAGCCCCCAGCCAGTCATGGTCCCCCCCAAACCCCTCACGCCCCCAGCTCCCTGGTCCCCAAGCAGCGACCCCCGCCTCCCGGTGGGTGCCCAGCTGTGCCCGGTGCCCGCAGAGCCCCTGAGCAGCGTGTCCTCGCTGGAGGTGCACTTCGACCTGCTGGACCTGACCGAGCTGACCGATATGTCGGACCAGGAGCTGGCCGAGGTCTTCGCCGACTCCGACGAGGAGAACGCGGCCGGAGAGACGCCCGGCGGTGAGCGGGGCTCCGGGTCCGCCGGTCCCGGTGTGTCCGCCCGTCCCGGGGCGCCGCTGACCGCCCACCCGCCCGTGCGTCCCGCAGGGCTGCAGCCGCCGCCGGTGCCGCGGGCCGGGTACCTGCGCTCGCCCTCCTGGACCCGCGCGCGGGAGCAGGGCCGGGACAAGAAGCACCTGAGTGACCCCGAGCTGCCGCCGGGACCGCCGGGACCCCCGGACGCCTTCCTGCCCGCCGAGCGCCCGCGGGAGCCGTAGGGACAAACCCGCCGGGGGACACCGGGACACGCCGGGGCTGGTCCCGTCGGTACCGATGGAGCCCGTCCCCGGGCGCAGGACTCCCGCTAGCCCGCCCGGAGGGCAGAGGCGGCCCCGGCCCCGCGGCGGGGACGTACCGGGCTGCCCTCAGCCGGTGGCCCGTGGCCCGGGGGGAAACCGGGCCGGTCCCGCCGGTCCCCGGGAACGGCACGGCCTTGGTTACCGGGAGCGGCGGATGGGGCAGCACGGGACGGGTCGCACGGCTCAGCGCGGCCCGACGGAGCGCGGCCGGTGCCGGTGCCCGCCCGGTTCTGATGTAGCAGTGCTGTGATCCGGTAAAACCGACCGACCGACCCACCGCCGGCCTCTGCCCGTCTGCGCCGCCGCGGGGGGGAGCGGGAGGAGCTGGGGGCACGGAACGCCTCGGGAGCAGCGGGAAAGGGGGTGCCCGGCCCTAGCGGGTACCGGGGCAGCGTGGCCGCGGCCACTCTCGATGGGCGGGAGACCGGCGGTGACCGCGGCACATCCCGCGCAGCGCAATTCCACCCCGCGGGCGGCGCCGGCCCGCGGACCGGCCTGGGACCGGATCGGTGCCGGTGCTCGCCCCCGGCAGCCCCAGGCTCGCGGGAGCTCCCGGGCTGCCACCTCCGGGCGTTCGCACATCCTGCCCGTGCCCCCGGTGCCCCCCTCGCCGCCCGAAGCAGGGACACGAGTGCTGGGTTGCGCAAAGAGGCTCCTTAATGCTACAGAAACACCGGCGGGAAGGGGAGGCAGTGGCTCCACATCTCACCCGGTCCAGCCCGGGAAAGATCCCGCAGCATCCCCCCGGGGCTCGGCCCCGGTAACGGTGGTGCCGTGGGCTGGGGAGGGACCAGAGTCCGGTATTGTGTGGGAGGGACTCGGTCCCATCCCGGTGCCAGGGCTGAGCCCTCCTGCCAGCACCTGTCACTGCAGGACAGCAGCACCATCCCTGCCTGCAGCCCGGTTCCAGGCAGGGGCGGCAGGAGCCGCTGTGGGGCCTTTACCGGATCCCGGTTAACCCCATCCTGCCCCTCCGGTGAGGCTCTCCACGCTCTCAGGAAGGGCTGGGCTTCAGCAGTGATTCCTTCCCGGCAGTGCTGCCGTGTCCATGAGCACAGGATCGCAGAGCCAGGCCCACCCCAGTCCTCACACCACCACCGGGCTGATTGTGTCCATCCCAGGGCCCTGTGGTGGGTGGGGTGGGGGCAGCCTTGGGCCTGAGACCCCGCAAAGGGGCCAGACCCCCTCAGGGCTCCCCCTCCGTGCCGGAGTCCTGGAACAAGGATTGCTTCCGCAGGCTCAGCCGGGCGCACCGGGGGCACGTGGTGGAGTTGTCGTAGTAGCAGTCCCTGGAGAGGGGGGGGACAGTGCTAGGTCACCCCCTGCCTCCCCCACGGCCCCACATCCCACCCCAGTGTGCCACGGTACCTGTGGAAGACGGCGGAGCAGTCAGCGCAGACCGAGGTGTGGCTGTCGAAGGGGAAGAGCACGTCGCCCTCCCGGCACAGCTCACAGACAAAGCCCTTGGCCTGGCACCGCTGGGGGAGCAGGTGACAGTGGTGACCCTGCCAGCCCTGCCCTGGCCCCACGGGGGTGTCCCCACGGCCCTGCCCCCCAGCACGGGCTCACCTCGCAGTCCAGCTTGATGTGCTTGGCAAAGAGCGTGTGGATCTCGGTGAGGGAGCAGCCGAGGCGCCCGGCCTCGATGTCGATCAGGTCCTGCAGCGAGTACATCTCATCGTTCTCCACAAAGTGCTGCCGGTCCTGCAGCTGTGGGGAACAGGCCACTGTGACTGCCACCGCTGTGTGACCACCACTGCTGTGTGACCACTACCATGGTATGACCATCACTGCTGTGTGACCATCACTGCTGTGTGACCGTCACTGCTGTGTGACCACTACCATGGTATGACCATCACTGCTGTGTGACCATCACTGCTGTGTGACCGTCACTGCTGTGTGACCACTACCATGGTATGACCATCACTGCTGTGTGACCATCACTGCTGTGTGACCGTCACTGCTGTGTGACCACTACCATGGTATGACCACCACTGCTGTGTGACCATCACCAAGGTGTGACCGTCACTACTGTGCAACCGTCACTGCTGTGTGACCGCCACCAAGTTGTGACCTTCACTGTGGTGTGAGCACTGCCATGGTGTGACTGTCACCACGGTGTGACTATCACCACCACGCCTGGCCCTGGCCCCCTGACCTGCAGCAGCAGCCGTGCCTCCATGGCCTCCTTGCAGGTGATGAAGTAGGGCTTCATCAGCAGGATGTCCTGGCGCAGCTTCTGCAGGGGACACAATGGGAAGGGTGGCAATGGGGACAGGTATGGGGACAGAGTTGGGGACAGGAATAGGACCATAGGGAGAAGGGCAATGGTAGGGGCAGGATGAAGATGAGGACAGGATCGTTAATAGGATGGAGACAGAAGCATGACAAGAAAAAGACCAGACTGGGGCAAGTTCATCCCTGTTACAGTCTGGGCACCCTCTGCCCCAAACTCCCACCCCACCCTGCTTCCTCTCTGTGGGGTGCCCCTGGGGTCCCCCCACCTCCTGCTCACTACACAGGCCCCTGTGGTGTCCCCTGCCCTTGTGGAGTGTCCTCCCCAGCCCCAGCACTTACCCGGATTTCCACCAGCTCCTCCACGTAGTTGAAGAGCAGTGGGTTGATCTCGCGCAGCTTCAGCACCGGCCGCGACACCATCAGTGCCAGGTACCTCATGCTGCACCGTGACACCTGCCAGCACCGCCAGGGCCACCTCAGCACCTGCCAGCCCTGTGCCACCACCTACAGACCCCTGCCAGGGACCCATCACAGGGACAGGGCCCTGGGGCACAGCCCTAGGGACAATCCCTGGGGACATGGCTTCCCCTCAAGTGACCTCTGCGCAGTGACCCCATAATCAGGGATGTGGCCCCCATGACCAGGGCTGTGGTCCCCCAGGTGACATCTACACAAAGCCATGGTCCCCAGGGACGTGCAAGGTCAGGGATGGGATCCCCCAAGTGGCCTCTAGCAAGGGAGATACCCCCAGGGACCCCCCTGACAAAGGACACATCTTCCAAGTCACCTCTACCCACAGATGCACCTCCCAGGGACCCCCACGAACAAGCACATGGCCCCCAGGTGGCCTCTGCTCAGGGGTTCTGTCCCAAGGGACTCCTGTGACACCCAGGGTGGCCCCACCCCACCTTGCGGGGCTCGAAGTCCCAGTTGTGGATGGCCCGGGCGGGCACCACGGCCAGGTCGTTCCAGTGGCAGCTGGAGCAGTAGTAGAGGCCGGTGTAGTCGCACTGCCGGGCCTCGCTGGGCACCCCCCCTGTGGTGGCACAGGGCTGGCACGGGGCTGGCACCGCCACCGCCCTGCTCTCTGCTCACCCCACACCCTGCGCGTGCCCCCAGCACACCCAGCAGCACCTGGGGACACGGCAGGGCCCCAGTGTCACCTTCCCCACATCCCCATCACCCCCAGAGCCCACACACTGCCAGCTCCTACCAGCCCCATGCACCTCCCAGCCCACAGCCCCTCAGCCCAGGCAGCCCCAGCAGCTCCCCCAGCCTCACAGAGCCCCCCAGGGGAGCTCAGCCCCCTCATCCTCAACCCCTCAGAGCTTCATGAACCCCCCAGCCCTACAGCCCCAACCCTACAGAGCTCTCAGCTCCCCCAGCCCCACAGAGCCCCCAGCTACCACATCTCCCCAGTTCCCCCCAGTTCTCCAGCTCCCCCAGCTCCCCCCAATTCCCCCATCTCCCCAGTTCCCCCCATCTCCCCCAGTTCCCCCCAGCTCCCCCAGTTCCCCCAGCCCCCCCATCTCCCCCAGTTCCCCCGTCTCCCCCAGCTCCCCCAGTTCCCCCATCTCCCCCAGCCCCCAGGGGCTCACGGAGGGAGATGGGGGCCCGGCACTCGGCACAGCGGTAGTCCTGGCTGTCCAGGCCGCTCTCGGGGCAGATGCTGAGCTGGTACTCCGCCTGGTGGCTGACCTGGGCCCGCACGCACGGCCGGCTCACCAGCGGCAGGCACTTGCTGTGGCAGCGGTAGTAGCAGCCTGGGGGGCACGGCTGGGTGTCAGTGCGGCCGTGGGGCAAACAGGGACGTGCAGGGGGTGTCCCAGACGCACCTGTGCAGGTGTACCAGGTCTGGATGAGCCCCCAGATGATGGTGCTGCACTTGTCACACATCTGCTTGACGCTCTTACTCTTCTCCTTGTAGAAACGGTGCTCCAGGACCACCCGGATGTTGGGCTCATCCTCACCAGGGTCCTGCAGGGGCAAAGGGGGGGTCAGAGAACTAAAGAATCACGGAATGGCTTGGGCTGAACCTTAAGGGTCGTCCCTTCCACCATTCCTTCCCTGCCATGGGCGGGGACACCTTCCCCCGCCCCAGGCTGCTCCAAGGCGGGTCCAACCTTCCAGGATGGGTGTGAGCGCGGAGCCGCAGCCACAGAGACCCTCTGTGCGCAGCACCAGCCCCACCTTGAGCTCCTGCAGCTTGAGGCGGAGGTGGATGAGGCGCACCACGGCGTCCTTCTGGCGTTCCGAGTGCTCGGGCAGCGCCAGGATCACCCGCTTGCACTCCTCGATGGCGCGGCGCAGCTGCGGCACGTCCGACGCCAGGATCAGCCCCTGCCGGCACCCCCCGAGGAGGAGGAGGAGGAGGAGGAGGAGGAGGAGGGTCAGCTCAGCCCCCCGTACACCCCCCATCCCCACAGCACCCTCCCCACTCACCACGGGCCGGGAGAAGTGGTCCTCGGCCAGCCCCAGGTCCAGGGCGCCCTCGGGGTCCCCCGGGGGGGGATCCGGCTGCAGGGCTGCAAAGGGGGGGCTCGTGGGGGGCTGAACCCACCCCAGAACTGGGGCTGGGCCCGGCTGCCATCCCCGTGTGGGACAGGGAGGGGTGGGTGGGGAATCAGCACCCACCTGGGGCAGGGGGCTCCCCCTCGGGGCGCTCCAGCTGCTCGGGGCTCTTGTTGAAGGGGTTCAGGTGCGCCTGGCGGAAGCGGGCCAGCCGCTCGTCCGACGCCATTGCCACCGTCCTGCTGGCCAGGGGACACTGCCTCAGTCAGCCCAGCACGGGCAGCGGCAGCAGCACGGGCACCCTGGCACCCACAGCCTGGTACGGGCACCCTGGCACCAGCACCCTGAATACCATCAGCACCCCAAATGCCAGCACCGGCATCCCGTGACAGGCACCTGCACGGCATCACCAGCACCCACACCCTGGCACCAGCACAGTCACCCCATGCCAGGCACCAATAGCACCTCAGCAGCACCGGCACCACCCTGCCATGGCACTGATGTCCCAGCACCAGCGACACTGTCACCAACACCCCGTTACCAGCGTTGACACCCCGGCTGGCACTGCCACCTCAGCACCGACGGTTCCCCACGAGCAGCAACAGCCGGTGCACCCACCGGGGTACCAGCACCGGCACCGGCACCCCAACAGCAACGCTGAAACCCCGTCACGGGCACTGACACCCCCAAATCGACACCTCCTCACTGCCACCGACACCCTCGTACAGCCACAGAAACCCCAGCGCTGCCACAAACACCGACACACCGGCAGTGACATCGACAAACCGGCACCCCGGCACTGCCACCGACACACCGGCACTGCCACCGACACACCGGCACTGGCACTGCCACCGACACACCGGCACCGGCATTCTGTCACAAGCACCACCACCCCAGCACCGTCCCCGTCCCCGACACGTCGTTGCTGGCACCATACCCCGTCTCCGTTCCCATCTTCCCGTCCCTGTCCCCGTGTCCGTCCCCGCGGACAGACGCGTCTCTCCGCCTCCCACGCCCGTGCCCCCGCCCTGCCCCGCCGCCACCGCCCGCTTCGGCCCGCGGTCACCACGTACCGGCACCGTCCACGCATCCCGGCCCCCCGAGGGCCCCGCTGTCCCCTCCTGTCCCCCGCTGTCCCCTTCTGTCCCCTCCCGTCCCCCGCGGCCCCTCCCTCGCGCCCACCAGGGGGCAGCGCCCCCGCCCCGCTCACCGCGCGCGCCGCCGCGCCCGACAGGCCCCGCCCCCTGCCAGGCCCCGCCTCCGCCAGGCCCCGCCCCCGCCCCCTGCGTGCTGCCGCCCCCTGCCGGCCGGCAGACCGCACTGCACCCGCCGCGCCCGGGCGGGGCCGCTCCGCGACATCCGCACTGTCCCCACCGCGACAGCCCCACTGCTGCCAGTCCGCACTGTGCCCACCACGACAGCCCCACTGCTGCCACCCACACTGTCCCCACCCCGACAGCCCCCAGCTCCAGAATTCCCATCCCCACAACCTACACCCTCCCTCCCCACTCTCTCCACTCCTACAGACCCCACCCCTACAGCCTCCATCCCCAGTGTCCCCATCGCCACAGCCCCCAGCCCCACTGTCTCCATTCCCACAGCCCTTGTTCTTATAGCCCATAGCCCTACCGGTCCATGGCCTCCAAAGCTGGGGGCTCAGAGCCAGGAGTGTCCTGAGTCCCTCACAACTGGGCACACACCCAGCCCTGGGGAAACACCCTGGGGTCCCCGGGGTCTGTGCTACCACCTCAGATTGGGGAACAAAGGGCCAACTGTGTCCTGGCACAGGGCCACACCCCCCGAGCTTGGAGAAGGGTGACAGTGGGGACAAAGGCACAGCCCCCGCCTGGGGCAGCTGGATCTGAGGGGCAGAAGGGTGGGGGGCGCTGCATGGGGGCTTCCCAAACACCGCCCCTGGCTGGCAGTGGCTGGGGGGGCTGAACCGTGTGGGTGTCCCCTGTCCCCCTACCCAGCAGGCACAGACAGGTACTACCTGGACAGCAATAAATTTATTAAGTATTCAAAAAAAATAATAAGACACAAACCAGTAAAAAACGAAAAGGGGGGAGGTAGGAAGGGGGGCGAGGGGCCGAGCCGGCTCAGGGGGGGACGGGGTCAGGAGACACTGAGGGGATGGCAGGGGAGCAGCACCTGGGGCTGCAGCAGCGCGAAGCCGGGGGGGCTGCGGGCAGTGCCGGGGGGCGGCGGGCGTCACTTGGCGCCCTGCGCCTCCGACTCCTCCTCGTCGTCCTCGTACATCTCACCCTCCTCCTCGGCCGTGGCATCCTGGTACTGCTGGTACTCGGACACCAGGTCATTCATGTTGCTCTCAGCCTCGGTGAACTCCATCTCGTCCATGCCCTCGCCCGTGTACCAGTGCAGGAAGGCTTTGCGGCGGAACATGGCCGTGAACTGCTCCGAGATGCGCTTGAAGAGCTCCTGGATGGCCGTGCTGTTGCCGATGAAGGTGGAGGACATCTTCAGCCCCCGCGGCGGGATGTCGCACACGGCCACCTTGACGTTGTTGGGGATCCACTCCACAAAGTAGGAGCTGTTCTTGCTCTGGATGGCCAGCATCTGTTCATCCACCTCCTTCATGGACATGCGGCCACGGAAGACAGTGGCCACGGTGAGGTAGCGGCCGTGGCGGGGGTCGCAGGCGGCCATCATGTTCTTGGCATCGAACATCTGCTGGGTGAGCTCGGGCACGGTGAGGGCGCGGTACTGCTGGCTGCCCCGCGCCGTCAGCGGGGCGAAGCCGGGCATGAAGAAGTGCAGCCGCGGGAAGGGCACCATGTTGACGGCCAGCTTGCGCAGGTCGGCGTTGAGCTGGCCGGGGAAGCGCAGGGAGGTGGTGACGCCGCTCATGGTGGCTGACACCAGGTGGTTGAGGTCGCCGTAGGTGGGGGTGGCCAGCTTGAGGGTGCGGAAGCAGATGTCGTAGAGCGCCTCGTTGTCGATGCAGTAGGTCTCGTCCGTGTTCTCCACCAGCTGGTGGATGGACAGCGTGGCGTTGTAGGGCTCCACCACCGTGTCCGACACCTTGGGCGACGGCACCACGCTGAAGGTGTTCATGATGCGGTCGGGGTACTCCTCGCGCACCTTGGAGATGAGCAGCGTGCCCATGCCCGAGCCGGTGCCCCCGCCCAGCGAGTGGGTCAGCTGGAAGCCCTGCAGGCAGTCGCAGTTCTCGCACTCCTTGCGCACCACGTCCAGCACCGAGTCCACCAGCTCGGCCCCCTCTGTGTAGTGACCCTTGGCCCAGTTGTTGCCGGCACCGCTCTGCCCTGGGAAAAGAAAAGAGGCTCCGATGGCCGCCGGCCCCCCACGCCCACGGCCCGAGGGGACCGGGAGAGGATCAGGGCTGGGCCCAGCCACTGCCGCCGGCAGCACCGGGGAGATCTGACGCCGGGGCGGGGTGGGAAGCAGGAACCGCAGAGGTTTGGCGGCGAGCCGGCGGTGCCGGGCCCCGCGGCGCGGGAGGGGCGTGCCCGCCCAGTGCCCCGGGGACGGCGACTGGCCGGGCTGGTCCGAGGACACTGGGGCTCGGGGGAACATCGGGGGACGGCGCACCCCTCCCTCTCCGGGGACCTACCAAAGATGAAGTTGTCGGGGCGGAAGAGGTGGCCAAAGGCACCCGAGCGCACGCTGTCCATCGTCCCCGGCTCCAGGTCCACCAGGATGGCGCGAGGCACATACTTGTGAGCTGAGAGAGACCCCATGACGGGAGGGGACCTGCTGCCGCCCCCCATCCCACCCCAGAGGTGTTCCCAGCACCCTGCAGGGTTCTACGGGGCTACCTGCACAGGTCGTGTGCCCTCCAAATCCTAGGGGCTCCTGGTGTGGGTGCGTGTCTCGTTACCCCCAAACAATGGGGGTCACATGGGGTGAGTGCACATGTCTGCCCCCATTCCCTGTGGGCTGGGGGGATGTTGGTGCTTTGTCCCTCCCACACCACAGGATCCTACAGGGGGAGCACAGGTGTCCCTCTATCCACAAACCACAGGGTCCCATGGGCTGGGTGCATGTGTGGTGTCCCCCCCACACCACAGTGTCCCACGGGGTGGGTACATGTGTCATCCTCCACCCAAACTACAGGGTCCCATGAATTTGGAGGCACAGGTGCCCCTGCCCCCCCACAGGACAGGGTCTGAGGGGTGGGTGCACAGGTCTGCGCTCCCGGGGTCCAACAGGGCAGGGATGCAGGTGTTGTGTGTGACCCCTCCCAAACCGCAGGGTCCCGTGGAACGGGGTGTACACGATTTCCCCCTGCCCCAGTCCCACGGGGGTGGGTGGACATGCCTGCCCGCCCCACACCTCCATGGGATGGGTCTGTCTGTCTGCCCCCCTCCCCACCCCAGCAGACCCAGCTCCTTCTGCACTGGGGGGGTCGCACTGGGGCCCCTCCCAGCCCAGGGTGGGGGTGCCGGGCTGCCCTGCCGGGGGGGGGTTCCAAGGGGGGGTCGCTTACAAGAGGCCTCATTGTAGTAGACACTGATGCGTTCAAGCTGCAGGTCCGAGTCCCCCACGTAGTTGCCGCTGGGGTCGATGCCGTGTTCGTCGCTGATCACCTCCCAGAACTGGGGAGGACGGGGAGCTCAGCAGGGCGGGAGGCACTGGAACACCCCCAGGCCCCCGGGCGAGGCACGGGGCACCAGGATCCTCCCATCCCTAGGCAGGGCTGGGTGGGGCAGGAGGCACTGGGATACCCCAAACACTGAAATCCCCGGGCGGGGACAGGGACAGGCGGGGGGCACCGGGACTCCCCAAGCCGCTGGGCAGCTCTCGGCGGGGCGGCGGGCACCGGGATCCCCCAAACACCCAAAATGCCGAGCAGGGCAGGGGGTATGGGACTCCTCAAACCCCGGGACAGGGCTCGGCGGAGCGGGGACAGGGGGATCCCCCAAACACCCAAAATGCCCAGCAGGGCGGGGGGCACCGGGACCCCCGGCGGCGGGCGGGGCGCGGCGCGGGCGCTGTCCGCGGTGCTGACGGACAAAGGCGGGGGGCGCGGGGGGGGCGGGGCGCTTTGTCCTCCCGGTGCGGCGGCGGGGGGGGAGGGGAGCGGCTCTGCCTTTGTCCGCCGCCCGGCTCCGCCGCGGCGGGCGGGGCGGGGCGGCGCCGCCGTTACCTTGGCGCCGATCTGGTTGCCGCATTGCCCCGCCTGGATGTGGACGATCTCCCTCATGGTGCGGCCGGGCCGGAGCGGAGCGGGACGGGAGCGGGCTGGGGCCGGGAGCGGAGCGGCACCGGAGCGGAGCGGCACCGGGAGCGCGGGGGGCGGCGCGGCCGCCGCCGCATCCTTTATAGGCTCCCGCCGCCGCACCGGGCCGGCCGCTGACGTCACCGCCGGCCGCAGCCAATCAGCGGCCGCCGCCGCAGCGCCGCAACAGCCCTGCGGCACCGGCACCGCCCGCCACGCCCCGCCCGGCCCCGCCCGCCGCCACGCCCCGCCGCGGCGGAGCGGGGACCCCGGCACGGGCGGGGGGCACGGCCCGGGGGGCGCCCCCGGCACCCGCGGGGAGCGGCGACACCCCGGGGACCCGGGCGGGGACCCTGGGACCGCCCGGCGGCGGCGGGAGCATCCCGGGGCGGCGGCGGCGGGACGGGGGGACACACAGGGGACACCCCTCCCAACGGCGTCCCGGAACGGGGAGGGGTGGGGACAGGGTACGGGAGGGCCACCCTGGGGGGCCCGGTCGGCCGTCGCCCTCGCGGGAGCGGGACCGGTGCCGGTGCGGGTGATGAGGTGGGCGGCGGCGGGCGCGGCCCGAGAACAAAGGCGACGGTGATGGGCCCTTTGTCCGGGGGCGGCCGGGACCACCCCCCGCGTAGGATCCAGCCTCCCGCCGCCCAGCCGGTCCTTCCCGGTTCCCGCCGGGAGCAAGTGACTCTTGAGCGACCGGCGGGACCGGGAGGGACCTCTCCCCTCGGGGCTCCCCGGGGCCGCCCGATGCCAGCCACAGCGTCACTGCAAAGAGCTTTTATTGGGAACCGCGAGTCCCTCGCCCCGACCGGGCACCCCGCGGCTCGTCCCGTCCGTCCGTCAGTCCATCCGTCTGCCCGTTTCAGGGCGGGGGTGGCCGTGCCGGTACCGTGTCCCGCTGCCTACCAGGAGCACGTCACCATCTCCTGCAGCGTCCGCCGGAGCTCCTGGCTCCGGAAGGCGTAGATGAGGGGGTCAATCACCGAGTTACAGATGATGAGGATGAGGAAGAGGTTGAAGTAGCTGAAGAAGCAGGTGCAGAATGGGTTGGTGGGACAGGTGACGATGAGGATGAGGTGGAAGAAGAAGGGCCCCCAGCAGATAAAGAAGACACCCAGGAGGATGGTGAGGGTGACAGCACCCTTCAGGCTGCCACCACGGTGGGCAGTGGGTGGCTTCTGCTGGCTGGAGATGCTGTGGAGGTGGTGGCGGGCCAGGGCGAACATGTGGATGTAGAGCACCAGCATGAGGACCAGCATGAAGAGGAAAAAGCTGATGAGGCAGAGGAGGACGGTGTTGCTGCGGTAGTAGGCGATCAGGATGGCGCCAGAGACGGTGCTGGCCAGCCAGACGCTGGCCATGGTGACCACGGCGCGCTGCAGGGTCATGATACTGTGGTAGCGCAGGGCGTAGAAGATGGTGATGTAGCGGTCCACAGCGATGACCCCCAGGAAGGAGAGGGACGAGACCACGGAGCTGCAGATGAGCGTGTCGATGACGCTGTCCATGTGGCGGACGATGCTGGGGCGCATCACCAGCACCCCGTGCTCCAGCAGCAGCATGAAGAGCATCTCCGCCAGGTTGCTGTTGCTCACCAGCATGTCCGACACCGCCAGGCAGCAGATGAAGTAGTAGGTGGGCGAGTGCAGGTTCCTGTTCTTCAGGATGGCGGCCACCACCAGCAGGTTCTCCACCAGGCTCACCAGCCCCAGCGCCAGGAACAGCTCGTTGGGAATGTCCAGCCCCTGGCACCAGCCGCCGCCGGCCCCGACCGTGGTGTTGCTGTGGTTGCCCTCGCTGGCATTCGAGGGCTCGCGCAGCAGACGCAGGGGGGCCAGCGTCGACATGAGCCCCTCCTCAGCCCCGGGGCCCCCCGCGGCACCCGCACAGCCCCCGAGCCCCTGTTGTGCCCCGCCAGTTCTCCCGTGGCGCCCGGCGGCGAGGCCGAGGGGATGCCGAGGAATTGGGGACGGGAGGCCTGGGATGTGCCGGGGGTGCCGTGCGCCCGCCGGGACCCTCGGGTGCTGCTCTCTGTGCCAGCGCTGCCCGGCGTCCCACGCCCGCGGGCCCAGGGTGCTGGGAAAGAAAGGGCCCTTTCTCTGCCCCACTTTAAAGCGGCTCCCGCAGCTCCTCCTCCGAGGAGGGTGGGCACCTGCGTGAGGGAGGCACCCTGGTAGTGAGGGGGGCTGCTGCCGAGGCCAGGGCTGAGACACCCCCAGGGTGGCCCTGGGGACCCCGATTGCTCGGGATCACCCACCGTGTGCCCAGGGGTCTCAAATGCCTGGGGTGGTCCATGCACCCCTGGGGTCATGCACCTTGGGAGTGCTGCCATCGGGGTCCTCTGTGCCCTGGGGGAATGCGCACCTTAGGGTCCCCATGTGTCCTGAGGTCCTGTGTCTGCTGGGGGGGACCCCCGAACCCTGGGGGTCTGCATATCTTGAGGGGCCCCCTGTGCCCCAAGGCCTCTGTGTCCTGCGGGGGTCAATGTGCCCCTTGGGACTCGTGTCTTGGAGGGTCCCACCTGCTGTGGGGGTCACCCACACCCCCTGAGCTATCCATGCACCTCAGGGACCCCTGTAGGACCCTCTGCACGGCCCGATCCAGGCTGTCCCACGCACTGGGACTGGGAGGGTCCCATTCCCATGGCCCCAGGGGAGATGTTGTACAAGGGGGCGGGCATGGGACGCGATAGGGATCGTCCAGGGCACGGTTAAATGGGACAGAGCAGAGCACGGCGCCGCGGAGAGGCTGCGGGGACAGGGCCCAGCTGACCATCATGTGCCTTGGGTCCGTGTTGATGCCTGGAGCCGCGGGCTGCCAAAGAGCCATTCACAGCTCCTCGGGCAGGCCGGTCCCACCGGGTACCCACTTCCGCCGGGAAGCCCTTCCCTCCGGCAGGGATGGAAACGGCTCAGCTGCGCACAGCGGGCCCAGGCTGCCCCAGTGCCAAATTACGGGGATGGGATCCCATGGGATTTGGATGTACCAGTGGGGAATGGAGCCCGGGTGGGCTGGCTCAAGACTTGGGGTCTGCACACCCAGCCCAGCTACATCCTCCAGGGAGGTAATACAGCAGGAACAGGGATTTATTCCATGTATTCACCATTACTCAGCAAAAAAGGGAAAAAAGCTTTACGGGAACAAGGATGAGTTAAGGTTTGACTGTGGCTTACCTCGCTCCTTGCTCTAGGTGAAGGTGAGGGAATAAAGGAGGGACAAACAAAGAAGGGGGCAAGATTTCTTCTCCAAACATAAATAAAAGACTGAAAAAGCTGCTCCTTGCACAATTCTAGTGGCACAGGGGACTCTCAGACCTTTGGAAGGCTCAGTGTAGTGAGGGTGCAGAGTATTTTGTGGAGGGAAGAAAGCTCCAGGCTACGGGAAGCACAAAGGAGCTGAAGAAGAGGGCAGTAAAAGCCCTCTGGGAATTAAGGACAAGAGCCAGGAGAACAGGGAGGGGAATAGGATGGAAATTGTGTGTAGAGGAGGCCAGAAGGGGACTAAGCTGCCATGGGGACAAGGGACAGCTGCTGTTGATTAGCTCGGACATGCTCAGACAGCCCTTGTCCCCTGTTGAGAGAGGGGCCCTGAACAAGGCCCATGGCTGTGGCTTCAGCCCCCCCTCCCTGGATGGAGGCCACGCTGCCATGGCTGCAGCCCCCTCCTCAGAAGAGCCCATTCCCACAGCCAGTCCGTTTGTGTGACTTTATTGGAGTGCGACACAAATGGGGGGTGACAGCAGAGGCTCTGGGCAGGGAGGGAGGGACAGCCCGGCTCAGTCCCAGTCGCCGTCGCCCTCGGGATTGTCCTCGCGGGGCGGCTCCTGGAACTGGATGTTGGCCAGCATGTCCCGCATGGCCGCCATCAGCCGGTTCACCCCCTGGTTGAGGTCCTGCGCCGCCCCGGCCTCGTCGTCCCCGTCGTGCCGGATGTCGCCCTGCAAGGGAGCAGCACAGCGCTGGCAGGGACAGGGACAGGGACAGCACCGCGGCCAAACCGGCAGCAGCAGCTCCTGGAGCAGGAACACCATGGGGGAACGGTGCACCCAAATCCCAGCCTGCACTCACCTGCAAGTTAAAATTTGGCAACAGTGAGCGGAAGAAGAGGGATAAAGTGCTTTCGTTGGAGGGATGGCTTGTCCTGGAAGACACAAGTGGCACCATGGTGAAGGTACAGCCCAGTGGGATGTGGGCGGTGCTGGGAGAACCATGGTGCAGCTGGAACCAGCCCTCAGGGAGGGAACTGGGGAGTTCCAATGGGACTCTGAATTCAGGCAACTCTGAGCAAACCAGTCAATAAAAGCACAACCAAGGCCAGGTTGGAAGGGGCTTGGAGCAGCCTGGTCTACTGGAAAGTGTCCCTGCCCATAGCAGGGGGTAGAATGAGATGAGCTTTAAGGTCTTTTGAACCCAAACCATGCCAGGATTCCATGATCCTACCAGCTCTGCTCTGAGTGGACTGGTGTGGAACACACACATGGCATCACCCCAACACCAGGACTGGCTGTATTTAAATTTCCATTTACCCCAAACCCTCCCAATCAGCCATGGCCTGGGTTTTCCCTGGCTTTTGCCCTATGGCTGGGAATGGCCAGTGGTGACCACCATGGGAAGCAGCAGGACCAGTCCAGCCTGTAGCTCTGCCTGCCTGGAGCACCACAGCTCTTCCTCTGCCATGGAGGAGATGCCAGCCCCGAGTGCCCGCGTGCAGCCTGGCCCGGGGCTGAGGGCATGCAGGGGACCCAGCCGGCTGTGCCAGAGCAGGAGGCGGTACCTTTCCGGGCGGGTGTAGGAAACAATGGAATCCAGAGGAGGCAGGGGGTCAAACCCCATCACTGGCTGGGAGGTCACCTCCTGCAGGGAGAGGAGAAAGGAAGGAATGAAGGAGAAAGGAAGGAATGAAGGAGAAAGGAAGGAATGAAGGCTGCATCCAGCAGCAGCATACATGGGCACCCACAGAAGCCATGAGTGACAGGGGTTAGGATGGGCCCAGCAGGGACACAAGCGCCACCACAGCCCCTGTGGCCCATCAGGCCCCTCACCAGAGGCAGGGCTGCTGTGGCCTCCTTCATCTCCGAGAGGATGATGTGCCGGTAGATGTTCCTGGGAGCGCTCTGGTACCGGATCTTCCTCCTGAGACAGGGAGGGGACAGAGCAGTGAGCCCTGAGCAGGCACATTGCCATTTCTGCTGCTCCAGGTGCAGTGTCAGCAGCTTCCCTGGCTCTGGGGAACAAGGCCATATTGGATGGAGCTGGCTTAGAGTGAGCCAAAGGGGGTGGGAGCTGCTGAGCTCTGGAGAAAGAGCAGAGAGCTCAGGAATGAGCAGATTGACCTTGGTTTAGGACACCTGACAGCTCTCTCCTGTTTCTCAGCACTGTTCCTAAGCTCTCACCTGCCCTGTGTGGCTATCCCTGCCCTTCCAGGCCACCCCTCCACCCTCTCCAGGATGTTTCCAGGGTACAGGTGACAGCCAAGCCTGGGGAAGGCAGTGCAGGATATGCAGTGCAGGTTCAGCTCTACATTCCCATTTGTGAAAAGCATGGAAGGGCCACTGCCTTCCTGGCCCCATGCTGTGACCTTGGCATCAGAGCAGCAGCTGTGGGGCTCTGAGCCCTGTCCCAGACAGGGAACTGCTGCTGCCCAGGACAGACCCTCTGTCCCACTCTGTCCCTGGCACAGGAAGCCCGTCCTGCACCCTCTGTGCTCACTTGTGCTCGGCCTCCTGCACCAGCGCGTCCCGGGCGTCCACCATGCGCAGAACCTCGTGGGCGTGGGGCTCCAGCCAGGCCATGACAGCCGGGTCCTTCCACAGGGCGTGTGTCCTGCCCACGTACAGGGATGTCAGCTGGTTCAGGGCGGGCGACTGGCTGTGGGAGAGGGCTGTTAATCACGGCATCCTCCTCCTCCTCACGGGATGGTCAGGGCTCAGCTCTGTGCTAGCCTTTGGCGTGGGAACAGGAGAGGACTCGCAGGCTCCCGCCTGGATACTGCCATCCACCTCCACCAGAACTTCTGCCTCCATCTATTTTTAGGCTAAGCAGAGCCATGAAATGAAGGAACACTGCCCTGGCCTGAGGGAGAGCCTTCGCACGCTGAGGAAGACCATGAGTCCAGGGAAGGCAGACTGGTTGGAGACAGCCTGCCCTGGGAGGACACACGCGTCACCCTCCCTCCCTGCACGCACCAACAGGCTCTGGGCTGAACTTCTGACCCGTCCACCTTGGGCTGAGGTGGATCTGTCAGCCCCATCCAGAGGCCATTATGGAAATCCATTATCAAAAGGATTATCAAATGAGGCATTACCAAATGAGCCTGCTCAGGAAACCCAAACAAGCTCTGCATTAGCTGTCTGAGCATGCAAGATCCCCGCCGCCGGCAAAATCGATCCCTTCCCTTCGCTGAGAACATCTCCAGGCCTTACCTGATCTGGGCATTCAGCCCAAAGAAGGGGTGGGAGGCGACCCTGGCATCGGGCTGCACGCTGCAGTGATCCAACAGCGGCATCAGAACTGCAAGACAAAGGCAGAGAACTCGTCTGGACCTGCTGGTGAGGGGCAGTGTGGGGTGGGGTCACCCTCCACTCCTCAGGGCCAGAACCCCCTGGGGCACCAACAAGGACACAAAGAGAGGGTGAGGACACTGCTGGTCCCTGTGCTCACAAGGGCATTATTTCAGCCACCCCAACGAGCAGCCTAAAAGATGTTTCCAGCCTCCACAAACTGAATCTCTGTTGGAGAGCTGGTTCTTCCTGCTGCACACACCCTCCCCTGGGCCTGAGGGCTGTGTGCTCCTTTCATGGACAGCAGCATCCACAGGATGAAAGGGAGAGTGATGGGCACCCATGGGGAGAGCACATCCAAAACAGAGCTGTACCTTGGAGGGAGAGCCAAGGAGACTGGCTTGTCCTTGCTCCGGGCAGCCCTGAGGAGGTGAGACATCTCCCTGCTCCAATACTCCAGCTCTCACCCTCCCCCAGCCTGCTCACCCCTGACCACTGCTGCTGGAGGAGCATTGGCTGCTCTGGGGAGGGAGGACAGAATCATGGAACCACAGAACTGAAAGGCTGGAAAAGCCTCTAAGATCATTGATCCCAACCACTCCCGCAGCACTGCCAAGACCACCCCTAACCCGTGTCCTCAGGTGCCATGTCCACAGTTCCTCCAGGACTGGGGACTCCACCAGTGCCCTGGGCAGCTGTGCCAGGGCTGGACAACACTTCTGGGGAAGGAATTGTTCCAAATACCAAACTTTGAGGCTGTTCCCCCTTTTTCTGTCCCTGTTCCCTGGGAGCAGAGCCTGACCCCTCTGGCTGCCCGCTCCTGTCAGGGAGTTGTGCAGGGCCAGAAGGACCCCCTGAGCCTCCTTTTCTCCAGGCTGAGTCCCCCAGCTGTCTCAGCTGCTCCTGATGCTCCAGCCCCTTCTGCAGCTCTGTTCCCTTTCCCAGACAGGCTCCAGCCCTGGGAAGGAGCCCAGAGCTGCACTCTCCCCCCACACTGGGCACGGGCACTGCCGTTCTGCCCGACCTCTTCTGCTCTGACTCAGGGCTCCCTCCCCAAAGGCCCTTGGCAAATTCCTGCCTCTGCATCCCTGCCGGGAACGCAGCCCTGCCTGCCGGGAACGCAGCCCCGGCTGTCCCAGGAGGACAGTGACAAAGCCCTCGCAGGGGATGGCCTCACCAGAGGGGACAGACTCACCGCTTGGGAACATGATGAGCGCGAGCTGGATGAGCCGGGCCGCTCGCTCCCGGGCCTGGCTCCGCTCCAGCTCCGGGCGCTCTTCCTGCTGGCTCAGGAAGAAATAGGCCAGTGGCACCGAGAAGGCAAAATTGGGCAGCTGGGACAGATTCCGGTGACTCTGCAGGATCAGGGACACAGAGGTACCGAGAAGTGATGCTGACAGCAGAGCTGGGCTGTGCAGGGCCAGGGCTCTGCCTACTGGGGCTAAGTGAGCTCCCAGCTGCTGGCTCCGTGCCCCCACAGCTGAGTGAGCAATTTTCAGTTCTAACAACTATTTGCAGGACCCAAAGATTACAGGAACCAACAGCCCAGCCCTTATGGATCGTTCCAATGGCTCTGGGCTGGCAGCTGGGCCGTGAGATCCCCTCCAAAGGGCTCACCTGGTGGGGAGCAGCCCAGGCAGCCATGCCCTCACCTGCTGGCCACTCACCTCCCACTCCTGGAAGAGGCGGGTCAGGAAGGTGTATTCCCTGGCCCGCAGGGACAGGAAGTCGATCAGCAGCAGCACACAGAGAGGGTCATCCTCAGGATCAAGGCTTGGGAGCAGGGGGAGAGAACAAGCTCAGTGTCACAACAGCTGAGAGAGCTGCCCTGATTTCTGAGTCAAACAGCCTCTCCCAGTGACATCCAGTGACTCAGCAAGTGGAGAGAACAGGAACACATCCTGCATGGCCAGCAGGATGACAGAGTGGTGCTCTGTGTCCCTATAGAGGGGACAGTCCCCTGCCGCCACCCAGGAGGAGGACCCACTGCCACACTTTGCTGTGCTGAGCCTCCAAGCTCAGCCATAGTTTGGCAGTCACAGGCCACCCAGGGCCCCTCCTCACCCATCACCTCTCCAAGAGCACCAGCACATCCCAGCACAGATCCATGCAGCTCTAAGGGGGATGATGAGCCCACACCAAGCCCAGGAGCAGCAGAACCTGTCTGGGGTGACTGTCCCCCCCCAAACCCAGGCACTCCACCCTCAGTGGAGGCACCTACCTCAGAATGAGCTTGCAGAACTCCAGGGCTGTGCGGGGACAGCCCCTCTTCTCCAGGAACATGAGGTGCTTGAAGAGAGCCAGGAAGAAAGCCCTGCATGGGGAACAGCAGCAGGACTTAAGAGGCCAGATGTGGAAAGTAGTAGTTTGTGCCACTCAAAAAAGGGGACACAGTCATCAAGAGCTTCACACCCTCAAGCATCACATTGTGGTGTGGCATGGGGTGCCACAGACACCCCCATGCTCCCATCTCTTGTTTTTGTAATCTTTTTTTGCAAGAACAGGGACAGAAAACTCACAACCTGCTCTGGAGACTGGGACCAACACAAGTAAATCCCCCAAGCCCACATCCTGCCTTGTTCCAGGGGTGTGGGGACAGGGACACAGAGTGGGGAGGCCCAACACCTGAACTGGTGATACAGGCCACTGATGGCACAAAGTATGTCAGCCAGAGGGACTGAAATGTGAGCACCCTCCAGGTACAGCAGTTTGGGAGAGATGGCTTGGGTCAGCTGACTGGAAAATTCCCAGAATAAAGTCACCTTTCCCAGCAGCTGCAGAGCTGGAGTTACATAAAGATCCAGGCTGGGAGGAGTGTGAGTGCTGGGGGTGATGGCTGGAAACAAACAGCAAGGATTTTTGTGATCATTTTGGGCTAAGGGGTACTAATGGCATGAGGAGGACATGACAGGGAGGGACAGTTCCTACTGCAGGAAGGAATCCCTTGGGAAAAGGGATGCTTTGTGCACAAGCTTCCATGCACAACTGCCTGTGCTCCAGCACCATCCCAGGAGCCCCGGCAGAAAGGGACACTCAGGGGTCTCCCTGGGTGAGCAGCAGTGTGAATCTGGGTGGCTGTGGCCAAAGGGGCTCCAGCTGAGCCCCCTGGTGCCCAGCCCTGCTGACCTGTTCTCTGGGCGCCGGTAGTCCAGCCTGCAGGTCCCGCTGGTGAGGCTGAACACAGGGTGGAAGGCGCACTCCAGGCTGTACAGCGCCCGCTCTGGGGACAGCAAGGGCACTGTCAGGGACAGGACAGGGACACCAGCCCAGCACAGCACTGCCCAGCACTCCCTTTAGCCCCAAAGAGAGGAAACCAGCTCATGCCCAGCCCAGCCAGGCACAAAGACGCTTCACACAATGTGGTGGCAACAGGTACCAGGGCAGTGAGCACTTCCACGTTGGATCACACTCTGGGTGGGAAAAGGAACCATTCTGGGATTGAGGCTGGTCCAGAAAAAGCCAAGCTGCTGCCAGGGAAGGGTTTCACAGCAGCACATCTGCTCCTCACCTCACGCTTACCTATGAGATCCCGGGCCATCTCCTGGTCCTCCTGCATGCGGCACACGTCGCTGAGCTGCAGCAGGGAGTCCACGTGGTAGGGGTTCATCTGGAGCAGCAGCTGCACAAGAGCATGGCAAACACTCTGTGTCACTACCAGTGGCTCAGGGATTTGGTCACTCACCCAGGTACCTTCCAGCAGCCAGCTGTGTGACACACAGTGCCAAGAGCTCCCTTAATCCCACCCTGCCAGATCCATCCCGAGCTGGAGGGGCACAGGGAGCTTTGTCCCCACCACGTGCAGGATGGGAGCCCACAAAGGCAACCTCCCCTGGGCTGCTCCCTCCCAGCTTTTCCAGCAGAGCCCATGCCAGGCCTTTGCTCATCTTCTCTGCCCTCCTCCAGATGTCTCCCAGCCCCTCTATTGGAAAGGAGAGAACGAGATGCAGGCACTGTTACAGGTTTGGGGTTTTTATCTATCCTCCAACAGTTCTGAGCATTTGATCAGGTTTTGCATCCTTGGATACTGAGAGGACATTTGGACACATCTATTACAAATCCAGGAATCAGCAGTAGTAATGGAGAATAATAATAAATAAATATTGACTTCCAGGCTTCAGAAGACAAGTTTCTTACTTCACTAATTATATTATAAATAAGCTTTTCTCAAGTACCTAAAACCTCAGTTCAGTAAAAAATACTGAAGCTACAAATCTTCTCACAGTTTAGTTTGGGGATTTTTTTTTTCTCCTAAAACTGAAAAAATAAAGCTTCCAAAGCTCCAAAAGTTTCCATCTGCAGGGTGGGGACTCGCGGGACCACCAACAGCACAAAGACTGGATGTTCCAGGCTGGCCCAGCCCTTGCCTGATGCTTAACCTCTTCCTTAAGGGGTAAAACTCTTTCAGCTCCTTCCCAGTCCACTTCTGGGGGAACATGGAGCTCTGTGATGGGAAAAAGCCAAGAAAAGGTCACCAAGGGTGACCTTTGAACCTACCAGCAAGTGCAGAAAAAACACTCATTGAACAAGAGGCTCCCCAAAAGTGATGTTTTATGTGCTGAAACCACAGCAACAAGGCAGAGCTGGGCTCCAGTTATGCCAGGACTGTGGTGACCATGGACAAACTGTCTGGAATTGCCAAATCCATCTGTTAGATCTTACCCTTGATGGAAAAGAGGAAGACTTCAAGCTGTACAAATGTCCTCAACTATAGCCCGACCCCCTAAGAGGGTCAGAGCTTCCAGATTAAAACACCATGGAAAGCCTCTCCTGTGTGGGGGACTGAGCTTGAGCTGTCCTTGGGACACTCACTGCTGCACAGGAATTACTTTGGCTCACTTAATCCAAATCCCTCAATCCAGGCAGAACTGCTGAGCTGGAGAGAGCCCCACGGCCCTGAGCCGAGGGTGGGAAAGCAGAAGGAAGTAAACTTTATTTAGCAGACAATGGACTCTTTAAAGAACATCTCCAGGGCATGTATCCCAGCTCATGTGGCCAGACCTTTCAGAGAAACATCCCTCAGTTATGGTTTAGTTGGGTGCAGAGCAATTTTGCTGTTGCTTATCACTCCAAACTATAAATGTTACCATACAGCTTAAGGAGCTCGGACATGCATGAAGGACTCCCCACACAAAAGCCTGTTTTGCTGAAATACCAAGAAAAGACACATTTTTCATCCTTGCAGGAGTTTATAAATAGAACAGCTGTTAGTTTGGATTGCCAGTTCATGATGGGTTTATACAATATTCCTCCTTTCCCAGCTAAGAGCTGAGACAAGGGGGCTTTGTTCCCCCCCCCTGCAGCCAAAGGGACAGTTCCTGTGGGCTCCTCTCTCAGAAGGTGACCTGACACATGCTTGGCACAACCACCAAGGCTCAGCCACCAGCCACCAGACCTCCTCTGCACCAAGGAAGTCACTGGTTAACCAGGTGACAGACCAGCTCAGCACTCAGTGCTGCCTCACCCCACACAGAGGGACACTGGGCTCTGCTCTCCAAACAAGTCCTAACAGCCCAAACAAGCCTGGAAATAAATAATCCAAGGCTCTGCAGAGGGATCTGGACAGGATGGATCAAGGGGATGAGGCCAGAGGGATGAAGGACAACATGGTGACATGCTGGGTCCTGCTTGTGGGTCACACCAACCCCATGAATGAAACGGGCTGGGGGAAAAGTGGCTAGGAAAGGACCTGGGGTGCAGGAGACAGTGGATGGACAGGATCCCAGGTGGGCACCTGGCCTGTGTCAGCCAGGTGTGGCCACAGCACCAGGGCAGTGCTCATCCCCTGTGTTGGCACTGCTGGGGCACTTCCAGCCCTGGGGTCAGTTCTGCGCCCCTCACCCCAACACAAACACCAAGGGGCTGGAGCATGTCCAGGGAAGGGCAAGGGAGCTGGAAAAGGGTCTGGAGCAGCAGAAACAGCAGAGGGAGCTGAGGGGGCTCAGCCTGGAGAAAAGGAGGCTCAGGGGGAACCTTCTGGCTCTGTACAACTCCCTGACAGGAGGGGACAGCCGGGGGGGTCAGGCTTTGCTGAACAGAGGAACAGGGACAAGAGGAAACAGCTTCAAGCTGTGGCAGAGGAAATTCCTTCCCCAGAAGTGCTGTCCAGCCCTGCCCCCAGGCTGCCCAGAGCAGGGGTGAATTCCCCATCCTTGGAGGGGTTTAAAAGCTGTGTAGATGTGACACAGGCTGGGGTGCCTTGGCTGGGGGAACAGCTGGCTTAGAGCCTTTCCAACCCAAATGATCCCACTGGAATGAAATCCCAGGGCAAGGGGCTGCAGGAGCACAGGAGGGACAGCAGGACCAAGCCAACGTACCACGATGTTGTTGGGGTCCATGGACTCCACAGCGTCCAGGAACTTGAACTGCACCTGCTGGTACTCACGGTGGTGCTCGAAGGTGAAGTGCTGCACCCCCCTCCGCGTGTCCAGCAGCTGCATGGTGATACCTGCAGGGTGCAGGGGAGACCTGGGTACCCCAAGAGACCCTCCTCTGCTCTCTCACACCATCACTGGCTCCATAGACACATGTGGTTTTGGAATCTCTTTCCCCCACCCATGAGTCCAAGTCTCAAACCCACCCAAAAAGCCCAGGATGCTCATCCTCCCCAGGGATACTTCTGATTATCCAGCAATTCTGCTGCTAAGATGGGAGCACCCACGCCCTGCTACCTCCAAAAGAAGGGGAAAACAAACTCAAATCATGTACAAAGTAAAAAAAACTCAAATCAAAGTACAACTCCACAGAGCTCTCTGCTGAGGCAGGAGGTGAACTCCTCCACCAGCTGAGGAGCAGGTCCCTCTTAGATTCCGTGCCCTGAGCAGCATCCATGGCACATGGGCAGGGGCTAAGGGGGCAGGAGGCAGCCCCAAAGAGGGCAGGAGGCAGCCCCAAAGGCCTCACCTGTCTTGCTGTAGCGTGGCCAGGTGTTCTTGGGAGCTGTGAGCCACATGCTGCGGACGTACTGCCGCTGCCTCTGCCTCGGCCTGGGGAGGGAACACACAGCTCACAGCTCCTCTGCATGGACAGCAGCAGGAGGATGAAACCATGTTAAAGGGAAAAATTAGGTCCTATTTCTTCCCCACAAAGAGCTAAACACAGCTGTGCCCAGAGCTCTGTGTCTGCCTCCAAGACACAACACACCTGGGCTCAGGCTTTGCCTTATGTGCACCATCTAGGCCAGCCAGTGCCTGCAGCAGCTCCACTTCCAGAGCTTCTCTCCCTGTTTTTAACCCTGCCAAACCCTCAGCTGCCCCTGTGCAGCTTCCCAGGTCCAATTAGGAGAGCCCCACATCCCTCTGACTCATCTCTCTTCCCAGTAGGGCCTTCAAATGTCCACTGGATTAGTTTAAGCTGTACTCAAAAATGCACTATTTATTGGCTGAGGAGCAATTCAGGATCAAGGCTACTCCAAGGGAGTCACACCTCCTCAGAAAGGGATCATAGACTATCCTGAGGTGGAAAAGACCCACACAGATTATTATGTCCAACTCCTGGCCCTGCACAGGACAATCCCAAGGAACTGCAGTTTCTTCCTCAAGCACCAAATGCTCCTCTACAGACTCTCTCCCTCCTTCAGCTCAGACCATCCTCGGTTTTCCAAGCAGCTCATGGAAGTGGGGATTTTGTGGATGACAGTGAGCACAGTGCAGTGGATAAATGCAGAGACATCACACCCAGGGAGCAACAGGCTCCCTGGGCCCCTGGATACAAGGGACATGAGATGCTGAAAGTATTCAGGGTTCACTTTCTGTCCAGAGGCTCAGGAATTGCAACAGGGGACAAAACACACAAAATCTACGTGCCTGCAGTCTGTGAACTTGAGTGAAAGGACTTTTTGAAAAGTGGTTTGGAAATAAATGAGAGGGGAAAGGAGCAAAAGAAAAAGCAAATGCCAGTAAAAGCCTGGAGAAGTCTTTCCCCACCTTGTACATATCACAGAAAATATTCCTCTGCCCCAAAAGCAACTATTAAATGAATAACACATCCTGAGCCTGGGATTACCTGCCCAGGTGTGGCACTGGGGACTCCATGAGCCCTGCCAAGGGCAGGACAGACACACCTCCTCAGATTTGGAAAGGGTTTAATACGAAATTCTGGACTAACCTCTGGTCCCCGAGCACAGCACGAGCCCCAAAGTATCTCTTCAACTCATTCTCTGGATTCAAGTTTCTGAGAAGGTGGAAAGAAGAAAGAAAAGCTCCATCAGTTAAAAAGTGCCACACTCAAGTCTCTCCATCAACACTCAGCACCCCAAAGTGCCCCTGGAAAACCCCCAAACTGTCCCACACTCCCCACGGATCAGACACAGCATGGAGAAAGGAGACTGAAACTGCCAGCACTGGAAGGGAAAGCCCTGCTCCATGGACAGGCTTCCTCCCTGCCCTGCTGCAGAGCTGGGGAATTCTGCTGCTGCCCTCTCCAGGGCAGCTGGAGCCTTGGCTGGGATGTTCCCGGGAGAAGCCAGGACTCAGGAGCAGAAGTGAATCCCATGGCAAGCTCCACACACCAGGGCTACTGGCACCTCTGCAGAGGATCTGAGGCTGGAAGGTCCCTCTGGGGACTAATCTGGTCCTGCCAGCACTGCAAGCAGGCCTGGCAGCAGAGAATCCCCATCAGAACCAAACACAGCTCCCAGAGGAGCAGACAGGAGCAGGGATGTGCACAACCATCGCGACCCTTTCAATCAAGGTGTGGTGCTCCTGGCCAGGTCACGCTGGGAGGGTCCCAGCTCCGTTCCTCAGGGAGCAGATGCCCCTCAGGCCGAGGCAGGGCCGGCTGGGAGGCAGCAGTACCTGTGCTCCACGTAGAGCAGGGGCCGGCTGTCGGTGCTGACCCCGCCCTGGCTCTGCGGGGCCAGCCTGGGGTCCTCGATCCTCTCCAGAAGGCTCTCGATGTCCTCCAGCTCGTTGTCTTCCTTCAGAAAGGCAAAGCCAAGGCCTTTGTCACAGGCTGAGTCACAGCAGCCTGCAGGTCACCCAGCACACATCACACCCAGCTGCCTCCCTGGGCCAGGGGCTGTGGCTCTTCAGAGAACCCAGAATGGTTTAGGTTGGAAGGGACCTTAAAGCTCATCTCGTTCATGTCCCGTGGGCAGGGACACCTTCCACTGTCCCAGGGTGCTTCAAGCCCTGTCCAGCCTGGCCTTGGGCACTGCCAGGGATCCAGGGGCAGCCACAGCTGCTCTGGGCACCCTGATGCCAGGGCATCACCACTCTGCTCACATGGAAGAATTTCCTCCCCATATTCCATCTAACCCTGCCCTCTGATAGTAGGAAGACATTTCCCCTTGTCCTGACACTCCAGGCCCTTGTGCAAAGACATTTAAAATATTTAAATAACCAGCCTTCACCCTCTACTGTCCATGGAAACACCAAGATGCTGCTGTGAGCCTTGTGACAAGGTCTCAAACACTCACATGGCTTTAATCCAAGTCTCCCATTCCCCATTTTCCAACCACCCCAGGAATCCATCCAGCTGCTCACATCCAACAGTTATATAACACTTTAACCCTGATTTCCCTCCATTTTCCCCCAACAAACAACAAGTGACACATTTCTTACATGCCTGTTTCACATCCTCCTCATGATGTCCATGGGTGGAACACAGAATTCCATTCAGGACACCCAAACAGCACTGCCAGGCTGCCTTTTCAAGCTAAATTTAGCCTGTGTGCGTGGAGTGTACACAGGAAAGGGATAATGTGCTCTGCATGGAACAGAGGCTGTATTTATTATCCCTCACTGCCTGGGTCTGGGTGTCCCCCCAGCCTCCAGCTGGCACATGTCCCCCTGCTGCTCAGTATTGCTGGATTGGGAAAGGAAACAGCTCTCCAAGAGGGTTCTCCACCTCAGAAACTCAGAGTGGCATTCCCAGGGAGGAGGTGGCCAGCTGGGTGCTGGCCCTGCTGTCATGGCTTAGCCCTTCCCTCCAGAATCCAGTGGCTCAGGATGCTGACCAAAGACTCTCCCTGGAGTGAACAGGGAGGTTGGACTCCACCATCTGGGAGGTCTTTTCCAACCTTGAGGATTCTGTAATTCTGTGGACAGTTCAGACTCAAACTCACCAGAAAACCAGCTCCCACCTGAACCCCACTCCTACTGAATGAAGGAGATCAAGGACTTCAATCCATCTGCTACTTCCAGCTCTGGGGTGCCCAGCACTGGAAGGACATGGAGCTGCTGGAATGAGTCCAGAGACCTGGAATGAGTCCAAGGGCTGGAGCCCCTCTGCTCTGGAGACACCTTAGAGCCCCTTTCAGTGCCTAAAGGGGCTCCAAGAGAGCTGGAGAGGGACTTTGGAGAGGGGACAGAGTGACAGGAGAGGTTGGACAGGGCTTGGAGCAAGCTGGTGTGATGGAAGGTTTCCCTACCCATGGAGGGGGATGGAATGAGATGAGCTTTAGGGTCCCTTCCAATCTAAACCATTACAGGATTCCATGATCCTAAAGAGGCTTCTTAAACTCTAAATTTTGAAACTGCTTTTTTTGCCTTGAATCTCTCCTACAGCCACCTCAGAATTCCCACTTTGCCAGCCTCACTGGAGGAACCAGCCTGGTCCCTGACTCAGAACACACACACACACACACACACACAGACATACCACAGTCTCTCCTGCTGAATTTTTCTTTGTTTTCCTTTTCTTTTTTTTCTTCCGTGGCTTGTTACTCGTTGCCAGCTGCAAAGACAAAGGAAGAGCTGTCAGCATTCCCAGGGGTGCCAGCTCCCTGGGAAGAAGAGCATTTCCCACAGGGATCAGCACACTGAGGGTCCTTAAATGAAACCAAAATTCACCCTTTAGTGTTTGTTAGTGGGTGGAAGTCAAGACACATGGAGAAAATGGAGGAAAGCACCGAAGATTCACAAAGGGTTAAACCTCAGCTGACTTTCACATCAATGTCTGAGGCTATGAAATCAGGAGAGAAACAAGTTTAGCTGTGCCAAGTGTGGAGGAAATGCCTCAGCCTCTCTCAGTGCCCAGGATAAGCTGCATTTCTGCTTTTCCAGGGTGCAGGACAGTTCCCAATTTCAGTCCCATTTCCACAGAAACCAACACCTGACAAAGGTCCCAGTGCCAGAGTTCCTCTCCCCACAAATGCAGCTGCTCCAGCTCGGGATGCTGGGGGCATTCCCTAACCTGACTGGCACAGGTGGCAAGCAAATACATTTCCAGGGTCTAGCAGGTAACTCAGCAAGGGATCACAGCATCATGGAATGGTTTGGGGTGGAAGTGACCTCAAAGTTTATCCAGTTTTTATTCCCTGTCTAAGCAGGGACACCTTCCACTAGACCAGGCTGCTCCCAGCCTTGTCCTGGCTCTACCCAGCAGCAGCAGCTGCCTGCCCAGGGCTCCCATGTCCTACCTGGAGCTCTGGGAGCAGCCACAGGTGTGCCCTGCAGTGCTGGCACAGCCAACTCACCAGGTCAGGACCCCTGGAGCCACTGCTCACACAGGGACACACTGCCCAGAGCACCCACAGCCCCTGGGCTGGCAGAGGCCACTGGCACAGCTGGAATGCACACAGAGAGTGGACTTTGCTCCCCTGCCACCCAAAGCAGGGACACAAACCCCAAACACACAGCAAACAAGTGAGACCAGGGGCCAACCCCCCTTGCTCTCCCAACCTCTTCTCTGGTGAGATCTGGGCAGGCCTTGCCATGGGAAATCGTTAAATAAATGAGCCTTTCCTTACAAAATCCTGCAAGGAGACACTTCTGGGCTGATACAGACCACAGGAGGAATCTTGATATCCAATGACAACAAATCATTACGGGCAAGAAGAGGTTCAGTATTCAGGTGACATTCTTGACTGCCTGAATTACTCACATCCCCTGTTCCAAAACAAATGCCTCCTTGAGACCACTCCTGGCCTGACCTCAGTGCTCACATGGACACAGCACAACATGGACACAGCACAACATGGACACAGCACAACATGGACACAGCACAACCTTCCTTGGGTGCCTCCTCTCTGCAGCTGCAGAACCCCTCTGGATCCTCTACACAAACCCAGCCCCAGCACCACCGTGCCCACCCTCCCCAGGTGTCAGTTCCCAGGCTGAAGTGCACGTCCCTGGCAGCAGTTACCGTTCTGTCTGGCTGCTCAGCCTCCTGTCCCTCTCTCTGTCCATCACCGTGTGTCTCTGAAGGGGTCACAGTCCCCTCCTGGCTCCTGTCTCTGCTGCCCTCGGGGCTCCCTCCCGCCGGGTCCTGCTCGCTCAGCCGCTCCTCTCCGGCCGCCGCCTCATCCTCCGACTCCTCAGCTGGGATCTGCAAACACAGGGACGAGCTGCAGGGACAGCATTCTCCGGGGATCTGCTCCAACGCTCCTCCTGCACACAGATGGAGGTTTGGACCCCCCTCGTGTCCAGTGTGTCAGCCAGGGGCTGCCCGGACAGTCCCACGCATGTGGAGGGGAGCACAGGACCCCCATGGTCTGTCCCCTCATGCCACGGACTCTGCTCTGCCCTTGGGGGAGCTTCCAAACCCAGCCTTGCCTGTGCTCACACAGCCCGGCCTCGGAGAGGGACAGGGAATGGCTGGGGCTGGAAGAGGTGTCTGGAGAGCAGGACTGGGCTCTGTCACCCCAAGGACCCAAGCAGGGCCCATCTGACATCCAGCACTGGGGTCCTGCAGTGCTGGGAAGGTGGCAGGGATCGTCCTAAAAACATTTTCACGAGTCCAGCTCTGACAGCATCCAAACCCAGCCCTCCCAGGCCTCTCTCCCATTTCCTCCCAGTTCAGTCCCAGTTGCTGCCCACCAGCCAGACCGATCACTGCCACCCCAATCACTGACCCCAAACCACTGCCATACACATTGTCACCTCTGCCACCCCCACTGTGAGCCCCCCTCAGCCACTACCCCCCTGCTCCCTCCAGTGACCCCCAAAGCCCGTCAGCCTCTGCCCCCGGGTCACTGTCACTCCAGCCACCCCCAGTGACTGTCACCTCAGCTGTCCCCAAGTAAGTGTCCCCAGCAATGTCCCCAGCTGCGCACCCAGCTGTCACCCCCAGTCCCTGCCCCCCAGTTATCCTCCCAGTCCCTGCCACCCCAGCCACTGTCCCCCGAGTCCCTGCCCCCGCAGTCACTGTCCCCCCTAGTCCCTGCCCCCCAGCTGTCCCCAATCGCTGCACCCCGGGGCCTCCCGGCTTTGGCCCCCCTCACCAGCTCGAAGCGGTTGCTGACGGCGGCGCGGGGCGGCCCGCGGGGCCGGTTCCCGGGGGCTGGCGGCGGCCCCCCTTCCCGGGCACGCTCCGGGCCGGGGTCGGTGCCGAGGCCGAGCTCGCCCAGCCCCGGCCCCTCCTGGCCCCGCTGCTCCCCCCGCAGCCGCCTCAGGGCCCGGCGCGACATCGCCCCCGCCCGCTGCGCGCTTGCGCCTGCACTGCGCCTGCGCGCCCGCCCAGCGCCGGCCCCGCCCACCCTCGCCGCGCGCAGCCATTGGCTGATGCTAAGCAGGCCACGCCCCCTGCGCGCCGTGATCTCCGTGGCGCTCCGTGCGTGAAATGTGTCCCGGAACGGGGAACCGGGAACCGGGACACGAGGAAACAGGGAACGGGAACCGGGCACGGCCCCGGGACACGGCTGAGGACCGGGGCACGGGCCGCGGCTGGGAGCGCTCGGGAGTGGGGAACGCGGTGTTCCCACGGTGTTGTGCGGGGTCACGGGTGGGCACAGCCCGGGGGGGAAGAGGCATGGCGGTGGGAGATGCGCGCGCTGAAACGGAGTGCCCCGATCCCCCCACGGCCCGCAGCACCCTTACCCCGCTCCCCCGTGCACTCAGGAGCAGCCACGCGGCCCCAGGGCAGCCCAGCAGGTTTATTATGGAGGGGACGTACAGAACAGCCATGCCAGCCCAGGGCACCGGGCACCCCGGCACAGCCAGGGCTTGGCACAGAAGCGCGGAACGCAGGGGCTGCGGGTGTCCCACGGCAGGATCCATCCCCCAAGAGCCGCCCCGCAGCGGGATCCGTCCTCCCGGGGGCTGCGGGTGTCCCACGGCAGGATCCATCCCCTCGGGGGCTGGCGGCGGGGACACGAGGGGATGGCAGGGACAGCGGGAACGGGTCCTTTCGCCCCTTGGTCCATAACGTATATAAATATAGAAGCTGTGTGTATCCATCCTATGTATATATGTACATCGGGGGGCTGTGCCTGCCGGGGTGACCGGCACCCCCGCGGCGACCGTCACCGGGGCTCCCGGCCCGTCCTTCACGGGAGCCACGCGTCGCTGTAGAGGGAGCGCGCCTTGGCGTGGCGCCGGTTCGCGGCGCTGGCGTTGAGCACGGCCACGCTGCGGCGGCTGGAGCTCACCACGTCCGTCACGAACCCGGCGCAGTCCGAGCAGACGTCGCGCAGGACCGAGCCCTGGGCGTAGATGTGGGGGAATTCCTCCTCCACCCGGCGCCAGCACGGCCCCGAGAGCGAGCTGCGGCACAGGGCACCCCGTCAGCCCCCGCCGCAGGAGGAGGGGGACGAGGAGGAGGAGGGAGGAAGGCTCGGGGACTCACTGGAAGGGCTCCCTCCGGCGCAGCGGCGGCGCCTTGGGCAGCAGCGAGCCCGGCAGGCTCTCGAAGCCCAGCGCGTAGACGGGGATGTGAGCCAGCTTCTTGGAAGGCATCTTCATCTGCGGAATGCGGGAGTCAGGGCGGGGACAGGGACAGCGACAGGGACGGGATAGGGATGGGATAGGGATAGGACAGGGCTGGGATAGGGATAGGGCACACAGAGATGTGGATAGCTCAGAGATAGGTACAAGGTGGGACAGGAGTGGAGTGGGATGGGGCAGGGACAGGGAGAAGGTGGGGCAGGGGAGGGACAGGGTGAGGATCAGAGACAGGGACACAGTGGCACTGCCCAGAGCTTGTCCCTTACCTTTAGACTGCAGGAGCTACAGACAGACCTGGGAACACAGAGAGAGGTGGGTGAGAGGGCCCATTGTGGGGACCCTGCTGCTGCCCTCCCAGCCCCGTGACACAGCACAGCATGGCACAGTTTGGCACAGCATGGCACAGTTCAGCACAGTGCTCACCGCTTGCAGAAGAAACACGATGTGGGCCAAGAGAAGAGAGGAAACTTGGCCCTGCAGCAGCAGCAGACCTGTGGGCAGAGCAGGGTAAGCTGGGGGTAGGTGGGCCCCCCAGTCCCTCCAGCCCCCATCCCCATTCCTACCTTCCCCCTCCGCAGGCTGCTGTACAGCTCCTTGCTCTGCAGGAACTTCTCCATCTCAGCCTTGACCAGCACCCTGCGCACGTTGATCATCTCCTCCACTGTCAGGGCCAGGCTCTCCACAGGGTGGCTGAACTCCTGTGGGACAGGGGGGATGTCACACTGCACTGTGGCACAGGGCACGGTCCAGAGCACTCCTGTGCCAGGGCAGAGCCTCCAAACATGGGCAGAGCATCCCTGGCATAGGCAGAGCATCCCTGGCACAAGGACCCCCCCAGCCGCCATGTGTCCTCGTGCCAGGCTGCCCTGTGCCCACGGTCATGCTTGCCTGGTGTCCCCAGCCCCAGTGCTCCCAGCTGGTGTCCCCAGAACCCACCAGCCAGAGGTGCTTGGAGCTGCTGGCGGGGGCAGCGCTGGATCCATCCTCTGGCCTCTCCTCCACAGCGCCGAGGGCAGCCCGGGGCAGGGCTGGGCCATCTGGTAGCGGGTGGCAGCTGGCAGGGACGGAGCCTGCAGGGAGGGACAGAGAGGCCGTGGCAAGGACGTATTGCCTGGTGCCACCGCCGCTGACAGGCATGGCACAGAGCCCCGGAGATAGGGACATGGGCACCCCCGGCAGTACCTGAGCGGGGCCGGGGCTCGGGCTGCAGTGGCTCTGGGTCCCGGGGCACAGCCTGGTCCCCCCCCAGCTGGCTCTGCAGCTGTGCCAGGTCCTGCTCCGAGAAGGAGCGATCCCGCTTCAGCGGCACCTCCGTGCCCGGAGAGTCCTCATCCTGCAAGGCCATGGGCACCGTGTCACCGAGGGCACCCCGGCACCCCCCGTGTGTCCCCACTTCTGCAGGGTTTCCCTTGCCTCAGAGAGGTTCATCTCCTCCATCTCGGCCAGGGTGGGTGCCTTGAGCAGGACGCGAGGCCGTGGGCGCGCGGGGATGGCGCTGGCCGGGCACAGGGACAGCTCGAGGCAGGAGCTGGAGCTCAGGCGGCCGGCACAGGCATGGGGGATGCAGGGCAGGGAGCTGTATCCTGAGGAGAGATGGGCTCAGCACTGTGGGGGTGGCACACAGGGGACACAGCACAGTGGGCAGGGGACATCAGTACCTTTCTGCTCCACGGGCCGCAGCTTCCGCTCCTGCCTGATCTCCTCCAGGATCTTCTCATGGAGCGTCCTCTGCTTCTGGGGTAGCGGCCGCAGCTGCCGCTCTGATGCCTGCGGGGTGCACAGATGGGACCTCAGGTGTGGCCATGGCTCAGGGATGGCACCCATGGGACCTACCAACACTGTCATGCCAGGGAGGTGGCCCGGCGCTGGCACTCACCTGCTTCAGGGGAGGCCGGGAGCGGATGAAGTCCAGTATGAGCTCGTGGGCATCTTTCTTCACTCGGGGGGGGATGTCTCCATCCACCTGGGGAGGGCAGGGGGTCAGCGCTGGGCTGGACAGTGGCAGGATGGGGGGTGAGGGGCTGGCACGGCGGCCACGCTCACCATGACCTTGCGGAGTTTGTAGTTACGGGCACGGATGTCCTGCATGAGCATCTCAAAGGGCGTGAGCTGGTACTCGGTGGGCAGAGGGTTGAACTGCTTCTCCTGCACCTTCTTCAGCTTCACACCGTGCCGCAGCTCCCGCATCAGCTGCACCCACAGCCGGGCCTGGGGGGACACACAGACACGGTGTCAACACCCTCCTGGGACACACGGACACGGGGTCAGCACCCCCCCGTGCCCGGCACAGCCCCGTGCCCGGCCACGCTGCCCTACCCAGTCTGTGTTGCGCAGGTTGCCCAGCTCCGCCGCCGGCCGCTCCTCCTCTTCCTCATCCTCCTTCAGCTTCTGCAGCAGCTGTTGAGGCACAAGATGCTGTCACCTTGTCCTGGTGGTGCTGAATGTCCAGCCAGGACTGTGCCACGGGCCTGCAGCCCTGAGGTGAACCCCAATTCCTGATTCCCAGCCAGCACAGCAGGCTGGGAGGGGCTGCATGGCCAAACCCCGGCATCAGCAGCCCTAGCTGGGATGGGCAGAGGGGGCACTGCAGCCTGCCCAGCCCCTCGTCACTGCAGGTGGCTTCCTCGGCAGGGCCGTGGTGGCAGCGGGCACCCACGCTCACCTCCTTGGCGTCGCGGATCTTGGCGAGGAAGGCCATGAGCTCCACGGTCTCAGCGAAGAGGGCTCGGCACACAGCCTGGTAGTGCGCGGGGGCGCCGGCGGGGTCGGCCAGGCGGGCGGCACAGCAGCGCATGGCCTGGCCGAAGGTGCGCACGGAGCGAGGCTGCCCCTCGCCGCCCTCCTCCTCCTCATCCTGCCCCCCATAGCCCTCGTCGGCCGTGGCGCAGCCGCTGTCCTCGGAGTCGCTGTTGGTCATCAGGTCGATGAGCTGCTCCAGGCGCGGGCTCAGCTCCCGCTCCTCGTTCTCGTCCAGTCCCCAGTCCAGCGCCCGGTACACGGCAAAGCCCAGTGACTGCACCATCTGCGGGGGACAGCAGCGGCAGGGGACGGCATGCACGCTGGCACAGCTGTCCCCGGCCCCTCCTCGGTGCTGGGTCCCGTCCCAGGACCTGTGAGCCCCGGGTGAGGGGAGCAAGCGGCCGTGCCCAGCCCACAGCGGGCTGGGATGGCAGACGGGGCAGGTCACCGGCCCCCACGTACCTGGGCTTCGGCAGAGGGCGTCAGCAGCGCGGGCAGGTCTGGGGGAGGAGGGCAGAGTCACCGCACGGCCCCGTGCTGAGCACCCCACCCTGCACCACCCAGGAATGCGGTACCCACCCACTCCACCCTGAGCTGCTCACACCCCCCCTTCTCCTCCCTCCTTCCCTGGCTCATTCTGTGCCCTCCTGGTCCCAGGGCACGGCTCCAAGGGACAGTGGGCACTGCACGTTGAGCCCTGCTATCGACAGGCTGCCACAGCTCTCCCAAAGGGCACACTGAGGGGGCACAAGCACCCATGTACCCCTCATCACCAGGGCTGGAGGGAGCTGAGAGCTCTGCGTGCATGAGGAGATACCCCCTGCACCCCTGTGGGATGTGGGCACTGGCATTGTGGACAGCAGGAGTGTGGGCACCAGCAGCACAGGCATGGCAGCGTGGGGACTGGCAGCCACAGCTGGAGCATGGCACACACAGGGAGCCCAGGACATGCTTGTGGGCAGCTTGAGCCCTCCTGCCAGCTGCAGGGAAAGGAACACAAGTGGCCTCTGCAGTGTCCCCAGGGCTCCCGGCTCTGCTTCCCTCATCATTAGCTCTGCATTGAGCTGATCAATGCGGCAGCCACCAGGATGTGCCAGTCGTGTGCCAGCCGTGTGCAAGCCAGGAATGGACAGGAAAGGCAGCACAAGTGGTGGCCCTGCTATGGTACCACAAACAAAACCATCAAAAAACCATGTCCTGGACTGTGCCCGGCTCCTACCGCAGTACCAGCCTCTGGGATGCCACCCAGTGAGTCCCAGCAGCTCCTGCCAGTCACTGGGGCAGAGCTGAGGGGGAATTCCCATAGAATGGGGGACTGGAGCTGTTCCAGAAGGTGCTGCTGGCTCACCCAGCCCGGATCCAGCCCTGTGCCCTGGTAGAGCTGCAAAGCCATGTGCCAGGCTGGTGCCACCACCTGCAGTGGCACCCAGAGGCACCCGTAGCCCTCCCAGCCTCAGGCTTCACTGTGAAGACTTCACTGGTTCATCCCTAGGGAGGTGGCTCAGGTTGGCACAGAAGCAACCCGGGAGCAGGAGGTGGCACAGTGGCACTGGCAGGTGGCACTGGCAGGTGGCACCGGCTCCAGCCCTGCGGTGGCTCAGGGCAGGGCGTGGGGCCATTCCCATGCAGGACCAGTGCAGCCGGTGCGGCCACGCCGTGCCCGGCTGCCATGGGCACGTGCCCTGCCCGTGCGTGTCCCTGTCCTGGGCACGGAGCCACCTGATGCACCCCGGTGTGTGCTCAGCCCCCGGCACCGAGGACACACGGTGACCCCGCAGTGTCCCTGCCCAGTGTGGGCGAGGTCACACAGCGACCCCACGGCACCAGGAGCCATCCCCGGTGGCCTGGCTGTGGGGTGGAGGCGCTGGCCACGCTCCAAGTGCTCCCCGTGGCTGTGTGGCCACCCGGTGTCACTGCTGGCAGCCAGCCCGGTGACACCCAGAACCGCCACAGCCATACCTGGCAGCGCAGCCACCTGCGGGAGGATGGCTGGGAGGGCAAAGGTCGGGGATGGGGTTGTCCCTGTGCCACTCCCGGGGCCTGCAGTGGGGGACAAGGTCCCTGTGGTGCCCGTGGATGCGCTGTATGGGTGTCCATGTATCCGTCCATCTGTCCTTGCTGTGTGTCCTGCAGCCCCATGGTGGCTGCCAGGACCACGCAAACACCCTCACCTGGCTCCAGCCTCCCTGGGTCACCCAGCGCCAATGACCTTGTTGGTGCCAGTGCCGGGAGCAGTGCCACACCAGTCTGATAGCAGTGCCCACCCCCTCCCCGGGGCAGACCCTGCACCGGTACCGGCAGTGCTACTGTCAGTCCCCTTGCGGGGCCGGGGCTTGGGGCTCACCCCGTCCCTGCCGGTGCCGCCTTCCTGCTCCCCGGCGCCGGGACCGGCCCTTTTCCCCGTCCTCACAGTCTCTCCGGTGCCCCCCTGCACTGCTCCCTGCTGCCGGTGCCTCGATGCTTGCCCCCCCTCTCCGGTGCCACTTCTGCCCATCTGCCGCTCCGGTACCGGTTCTTCCCCGCCGGGGCCTCTGCGGGTGCGCCCCCCGCTGCCGGTACCCCCGGTCCCTCTGCGTCCCCGACGCCGGTGCAGCACCCCCTGCCGGTGCCGGTAAGTCCCGGTGCCGGTAAGTCCCAGGTCCCCGCTCTTTGGGCTGGTAAGTCCCGGTGCCCCGGGTCCCGGTGCCGAGAAATCCCGGTGCCAGTAAGCACCGTAGGCTGCTCCCGGTGCCAGCAAGCACCGGTGCGGGTAAATGCCAGCGCCTCCCTCCTTGCACCAGCAAGCCCCGGTGCCGGTAAGTCCCGATATCCCGGATCCCGGTGCTAGTTAGCTCTGGTGCCGGTAAGCTCTGATGTCCCCGTGCCGGTAAGTCCCCGTTCCCCGATCCTTGTGCTGCTAAGCTCCGGAGCAGGAAAGCCCCGGTTCCGGATCCCAGTGCCGGTAATCTCCGGTGCCCCGCTCCCGGCGCCTCTCTTTCAGTGCCGGTAAGCCCCGGTGCCCCGCTCCCAGCGTCGGTAAGCTGCGATAAGCCCTAGTGCCAGTACGTCCCGGTGTCCCGGGTGTCGGTGCCGGTAAGCCCCGCTAAACATTGGTAAACCCCGGCGCTCCGCTCCCGCGGTGCCGATAATTCCCAGTGCCGCCAAACCCCGGTGCCCCGCTCCCGCTGCCCGTAAGCCCCGGTGTCCCCCGGTAAGCCACAGCAAGTCCTGATGCCCGTAAGCCCCGGTAAACCGCGGTAAAACCCGGTAAGCCCCGCTCGGCGGTGCCATCCCGGCCCCCCCCCCCCCGCTCGGGCGCCGCCCGCTCCCGCCCCCCCCGGCGGCGGCGGCCCTCACCGTGCGGCGGGGCGGGCAGGCGGAGGGAGCCGTCGGCGCGGAGGCGGATGTCGGCGGTGCGGAGCGGCGCGGGGGCCACGGGGGCGGCGGCGGCGGCGCGGCAGCCCTGGAAGCAGAGCGCCCAGGCCTGCTCCTCGTTCAGCGGCTGCTCGTAGCACTTCAGCACCTCCTCCAGGGACAGCTCCCGCGGCGGCCCCGCGCCCGCCCGCGCCATCGCCCCATCCCGCACCGCCGAGCGCGGGCGGGGCGCGCCGGGCGGGGGAGACGGGGCGGGGCCGCGCGGGGCCACGCCCCAGCAAGCCACGCCCACCCCCATCCCCATCCGCACCGCGGGCGCGCGGCGGGGGCGGGACCACGGATGGGAGGGGCGGGGCGCTGAGAGAGACCACACCCCCCGCACCGGCACCGGCACCGGAACAGGCACCGGCACCGGCCCCGCCGCAAGCGCCCGCTGGGAGGGGCTGAATCGGCGCCGGGGGACACCGGGCGGCTCGGGACGGCGCGGCGTGAGGCCGTACCGGGACGGGCGGTTTGGGATGGTACCGTACAGTAACGGTGCTGTACAGTGGGGCACGGCACGGCACGGCACGGCGCGGTGAGCTCGGTACGGTCTGGCATGGCACGGTGTGACGCGGAACGTTGCAGCACGGCTCGGTACGGTGTGACATGGCTCGGTATTGTTTGGCACAGCTTGGCACAGAATGGGATGGGGCAGCAGAGTGTGGCGTGGTACGGTGTGGTATGGCTCAGCATGGCACAGCTCGGCTCGGCTCGGCACGGCTCAGCAGGGCACATCAGAGCTCAGTGCCATGGCACAGCTCAGCACAGTATAGCTCAGAACAGTACAGGAAAGCTCGGTACTGATGGCGTGGCTTGGCATGGCACTGAGCTCAGCGTGGTGTGGCACGGCCCAGCACAGCTCGGCCCGCCCAGGCTGCAGGCTGGGAGCAGGGCAGGGTGCACCGGGTTAGCTGGGTGCAGAGGGCAGGGTTCAGGGCACACAGCTGGGCACAGCCGTGGATTGCAGGGCGTGTGACAGGGGCAGTGCCAGCGTGGGCACAGAGCAGTGCTGGTGACACCCGAGGGACACGAGACCCCCCTGTGCCCCAAGAGGAGCAGGGTGGTCCTGGTGCGTGGCTCAGCCCCAGCCCTGGCTCCTGCCCCACGGAGCCCACATGCCACGTGTGGGGCAGCACACGCAGGGACATGATGGCCTTGGCACCAGGGTCACCTGGGGACACTCGAGCAGGAATCAGGGCAGGAGCATAGGATGGCACAGGATGGCACAGGATGGCACAGGATGCCGGTGCCCATGGGGACTCCTGCCACAAGGAGCCTGCCTTGTGGGGTGCTGGGGGAGCCCTGGGGCACTCAGCTGGGATGAGGAGCTGGCACAGGGAAAGGGCCAGGCTGGGACAGGAAAATTTCCTGGGGGGAAGGACCAGAGCTCCAGATGCCAGAGTGTGGTTTGGGCATGGCCAGGAGCAGCAGGAGCTGGGTGAAGGCGCCAGGATGAGCTGGAGTCTCTAGGGAGACAATATCCCATGGGAATATGGTGTGGGGTTGGCATCCCACAGCCACTGGGAAAGTCTGACATGAGAGCAGGATCACCTTTGGGCACACGGGGAGGGCAGGACAGTCCTGACAGAGCAGAAAGGACAACCAGTGCATGGGAAAGGTCAGAGGGAGCAAATGAACACTCTCCTCATGATGAGCTTCCCATTTCCATGATGGAAGGAGAATAAAGCCCTGGCTCAGCTCCATTAACCGATGAGCATAAACTGGAATCAATCCCAGAGCTGTGCTGGCAGGGCTGGGACAGGGACAGAGCTGACACACGGCTGCTCTCCTGTCCCACACGGCCAAAGAGCTGCTGCAGGGCTGGAGATGTCTGTCAGAGAGCTTGGGATGAGCAGAAAAACCCTTCCCAGGGAACATGAACAGTGCAGCTCCATCTCTGGGGCAGAAACTGGGATAATGGAGCTGGGATAGTGGGAAACACAGCCCTGCATGCTGCCCTGGGGTTTGAGAGATGGGAGAAGGGATTTAGGTGATCCAAGGTGTCCGTGCCTCTCTGGGAACGCTCAAATGCACCGTGGGCAGGTGGTACGTGCTGCAGGAGTTGGGAGCACGGTGCCAGTGGCATCTCCAGCTGGATCCGTGTGGGATCCTGCCCAACTGCAGCCCCTGGCCATGGCGCCAACATCTGGCTCTAGATTGAATCACAGAATCACAGAATAATCACAGAATCACAGAGTCACAGAGTCACAGAGTCACAGAATGAGGTTGGAAGAGACCTCTAAGATCATCGAGTCCAACCCATGCCCTAACACCTCAATCAGACTATAGCACCAAGTGCCATGTCCAGTCTTTTTTTAAACACCTCCAGAGATGGTGATTCCACCACCTCCCTGGGAAGAGCATTCCAGTACTTTATTATTCTTTTGGTGAAAAATTTCTTCTTAATATCCAACCTATCCCTCCCCTGAGGTAGCTGGAGACTGTGTCCTCTGGTTCTGTCAGTGCTGCCTGGTGGGAGAGACCAACCCCACCTGTCTGCAGCCTCCCTTCAGGAAGGTGTAGAGAGCACTAAGGTCACCTCTGAGCCTCCTCTTCTCCAGGCTCAACAGCCCCAGCTCCCTCAGTGGTTCCTCACAGGGTTTGTGTTCCCAGCTCCTCACCAGCCTTGTTGCCTCTTCTGGATGCGCTCAAGCATCTCAGTATCCTTCCCAAACTGAGGGGCCCAGAACCTGGACACAGTGAGAGGTTTGGATGCCCGGTTTACCCGGAATCAGCTGCTTTGGAGCCGGGAACAAAGCCGTGCCGAGCCGTGCCAGCTTTCCAGCGCCTCCGGACACAGCCGGGGCGGCACCGTCGGGGATGGGAGCGGGAGGACGTGCGGCGTTTGAAGGAAAAGCCACCCTGCAGGATTCATGGGAAGGCATTTGCATGATAAAGCACGGAGCCCTTTGCTTTGGGTAAATCTGTAATTAATACTGAATCGGTGTGTAATTAAAAGCTACTGGCATGGAAAACGCAAACAGAAGCCAAGCGTGTGTGTGTGGATGAGTGAAATAGAATTAAAGCCGAAAGAAATAGGGGGAAAGGAAAGATGGAGTGCTTGGGAAATGGTGTCAGAGCACTCTGGGAGGGTTGGAATTTCTGGCTCGTGCAGTGTGGAAGCAGGGTAAGGTGGGGAGCTGGGATGGAGAGCAGACAGAGCCCTTCCCCTGCCACCTGCAGCAGGGCCGTGCCCCTCTCTCCCCGTGGGGAATCCATTCCGTGGGTCTCAGCTCTCATATGCGAAATAAAAATTCCTCACAAAGCCACAGGAACCTGGGATGAGCGTGTAGAGCACCTGTGGGGTGGACGTGCCTCTCCTGCTTTCCCTCCCTGCTGCAATAAACTGGGAACATGGAAGGAGGGAGCACTGTACTGGGCAGTTTGCTCCTGCTGGATGCTGGCCTCGGATACAGCCAGAGTTTGAGGAGGAGACACTGAGAGACACCTTGGGGACATTTGTTACCACTCTAGAGGCATTTTAAACACCTTTGGGGACCTCAGGGACACCATGGGGACCTTGGGGACTCCATGAGGATCTTAAGGTCATCCTTGGAAACTCCCTGAAGACCTTTAAGGCATTGCAAGGACCTTGGGGACGCTGGGAATAAACTCTGGGAGCACTCTGGAATGCCAAGCTCCCAGTCAGATGCCAGCTGGGGCCAGTCATGATGGGAGATCCCAAAATCTGGGGCTGCCACAAGCTTGCAGATGGCACTGGGGGTTAGGGTGACTCGGGAATGTGGCCTGGCCAGGGTTCCCAGACTCAGTGGGATCCCATGGCACTGCCCATGCTGGATCTGCTGGCATTGCTGGGAAGTCCTCCCTGCTCCTGGCATCATGTGCTGCTGACTCACACCCAGCACTGCAATAAACCATCCCCGGCCAGCCCAGCAGGAGCTGCTTCCTGGTGCTGGACACACCCTGGGGACTTCATCTTTCCATCAGGAATCACCACTGCTGCTCCAAGCCATGGTGGCCAACAGCAGCAGTTCATCATCAGGAAGGATCAGATCAGAGGGGAAAATCCCTCTGGGAATTCTGCTCTGCTCCCTGTGAAACTTAGTGGCCATTCAGGACCTAAAGAGATCTGAGGAAAAAGAGGGAGAGGGGTTTTGGACAAGGGATGGAGTGCCAGGACAAGGGGAATGGCTCCCACTGCCAGAGGGCAGGGATGGATGGGAGACTGGGGAGGAATTCCTGGCTGGGAGGGTGGGCAGGCCCTGGCACAGGTGCCCAGAGCAGCTGTGGCTGCCCCTGGATCCCTGGCAGTGCCCAAGGCCAGGCTGGACAGGGCTGGGAGCAGCCTGGGACAGTGGAAGGTGTCCCTGCCATGGCATGGAATGGGACAAGATGGGCTTTAAGGTCCTTTCCAGCACAAACCATTCCCTTCCATCCAAACCCTTCTGCAATTCCATTATTTATTCTCCCAGCAACGCTGGTGATTCATCCCTTTGGGAATTCCAGCCGCTCCTGTCCCCTTCCCTGGGTGGGATCAGGGTCAGCAGCGTCCTCACGGCTCGGAATCGGATCGGCAGGATCGGAACTCCCCACCGTGTCCCACACCCTCCGAGCTCACAGCCGGTGCGGAGCGGGTGCCCTCACCGTGTCCCACACACCCGCAGCCGGTGCGGAGCGGGTCCCCTCACCGTGTCCCACACACCCGCAGCCGGTGCGGAGCGGGTGCCCTCACCGTGTCCCACACACCCCGCAGCCGGTGCGGAGCGGGTCCCCTCACCGTGTCCCACACACCCGCAGCCGGTGCGGAGCGGGTCCCCTCACCGTGTCCCACACACCCGCAGCCGGTGCGGAGCGGGTGCCCTCACCGTGTCCCACACACCCCGCAGCCGGTGCGGAGCGGGTCCCCTCACCGTGTCCCACACACCCGTAGCCGGTGCGGAGCGGGTGCCCTCACCGTGCCCCCCGCCCGTGCTTCCCCCCGCCCTCCGTGCCCCGCTCCCGCCGCTCCCGCCGCCCTTCCCATCATGGCCGCGCCCACCTCAGCCGCCACCGAGAGGGCGGAAGGGGGCGGGACCACGCCGCGCTTCCAACCAATAGACAGAGGCGGCAGGGGGGGCGCGGCACGGCCCCTGCACCGTTCCAGCCAATGGGCTCGGCGGGCTCGGCCGGCGGCAGCCAATGGCGGCGCGGGCTGGCGTGGCGGGAAGCGGCGGCCGCGATGGCGGGCGCGGGCGGGAGGAGCTGGCGGGACCTGCTCGGTACGTGTGGGCCGGGGCGGGCCCGGGGCGAGCTCCGCGGGGACAGCGGAGGGGACGGCGGGGGTGAATGTCCCCCCTCTGCCTTCGTACACCCCTTCTCTCTCCCCGAACACACCCCTCCCTCTGCCCACGTGTCCCGCTCCATGCATCCCGCTCTGCCTTCCTCAAAGCCGCCGTGCCCCGGGACACAACATCTGCCCTCGTACATCCTCCAGTCCCTGCCCTCAAGGCCCCCGTGTGTTTCCCTCACACCCCGCTGTGCCCTCATCCCCAGCAGCAGGAGCGGGAGGTGGTTTTGGGGTGCCCTGGGCACACGCTGCTCAATAAACCCGAACTCCTCAGCAGGGAGAGCCAGGAAGAGGAGAAGCCCCTTTGGGAGCGGAGCAGAGCTCCAGGGAGCGGCTCTGCGGCTGCTGGACCAGCACCAGAACCTGGCTGAGCTGCTCCTGGAGGTAGGAACGGGACAGCTCAGGGGGTCGTGGCCCAGCTGGGGCAGTGGGAGAGCCCAGCTGGAGGTGGGCTGTAGAGTCCCTGTCCCAGGAACACAGTGCTCCATGGTACCTGGAGAGAAAAACCTGCAGTATAGGAGTAAGATGAGGCTGAAAGCTCTATGTCACAGAAATGGGATCGTTAGCCCTTCTCCATCAATGTTTTACAGGCTAACAATGGTTAAGCATGGTTTGGGACAAAGGGAAATCCAGCACATTTTCCTTTGAGTCAGAACTGGCTTCTTGTGAATCTAGGGAGGACAATTCAGAAGAGACTTGGCTTTCCTCTGAATTACCAACCACGTCTGGCTGAAATGACTGTCCTCATGACAGCCTTATCCTGATCCACTGTTCTGATTCAGCTGTGTTCTCCCTCTCCTCACACACTGATTTTACAGTTACAACAGATAATGCAAATATCTCCCACAGTTCAGGATCTGTCTTTCTCTTGAGAATATTTCCCTTCATAAAAAGAAAAAGGGGATTTAACTAGAAAATGATCCAACATTTGGACATGTTTCATCAAATATTTATGGCCACATGGCTTCACAGAAAGATAAGGATTATAGAAATTCTGCTCCTGGTGCTGCTGCTGAGCCCTTTGGTCCCTGGGGATGAGGAACTTTGACCTGTATCTCCTTTTTTATGAATAAACTGACAATAACTGAGCACACATCTCTGGTAAGGTGAAATCTGTGCTTTTCCACTCCCACCTGGGAGCTCTGTGTTAATTTCACTTCAGTTGCTCCCGCAGTGCAGGGATAGGTTTGGAAATGTGTGTGACAGACATCTAAGAGTTTTAAGGTTTTATTTGTGTTCCAGGTGGGAGATTCAGCCAAGCCAGGTGTGCAGGATGGGGCAGAGCACCGGGGAGTGTCACCAGAGTCATTTATAGGTGAGCACCTACCAGGCCAGACGTGGGGAAGAACCCTTCCTCAATATTCAGTTTTTGCCTTTATGTGCGACCCCAGTTTTACTTTTTTTTATTGTTCTGGTCTTGTTTCTTGCTTGCCTGGTGATGACAGTCTTGTGCTTTGCTGTTTAGTCTCTGTTCTGCAGGAACAGGCCTCAAAGCTGGGTGTGCCCACAGCGACCTTGGCAGCCAAGAATGCCGTGGCCAACGTGGAGCGGATCTGCCAGGATCCTGCCAGCCCTTCCAGAGTCCCACTGCTGAACTCCGACCAGAGAGTAAGGGAAAAGCTTTATCTTTAATTTAGCAACAAAACAGCACCGCTAGGTTTCACTTTAAGCCCAGTTCATCTGCTATGATTAAGCCCCAAACACGAGCGGACAGTTATTCACTGAGGTGCTCGATTTGCTTGCAGAAGTACAAGATAAAAAAGAAGAGAAGTTTAGGCCTTTCCCCTGAGTTCCCTCCATCATTTGACCCTTTAAAAAGCAGCAAACAGAGCAAAGCAACAAATTGTTTTTCTGGGAGTGTGTTATTCACAAAGGAAATTATTTCTGCTTCATTTCCGGGGCGATGCCAGAAGAGGTTGACCTGCTTGCTTCAGACGGTGAAGGATTTGCTGGCCAACAACATGTTCTGTCGTTCCCTCTTCTGCCAGGAAATGTGGAAAATGAAGGTGAGAGCTCATGGAGAAGCACTGTGGTGTTACACTCCATGAGGATTCATCCATGGGATGTGGCATCTCTGAATTCCTGAGAATGACTGGTTTTCCTGACCTTCCAAAAGCATGAGCTGAATTACACATGGTGGGAGTTTTTTGGTTGTTCTGTTTATTTTAAAGCAAGTTCAGTGGGAACTTCCTTGTGTCTGCAGTGGGATTTGCTTTCTCAGCTCAGTGGAGGTTTGGAATGATTTGAATCATTGGGAACTGCCACAAAAGGGTCATTGACAGCACTGTGGTGATCAGGTGCTGCTTTTGGGGTCCAGTGCAGAAACTCCCAGCTGACTGTGGGGTGAGACAGTCCCAGAGCCCTCGTGTGCTTTGCCAGCAACATTCTAAGTGTCTTTGGCATCCTGGCTCTCCGCTTTGTTTACCTGGGAATGGTGATAAGGCAAAGTGAGGGCACAGAGGAAGAAACCAGATAGCAGATAACAGCTTGTGCTGCCTCACAGATGGGATGTCTTGATTTCACTTGGGTGTATTTTGTGGAGACAAGTGGTGCTGTGAGTGGAGTCAAGGGCTTTTTATGAGTGGGAGGGTTCTGATTCCTCACTGCTCCTGTGGGGAAGGAGGAAAGGCTGATCTGCCCAGATAAAGGGCTGTGCTCTGGTCTCAGATATCCTCTGCTGAGCTGAAAATAGAACCTGTGTGTTTCACAGGCTGATTAGGATCTCCTGGTCCTGGGGCAGACATGGGATAACTGCAACTGAGGGTGTTACAGTGAGAATTAGGTTGTGAAGACAAAGAATGTGGGCGAGTTTGGGGTCAGGGTGAGAGGCAGCTGCTGGTCATGGCAGAAAGCTCCTGGGGCTTTGGCTTTTCCCTGTGCCCAAGGCTCCCAAAGGCCTCTTCCTTCTCAAGGTGGGGAGGTTTTGTGGAGGCATTGGTTGTGCCTGGAATGATCAGAAGCTGCTGCTGCTGCACCTTTCCCCTGCCAGGTGCACCCTGCAGGGCTGCTTTGCTGGCTCAGGACTCCCCTGGATGTGCTGTTCTGGGCAGGAAGGGATGTTACAGGGCAGCAAGTACACCCACACAGGAGTGGTGCCTGGTGCAGATTTTTGTTCATTTTCCCTTTGTGTCCATCAGCCTTTCTGCCTGGATGATTGCAGAGTCTCTCCTTGCAGTCTCTTGCAATCCCAGCTCTGCTGGGATATGGACTTGAGAGTGACAATCTTGTTCCACAGGGACTAATAAGCAGTTAATAGACTAAAAGACAATTCTCAAATCTGGATCTGGATCTGCATCAGCAAAACCTGAACCTGAGTCATGTTGCCTGTTTCCTGGGGTATCCCTGCTCCTTTAAATCTGCAGAATCAGCATTATTCCAGAGGGAAAAGATGAATATATTCATTACTTGTCCACAAAAAATTTAAATGATGATGCATCTACAACCCTAAACCTCCCAAAATCTCTAGAAAATACAATCTCTCATCACCAGGTATTTGCTGTGTTGTCAATTTTAATGCTGGATGGTTGGAATAAACAGAATTCAGCTTTATTTCTCATGTACCATGTGCAATAACCAAATGTTGAGTGCCCAGTGCAGGCTGTGACCTGCTGCTGCCATGTCCTCAGGAGCCCCTGGTGCTGGAGGCCGTGTGGCACCTGCACAGCAGTGACATCGTGGGCCTGGCAGAGCTGCTGGACAGGTGAGCAGGGCCCTGGGGGGCTGCAGATGTAGCTGATCCCCTAAAGCCTATTGGGACATAATCAGGGATTAGTCATGAGTATTCTGGAGTGAGGATATGGTCAGGTGCTGGCCAGGGATCAGATTAGCAGGATTTAGGAGCTGCTCTGGGCTCAGGGGTTACTCTGGGGTAATGAGCCCAGTTCAGTGCAGTGGCTCCTTGGTGGCCACCAACTGGACTTGAGAAAGTCTTGCTCTGCAGAAGGTGGGTGCTTCCATCTTCACCAAATCTTACACCTTTTTGGTCTGGCAGAGTTAATCTCCAGAGAATTGTTGGTCTTAGAATTTTGGTTTTCTATTTTTTGCCCCCCAACAAGTGTCCAAGACCAAGCTGGGCAGGGCTTGGAGCAACCTGCTCTAGTGAAAGGTGTCCCTGCCCAAGCAGGGGGTGAAACAAGGTGAACATGAAGGTCTCTTTGAAGCCAAACCATTCCATTATTCCATGATCCAGAGCTAGCAACTCACCCATTTGTGAAGTTCAGGTTGTCTCCTTATTGTGTCCCAGTGATTTTCTAGGTTCTGATATTGGTTCACTTGTCTGTTCACAATGAAAGCAATTCAAGGGAACCAAAGGCATAGATTAAGAATTTAATTTCTTTTTTGAAGCTTCTATATCTGAGTGTCTTAGACATTGGAACTGAAATTCTTCTAGCAGAGGTTTCCCAATGGAAACTTTCATGTCAGGGATGAGGAAATACTTGGATGCACAATTTCACCCACACTTTTCCTTTGCATAGGTGTGTGTGTTGTGGGGCCTTTTTATAAAGCAAATAATATAAAAAGCAACTGTAAAGCAAATGTGCTGGTCCAAATTAAATAAAGGAAGTGGCAGATTTAGGGCAGAGGGCACAGGTGGAGGCAGCCAAGCCTTACAGAAAGCAGGAGGGCTTGAACTGAAGGTGCTTTTGTGTTGCAGGAGCCCAGCAGGCCCAGCAGCAGTGGAGTGGCTCTGCAGCAGCCTCTGTGGCCTCTGTGAGCAGGCTGGGGACATCTCCTGTGGGGACATGGAGCTGGCACAGAGAATTCTCTCAGGCAAGGCCCTGGGCTGGGTGCAGGGCAGAACCTCAGAGGTGGAACCATGCAGGCCTCACTTTGTGTTTCCTAACCTCATTTCTCTGGGGAATGTATTTTTTTATATGTTTAGCAAATGTAACAAATTTTCTCCTGTTAAAAAATGATTGGTTTGAATTTTTCCATCCCTTAGAGTTAAGGTGACCCAAGAAAGTGTCATTGTGAGGGGTGTGGTTCAGGGATGACACACTGGCACTGTGACACTCTGCAGAATCCCAGAGAGATTTTGGGCCAGAAATATTTCAGAGTTCCATTTCTCCCCTGTCCATTTCTATTGTTTATTTTCTTAGTTTGGTTAGGAAAACATCTCTCCAGTGTCTGAGTGTGGACCAGTGCAGCTGGTCAAGTACAGCTCCTCTGAGTTCTGCAGAGGCCATGGAGCACAACTGCAAATCCTTTAGACTTTATAATCCTTGAAGTTCTGGATTCTTTCTCCTGGGAATAATTTTACTCCAGGACAGTAAATGATTGCTGTTAGTGGAGCCTGTTGGGACAGGTGGAGGGGAAGGAGCAGGTGACTTGTGTGCAGAGGGGATGCTGAAACACCAATTTTTTTTCTTGGTCTGCAGACTTTGCCATCGTGTTTGTTCAGAATGGCTTTGAGCAGCCTTCAGAGCTGGGAAGGAAGGTGGAATTCCAGAAGGTTGCCTACGTAAGGACAAATGAAGCTGGCTGCAAATGGTGCTTTAATAAAGCAATTCCATTGATCTCTGGCTCTTGCTGAGTACAAACAATTCAGGGCTTGGGAGCTGCAAGGAGAGGGTGCTGGTACAGGTGCAGGAGTGGGGGAAATGGTGAAACCAGAATTGAGATTTTTATGTATGGAGAATTGCTCCAAGGTGGCACATCAAGGGTTTTTTAAACTCCCTTTCACCTGGATTGCTTGGGTGTTTCATTTGAATATGAGACGTGGAATGCTGTAAGGTTGGAAAGTGCTGCCCTTCTGTCTATTTTATCTGTTCTGTTGCACAGCCTAAGGTCAAAGTGAAGCTTTAAGAGGGACAAAACTCTTTGAGTCAATTTACTTTTTCTGCATTGAACTGCAGCCTTTTGAAACTCTAAATCCATTAATTTGTCAATTTTGTACAGATCTGCCGTGCTGTCTTACAGAGGATGCTGGCATGTGAGTATTGCTGTGATCCCAGCTTTGTGCAGCCACTGCTGGCTCCAAGACTTCTATTCCTTGCTCACTGCTGAATCCCTAAGGAGAAATCCTTTGCCTGGCTGCTTTGTCTGTGCTGTTGTGCATAATATTTATGTCACTGATTTTATTTGCCTCTGCTTTCCCTGTCGTTCTCCTGAAGTGTCTCCAGACACTGCAGATAATTTCTTGCCTTTTATGCTACTTTTTTTTCTGCTCCCAACTGTAACATGATATAGATACCTGACCCCATTTGCTGATTTTTAACAGGTTTGCTTGGAAGCAGGTGGAGCACAGAGGTTAGGCCAGGATCAGCTTTGCTGCTTAGATTTATTTTTTCTGCCGAGTAAATTAGACTTTGAGGTGACAGCATTGAGTCCTTTTGCTGACTCACTGTTTGGATTTGCAGACCAATGTTTTCTGAAACCTCTATTTTTATTCTGAGCCAAGACATCTGGTGTAGGTGTGGAGTCTTTCAACACCAGTGTTCATGAACTGCAACGTGCCTGCCCTGGCCTGAGCTGCCCTGCTGCCTCTGCTGAGGGCTCAGTGCAGCAGCTCCTGATTTACCAGCAAATCCTGATGCAGAAAGGCTAAACTCACTCACATGGGGTTATTTTTGTCCTGTGTCACAGCTGATCCTCACGGGGAGATGCTGTACCTGCTGCTGTCCTTCCTGTTCCTTACACACCCCTGGCTGGTGTCACCTGCCAGTGCAGCTGCTGTCACTCCTGTCTCCTTAGTGACAGCGATTCCTGCTTTCCCTGCTGGCTCCTTTGCTGCTCGTGCTGCTGCAGAGGCTGCTGCTGTCTCTCGGCTGTAAGGTGACCCCATCCAGGCCAGGGCACCTCCCTCCGTCCCCATGGGCACTGCCAGCCCCATCCCCTGCCCCAGGTCTCACAGGGAGCACTGTCTGTACGCTGAGATGCTCACAGACCTTGCGAGTTCTTCTAAAAAGAGAAAGCTGCAAGTGCTTTATTATTTAATATGCATGAATCCCATCTCAGGTGGCCCTTTAAGAGTTGAAAACCAACCCTTCTGAGCAGAGGAGTAGTGATTTTGGAGGAGGAGGAGGAGCAGGCTGTTGGCAGGCAGACAGGAGTCTGCATCCTGCTCTTCATTTGCCCTTCCCGTTTGCGCAGCCTGTGTGCCTGCAAAATGCATGCCAGCAGGTTTATGTAAGATATTTTATTACTCCATACTTTTGGGTCACCTCTGAGGGGTCCCACTTCATTAATCTCTGGAGAACATTAGGATTTTTAATGTAAAAGAATTCCCTATTAGTAAAGACCTTCCCAGGGGGAGAAGGACAGGCTGGCAGTAGCATGGGAGCAATGTGTTCACTGTAATGATCTGGCAGTGCTGAACTGCTGGGCCTGAAGATAAGCTGAGTTTATCTCCTTTGCTTTATTCTCCCCTACTTAACCTTAAAGTATTCCTCAGCAGGAGAGGAGAGTGTTACATCCTAAAGCTCTGGTGGCATGTGAGGGATGTCTGCTTCGCTGCCCCTGCTCAGTACATTTTCTTTTCGGTTTTTTTTTTTTTTCCTTAACGAAATGGTTTGAATACACAAACCAAGCTCCTTTAACAGTTGAAAGAGGAGGGTTTTCAAGGCGGGGTGGCACAAAGCAGAAGTGCTGCTGCAGCAAACTGCAAAGCAAAGGCTTTCCCAGTCTGTGGGCTCGGAGAGGTGTGGGCTGATCATCGCCAAGACAACGCGCTGCGCAAGCTGCCAACCTGTTTGATCTCTACCCGTCCTTTTGGGGCAGATGGAGCTTTTAAAGGAATTCCTGCCATGCAAATGGCACATTACAAACGCGTGGCCCTCCCCCAGCCTGCCCTTTGTCTGGACCGGGGTTTGCAGGGTGCTTAATTCAGCTTGTGCAAATCCCTGCCTCCAGACAGGCTGCACGGTGCTCACACTCATTGGGGCTGGGTTTGGAAATGAAATCCTGATTTACATGCGTTTTTAGATGGCTTCATTATTAGCATGTTCTTGGGAATGGTTTTAAATTGGTTCAAGGTCAGTGGTAATAGTTTCTGAGTCCCTGTGTCACTTTGGAGAAAATCTGGTAAGAATTTAGCACTGCTGAGTGGCTTCTGCACATTTCCCTAGCCGGGTCACCTTTGCAAAGGGGCACAAATTGCTGATTCCCGTTAATTCCCATGTGGGGTTTACACAGTTCTTTTTGTCATAGTTCTTTTCTCATTGGGTTTTTGTGTGTTTTGGGGTCCAGGGGTGCTTGATGCTGTCGGTAAAGAGAAGCAAGAAGATGTTTCCATGGTGCAAGCTGTGAGGTTCTGGTAAGAAACGTTCCAAACAGCGTCAGGGGGAGGTTTGTATCCATTATTGCACTTCTTACTGAAATAGGAGCAATGCTGTGGGGTGTTTTTTACTTATTTACACACACCCCCACCTCTCCCAGTGCTATTTGTGCTTGGCATTCTCCTCTAATAAAATATGTGCAGACAAAAGTGCTTGTAAAAAAGATAAGGGCCAGGTAGGAAAGTGGATTCTGGCAGTGCTGGAGCCAACCCTGGACCTCCCTTTTGTCATGCCAGAAATTCCCCATCAGGTTTCCTCACTGCTTCTGAGCAGAAACGCCTGGAAGGTGAAATCACCTCAAATTCCTGCTTCCAAACTTGTTTCATTTAACTGCTTTGTACATGTCACCTTCAGCCCCATGCAGGGATACCCCTCAGACTCACATTTAATCTGATGGCTACAGAGTGCTGAGTAACCATTCATTGTTTTGGTTTTTTTTTTTTTAATACACACCAAAAAGTATATATTTGTGTCAATTTGAGAAGATGGATGTAGGATAAAAATCAGTCATTCCCCCTGAGCTGCACCTGGCTGTTCCTGTTTCATCAGCAGCTGGTGGATCATATTTATCAGTACCTGGCTGATAACAGTGAATCAGTGCCTGGCTGATCTCCTGACACTTTCTGGTATCTCCTTGTCCTTTGCAGGCTGAATGTGTTCAACGTGCCCCTTTATGGAAGTGTGGCTCACCCAGACTCCTTGAGGCAGTTTTTCAGACACACCCTGACTGAGGTTCTCACCTACAACCCTGTGCTGAAAGGTGGGAATGGCCAGGGACAGGGGTCTCCAGGTGTCTCCAGGTGTTCCCAGATGTGTCCAGAGCTCTGTCTCACACTGAGTGGGGCCCAGCCTGGAGGATCCAGAGCCAGAGCAGCCTCCAGGCTTCTCAGCTCCTTCCTGGGGTCCGTATAGGCAGAGTGCCAAATCAGGCAAAAAAAATCACCTGAGGGTCATAGTTCAGGAAAAAATTTTGGGCAGGAAGGTTCTAATCCTGGATCAGTAATCGTGAAGCTTGATATTTTTGGGAAGAAATATGTTTGAGCTATGAAATCTACTGTGCAGTCCCCAGGAGCTGTGAGCTGGAGCTGCTCGTCTGTTGTGTGGGAGAGCTGTGTCATTGCTGGCTCCCAGATGAAAGAGGTTAATGAGGGAAAAGCTGATTCCTTGCTGATTCTCTGTGCATGTGCCATGTCAGCCTACACAGGTGGGATCACAAAAACAGCTCAGGGGTGACAGAGCCATGAAGGAATGGCCCAGTCCCTGTGCGACAGCCCCATGTTCCAAGGACTGATGGGAGACAGAATTCCACTGGGCAGTTTTTAGAGGGAAGCCTGTGTGTTTGGGTGTTGTAAAACCTGCTGCTGTTTTCTTTCTGTGGGTGCAGTGTCTGATGCCATCCAGATGCAGAAGGAGTGGAGCTTTACCAGGACTTCTCCCCTGCTTACCGCTCTGTATCGCAAGGTACCTCTGCCTGGTGTTACCCAGAGAACTGTCTTATGTTGGGTTTATTTCCACTGGAAAACCTGACATCAGATTATTGGAAATTAGTGCAACATTGTCCAGTTGCAGCATCCAAACCAGTCACCAGAAGCTCTGGGAGGAGGAAGCATGAAGGAAAAGAACAACAGTGGTTTTTGCTAGTGCAAAGCAATTAATGAGAACAAAGATGCTGATTGGAGATGTGAATTTTCACTGCTACAGTGAATGTGGAGATGTGAATTTTCACTGGTACAGAGTAAGACATGAGTTCTGAAAGAATGGGAATTTTACTGTTTATTGTAGCTGGTGCTGGTTCCAGTCCAGGCTGACATTTGGGCCTGGGAAGCTGATCCAAAAGCTGCAGGACAGCCTGATAAAGTCTCAGAGAAGCCTGTCAATCTTGTGTGTATTCCCCTCTTTCTTGCGGCTCTATGTCCCAGCTAACAGGAATTGCCCTCCCTCCTCCAGCTGCTGGTGGCATTCAGCGTGAAGGAATCCATCTGCCAGCTGCAGCAGGTGCTGGAGACCCACGAGGTGAACTGGCAGCACGTGCTGTCCTGTGTGTCCACGCTGGTGGTGTGCCAGGCTGAGGCTGGGCAGCTCTTCAAGGGTAGGTGGGCACTGCCAGCCTGGGTGTGCCCCTGCTGCTGGGGGGGAGCAGGGGTCAGCACAGGGGGTCCTGCAAGGAAAGAGCAGCAGCAGCACAGGACATCTGCCTCTCCACCAGACTCCCCATGTCTCTGGTGATGGGAATGCCAGGCCTCGTGCCTGCCACTTCTCTAACTCTGTGTACAGCCCAGGGTGGTGGTTTGATAATTACCTTCATCATTAATTGGCATAGTGATTACTGAACCTTAATTCTAGCTCACCTGTGCTAGCAGAGCTTGTTTGTGAGAATTCCTTACTAATTATCCCAGTGCTGGACTCTCTGCAGGGAATCCAAGTGTGTTTGACAGTTGAAAGTGCATAAAAAAATAAAATCAGACCCCAGAGGTCCTCCAGGCTGCAGTACATGTCCTGCCTCATGTTTTTATCTCAGATATTTTTCTTCATTTTCTGCAGAATACACAGCACTGTTGTCAGGAGCAAAGTGTGAGGTTATTGTTTTATGTTCCTAGATCTCCTGAGCCATCTCCTGCTCAAGGCCTTTGGGAATTATGACATGGAAAATATGATCACTGCCTTCCTGATTGCTCGTCAGGCTGCTCTGGAGGGCCCTGCTGTCTTCATGCCTTACTCTGAGTGGTTTAAGGTGAGACTCAGTGAGGCCTGGCTGGGGAGCTTTGTTTTAATTGTGTCAGGCAACCTGTGCATAAGGAATGTTCTGCTGTGTGGAGGGAGCCTTGTCCCAGACAGGATAGACAGGAATGAGAAAGGGGAAGAAAAATAAAAAAGTAAAGTACAAGGGATTGTATTGATATTAGGAATGATTGAATATTTATTACTGCCTTTGTGTCTGCAAAGAACAAATTTATTTGGTTTTCCCCAGTTTTCCCTCCTTTCATCTTTTAAGTCCACCTTGCCTGTTCCAGTTATTTGCTAGGAATGCAGACATGTAATTCCTGTTATTATCATCCCCTTGGATGGGTGTCAGTGTCTTGATAAGCAGCACTGTTGTTATTGCATAAGTTGGGGGTTATGGCAGAGGAAGCATTCCTGTTTCCTGGAGGTTTGCATGCAGCTGTAATTGCTGTGTTTGACCTTACAGATAATTGCTTGTTGCTTTTAACTAAGCCAGGTGGGTATTTTAGGGATGCAAATCTCCACGCAAATTCAACCTGGAAATTCCTTTGTGTGAGTTTGCAAATCTAAGCTCAGCTTTGGCTGATAGAGTGTCCAGGAGGTATCAGAAGGTAAACTGGTTGTGTTCTTGTAGCCCCAGACTGGTTGTTTTCCTTAGAATGCCCAGATAAACCTGTGTAGAACCCTGCAGATTTGTGGTTCCCTCATGAATATCAATCTTCTGGTGCATCTCAAAGGTGCCTTGTTCGGGTGTTCTCATGGCAGCAAACTTTCACAGAGGCTTCTGTAAATCACCATGATCCAAAGGAGCCCCTCTGCTCTGGAGCCAGCCTGGCAGAGCTGGGGGTGCTCCCCTGGAGAGGAGAAGCTCCAGGGAGAGCTCAGAGCCCCTAAAGGGGCTCCAGGAGAGCTGGGGAGGGACTGGGGACAAGGGATGGAGGGAAAGGACAGAGGGAGTGGCTCCCACTGCCAATGGACAGGGATGGATGGGACATTGGGAAGGAATTCCTGGCTGTGAGGGTGGGCAGGCCCTGGCACAGGTGCCCAGAGCAGCTGGGGCTGCCCCTGGATCCCTGGCAGTGCCCAAGGCCAGGCTGGACAGGGCTGGGAGCAGCCTGGGATAGGAAGTGGAAGGTGTGGAAGGGGATTGGATCTAAATGGTCTTTAAGGTCTCTTCCACCCAAACCATTCCATGATTCTATGAACTTTCTCTGGAGACTTTTCTCCAGAAAGGTTCTCCTGACAGAAATGGGATGTTTGGGATTGGAGTGCTGGGTTGTGGCACTGCTTGGATGAGGATTCTCTCCACACTGCAAGGCTGCCTTGCCATGTTCCCCTGATCCAGGCTTCCTTTGGGAATGCTGGTGGCCACCACGGGAGCAGTAAGAAATCTCTGGTCTTCCTCTTGGAGTTCCTGTCAGAGCTGGTGCCCTTTGAAGCTGCCCCATACCTGAAGGTGAGCAGGTGCTGACTGAGATGTTTTAGGTCCAGAGTCACTGTCCTTGTGCCTTTCAGTAGGTTCAGCTCATTAGAAATGTTGTTATAGCGATTGCATTACTTCTGGTTCATTATTCAAACCCCTTTCTTCCTGCAATAAGGAAGGACGGGATTATTTTTTTGATGGGGAGAATTCCTTTCATGGAATTAAGTTTGAGCCCTTCACTGATTTTTGTTTGCTTGTAGTTGGGAAGAATCATGTCAGTTGCCATGAAAATGATCTATCCTTAACCCAGCAATAACACCTTCTTTGGGGAGAATTTGAGGTGAATTAGTCAGAATGAGTTGGAATTTTACCTGGCAATGGCAGAGCTGGCTGTGGCTCTCCCCCTCCAGGTGCACATCATGTTCCCCCCGTGTGTGCCCAGCAAGCACCGCTCGCTGCTCCTGGACTACATCAGCCTGGCCAAGACGCGCCTGGCCGACCTCCAGGTCAGCAGAGCTTGGGCAAGGGCTCTTTGTGGCTCTGTCCACCCTTTGGGGCTGTGACCACCTGCACCTCTGACCTCCCCAGGTGGCCATAGAGGACATGGGGCTCTATGAAGACCTCTCTGCCCCCGAGGAGGCCGTGCAGGTAATGCTGCTCTGTCTCAGGTTTCTCATCACTCATCCCTTTCCCTCTGGAAAAGCACTGAGGTTGTCAACCCTCCTGCCACTCCAAAGCTGAGTGTGCTGCCAAGCCTCCAGCTTTGAGCCAGAGGTTTTGGTGGCCATCAATGCAGGATCTCCCCAGTTTACATGGAGTCACATTTTACAGATATCTTGATTCTTTTCAGTGGAGCACTCCATCTCTGTGGTGTGGGACCAAAGTGTGGGTATTGAAAGGAGATTTGGGGGTGGATTCTACACTCTGTGGTTCGTGATAAATTTTGGGTAGCAACAATAATTTATAAGGAAGTGTTTGGCTTTATTATTCCTTCCTACATTTGGATCAGAGGAAGAGGCCTCACTTACATGATTACATTAAATACAGGCTGTAGGCAGGGTAGCTGAATATAATACAAGAAACCCAGTCCTGTGATGAACTCACAGGCATAAGTGAGGATTTAATTTAATTTTTCCAAGTCTGGTCTGGTTGTCAGCTGAGAAACTTGTTGCAGCTTGAGGTGTGTTACAACTCAAAGGAGAGAAACCCGGGGTGTCAGTGCCTCTGCCTGCAGGCACAGGCTGGAAGTGGAGAGGGTGTGTCCTAATTCCACATGTACAACTGAAATAGAATCACAATACAGCACATTCAGAGCAGAAAGGGTAAGTTCATCATCACCCTTGGTTTCTCACATCTTCCTCCCCTGTGAGGCAGCCCCAGGCCCAGGCTCTCCGTGATGTGGAAAAGGCCCTTCAGATATTTGAGAGCACCAGGAAGATCCCAACCTCTGTGATAGAAGCCAGGTACTGTGTGCTTCTCAGCTCCCCCTGGGGTTAGCTGGAATCATAATAACAACAACAACAATCATTGTAGAAGCCAAGTCTGAATCAAAATAAGGAAACAAGAAAAATTGAGGATGTGAGCAAGGGAGGTTTGGGGAAGCTCTTCCCACTTCCTGAGGAGTCATCTCAATAGAGGACATTTGTGGGGAGAGTGAAAAGGCACATTCCCCTGTGCAAAAGAAGTCCAGAATTATTACAATAAAAAGCAAAATGAAATAAATTTAAAACCATTGGCTAATCTGAACCTGGTTTGTCTGTGGTTATGCACATTACCATGGGCATGTTGTATTTGCAGGAGCCAAATTAGCTCCTGAGGTGTGGAGATGGCCCTTTGGACCTTTGGCATGGTTAATACTTTGCTCTGTTTATTTTCTCAGCATTTTCAGACGCCCATATTACACTTCCTGGTTCCTTCCAGCTCTGCTCACGCCCCGTGTGGTCAGTATTTGGCTTTTTTCTTTCCCCTCCCATCAGCTGTGTGTTTGTACACAGATAATTTGCCCCTGCCCTGCCTTTTCCTCTCTTGCAGCTCCCAAAAACCCCAGATGGACGAATGGCTTTTATAGACTCCTTGAAGAGGTATTCACACATCCCAGTGTTGTTTTCTGTGCTGCTGGGCTTTTTTTTTTTGGGGGGGGACATTTGATATCAGATTATCAGAGGCTTTGACACCTTGGTTACAGCCAACCTCTTGGCAGGGCTTGATGGCTTGCAGGTTGTGCATGGAGGAGTTTATCTGTGTAGTCTTCAGGTGTGTAATCAGTCCTCTGGCCACTGAAACAATTATTTGGGAGCCCTTCTGGCTCCAGGCCAGGTACATTTTTATGCAAATCTTGAAGGACACAGCTGAATGTAAAATTTCCCCAGGAACAGGAGCTCCCTCTGTGAAAGGCTCTTTGGGAGGGGGTAAAGGGGGAGTGAAAGATGAGACTGAAATGTCTGCTAATGCTCAAGGGGCACCAGGGTGATGCCTCAGGAGGACACAGCCCCTCTCAGGACTCCAGCTTGCCCTGCCTGCATGTTTCAAAGTGCTTTTCTGCACTGCAGGAGCAGCTTTAGTTTACATCCAGTAGTTCCTCTGTAACCTCTCATGAAGGAAGAATGTTTGCAGCACTGCCTGCAAATGAGGTGCTTGGCCCTGCCTTGTCATTCCAGTCTGGCTCTAAAATTAAAGGCTGGATCATTTAGTGAAATTAAAGTAGTAGGGGAAGCAGCTGAGTTCTGGGGAGCCTCCTGGGAGTGCTCTTAGCGCTGAGTGCCTGCCCTGCAGAGGGGAGGTCACACCTTGGCCTCAGCACGTTCATGTTTTACATCTGTGAGTGCTGCATCTCACAGCTCACACTCTTATGGGATCTTGGACATCAACTAGATATGAAATAGGCATGAAAAGATTAATTAATGGCATGTACAGTACTGGGTTTGTGTGTGCTACACGTGTGCAATGCTTGCTGTGAGAGCCCTGGGTAGAAATCTCTGCCCCCCCATGTCAGATGATTAAAAATGCTTCAGATGCTCTTTATGCTTCAGAGTCCCTCTAATTACATTTCACAGAAGGGCTGTTGTTTGTGCTTATTTAATAAAGGCAGTTTGTGGTTATGCAGGGTAATAAATCTCTTCTTTTTCACAGAGCTGACAAAATACCTTCAAACTTGTACTCCACATACCTGCAAGCCTGTCATGTCATGAAAGAGAAGGTGTTACAAGGTAAAAAATGCAACATTTACTATGGATCAATGTGAAATGGTAATTTTTCCACTGCTGCCCTCCTGAATTGAACATTTTCAAAGATTTATGGCTGAATAGGTATTTAATCCACATAAATAAGTGTTAATGTTGTATTGAGGTGTTCAATTCTTACTCCTGCAATGACTTTTTCTGCCAGCCCTGCCTGGGTGGGATTTTTGCAGTGCCTGGGAGCCCTGTTCTGTGCTGAGGCTGCAGATGCTGCCTGAGCCTGAGCTGGCTGAATTCCACCCCCAAGACCTTTCCATGAATCAGCACTGCAGCCTGGGCTGGGGATTGCTGTGCTGGGAGCCTGCTGTGCTGATCCCCTGGGCAATGACACTTGTGCTGCCCTGGCATCCTCTTCTGAGAGGGGATTAGGGAGATCTGGGGGGGCAGGAGGGGCTGGGAAAGGATTGCAGCTCCTGCTTTGCACATGTTTGGGTGGGAGGTGAGCCCGGGCCCCAGCACTGCAGCTTTACTGGGCAGGACTATGGATATTTAATGAGGAAATTTAATGAGGGTATTTAATGAGGATATTTAATGAGTTCTGCTGTTCCTGTCAGCAAGTGGGTGCTTCAAACACACCTTCTAAGGGTTTGCACACAGTGCAAAGGTCAGGCTGGGCTGCAGGGAGGCTCCCCACAGCGTGGTGGGGAGAATTTACAGATTCATGCTCTGATTTTGAGATCAATGTGTGGCCGAGCCCTGCTGGGGCCTTTGGGGCTTCCTGGGGATGCTGTGGCTGCAGAGGCGTGGCAGAGGCAGCCCCGGGCACCGCGGATGTGCAGCGGGATGGGATGGGATGGGATGGGATGGGATGGGATGGGATGGGATGGGATGGGATGGGATGGGATGGGAGGGGATGGGAGGGGATGGGATGGGATGGGATGGATCCCTGCCAGGATGGGATGGGATGGATCCCTTGTTGCTGGGATGGATCCCTGCTAGGATGGGATGGGATGGATCCCTTGTTGCTGGGATGGACCCTCAGGGTCCCGGCAGCCATGCAGGGTCCCCGCGCTGCCGCTGGGCTCTGGTGGCGCTGCCCGGGCCCTGTGCCGCCCTCCTGAGCAGCCTGAGCCCTGTCCCCTCCTGTGCCCTGAGCTCTGATCCTGTCCCTGTGGCCTGCCCCATCCCGGGTTCGGCACACAGGGCAGGGCTGAGCTCTGGGCAGCCCCAGACCCCGCTGTCAGTGCTCATCCTGCTCACACTGGTGTCAGTGGGCTCCAACACCTCATTTTACAGCCAGTATCAATGTCAATTGATATTGTTATTTGTTATTTGGTTTTTATTTGTTTGCTTTGTTGTTTGCTGGTCTTGCTGCTGGCCCCTGTACAAGGAGCTGTTCCTGCCTAACAAACTCTGGGGGGTTTGGGGCTGTGGCAGTCACTGCTGGCATCTCTTTCTAGTGGGAAAAGGAATTTCCTTTTATTCCTTCTCTTAAACAAGAAGGCAGAGTAGCATGGGAGATCTGGAGAAGCTGATGCTGTACCCATGCTGTAATGTCTGTCTGCATTCTGAGCCTGACCCCAGTCTTGAGGACAGCAAATGTTTCTGTGAGGGGCAGAGCTAAAGGAAGTGCGAAGAAAACTCTGAAAACAAAACTTTTTCGCCTCTCGCCTTTAAAAACCGAATTCCTTTTTGCAACTAGGCATAAACCCATAAATGATTAATTAAATAGCACACTCTGAGTGTAAAAACAAAGCTCTGTGTGTGGCAGACTGACAGTTTAGGGTTTGGTTCAAGCTTCAGGAAAAGTAAATTCTGCTCCTGCAGAAAGTGCAGGCAGAGATTGCTGAATGCATTTCCTCTCCTCCCTGTCCAGATGACTCCAATGCAGATCCCAGCCATTCCAAGGAGCCTTTGGAGCAGCTGAAGGCTGAACTGGCTGAGCTCAGGACTCTGGTTGTGGAGCAGGCTCAGTGGGAAGGTATGAGGGAGCTGCTTCTCATCGACTGTCCCAAAAACTGCCTGAATAAAGTGTGCCTGGTGCTGGCCAAAGGCACAGCAGGAGCTGCTGCCACTGGCACCTGGTAATCCTTCAGAGTTGATAATCCTTCCAGCTGTGAATATGTACATGTGAATGTCTGATGTACCCCTGCCTCATCTGGGGCTTATCTTTGTGATAACCACACCAATCTCTGCTGCCCCACTCCTGGGGCTCACCTGGTGACTGGGCCCCTTTGGAAAGCATTTTCCCCTCTGGTGAAAACTGCTCCTGGGGTGTGTTGGTAATTGTACTAGTAAAAAAATAATGCTGAGGATGCTGATCCACCGTGTCCCAGCCAACATCTTTTGCTTATTAAAGCTTTTCCTGACATCCTTTGACTCTGACTGATTCAAGTTTGTATTCTGCTTGTTCTTGCTGCTGTGGGGGGTTGTGAACGCTTCACACCCGCTCTCCTGGTCCCCCTGTCCCCACAGAGGTGGCCGCTCAGCTGGCCGTGGTTTCGGACAGACTCCGCGGTGCCCTGGGTGACGGCAGCGAGGACAGCGAGGACAGCGAGGCTGCCCCTTGCAATTCCCTGCTCCAGGTGGCCGTGCCTGCCCCGGGGCTGGCAGGGTGTCCCCAGAGGGTGAGTACCAGCTGGCCGGGTGGGGCTGGGCAGGGAAATGCATCTGCATGGGAGGTGGGAGAGGCTGCTTTGTCTGCAGGAAATGCACTTCTCCCTGCACAGACTATTCCTGGGTTTTAACCACCTGGAAGTTGCTGGATGATGGGATCTGGGGATATTTCCTAAAAGGCTTTCCTCAGCAGCCTTGCCTGGGTGTTTGTTGTGTGCTGGGGTCATTCCTGGGCTGTTATGGGCTTAGTTTTCCATCCTTAGTGGCAGTGGACCTGTGTCGCAGACATCTTTTATGAAAAATCCTTTCCTTAGGATTTTTCCCTCCTGAGAAGCTGAGAGGCCTCAGGAACAAAACGTAACCAATGGTTATCTGCTGCTGTGGAATGCAACAGGTGCATCTGGGATTGGTCTCATGTGGTTGTTTCTAATCAGTGGCCAATCACAGCCCAGCTGGCTCAGACTCTGTCAGAGCCACAAACCTTTGTTATCATTCCTTTCTATTCTTAGCTTAGCCAGCCTTCTGAGGAGAACTTTTTCTTCTATTCTTTCAGTATAGTTTAATGTGATATATATCATAAAATAATAAATCAAGCCTTCTGAAACATGGAGTCAAATCCTCGTCTCTTCCCTCAACCTGAGACCCCTGTGAACACTGTCACAGACCTGTACAGCTTGGAGTGAATCTCATTGACCAATTTCTTTCCTTGTTTTAGTGTCAGGAAATGTAATACACACAAAGCAGAAAACCAGGCTCAGGCATGCAGCCTGACAAGCAGGAATCAGCAGTGTGGGGTTTATTCCAGGTTTATTCCTGGTGCTCTTTATTTCAGGTTGTTGATCTTCTGCTGACATCATTCTGCCAAACCCTACTAGCTGCTTCCTCTTTCAACCCTCCTGACAGGTAAGATGGGAGTGGGAGAACCCAAACTGGGTGATAACAGAATTCCAGCCCCTGTGCAGGGCTGAGGAGGGGCTCTGGCTGTTCCCAGCCCTGGTGCCAGGCTGGCAGTGCAGGTGGAGTGTCTGCACTCCCAGAACCAATGCACTCTGAGGCACAGCAGTGCGTAACACAAGTTTCTTGGTTGTTGCAGATCCCTTCAGCACAGTGGCCTTTGTCTCTCTGTGCTCTGTGCCAGGGCTGGACACCCCACAAAGTGCTGGGGGCTCTGGGTGGGGGATGGCAGTGGAGCCAATCCCTTTGGTGCTGGAATTCCTCCCCTGGCAGGGGCTGGGTGGGCTCTGGGTGGGCTCTGGGTGGGCTCTGGGCTGGCTGAGGGGCAGAGGCAGCAGTGCCTGCCCTGGAGCTGGAGCTCAGCTCCTCCTCCTCCTCCTGGAGCAGAGCCTGTAAACCTCATGGGCAGCATGTCAGTGGAAGATCACTTTGTTGGGCAACAAGGGCGTGCTGAGGAGCTGGCTGGGCTCCCAGCTGCCCTCCCTGTGCCTGGGCAGCCAGAGCATCCTTCCCTCTCTTGCACTGCTCTGCCCTGGAGGAGCTGAATCACTGTGAAAAACCTGACTGAAAACTCCCTGTGACAAACAGAGTCCCGGGAAGTGGTGTCTGAGCACAGCTCCCACCTGGCCTGCTCTGAGGATGGGTTTTCTTATCTGGGTGGGAAAATCCCTCCCTGCCCTGTTTTACAGCAGGGCCTTGCCACAGCAGTTCCTTCTTGCTTTGTGATCCCGTTTATTGCTGTGCCTCTGTTCACCTGTGCCCCAGGCAGCTCCTCCTGTCCTTATTGTCCCCCCAGAGGCCACTTTGGCCATGGGAGATGCCAGCAAGGGTTTGAGGTGCCCACAGTGCCATCCATTGTGTGAGGCTGGGGGCTCTGCCCAGGTACCCCAAGGTGCCCCTTGCTCTGAGCCCTGGAATGATAATTGTGCTGTGTTTACAGACAGGCCTGGAGCAGCTCCAGGGTGTTTAAGCATCTTTAATTACCTGTTCCTGTGTTGGGGATGGGTTTAATGAGCTTGTGGTTTCCCCTGCTGCAGGCAGGGCCCGTGCCTCTCCCTGCTGGTGAAGATGATGTGTGGACACAGGAATCTCCTGCCTGCACTCCTGGCCAGGCTCTGCCAGCTCCTTTATCACCAGGTCAGCTTTCCAGCCAGCAATCCTGCAGAATTCCATCCTTCCCCATTTCCTCACCTGGGGGCATGGACCTGTCTGGGCTGAGCTGTGGGGGGACCTCACTGCCCTCCAAAACAAAATACCCCTCCGAAAATATATCCCTCCAAAACCAAAAAACTCCAAAAAATACCCCTCAAAAAAAATATCCCTCAAAAAAAGAAACACCCTCCAAAAAATACCCCTCCAAATAATTATCCCTCCAAAAAATACCCCTCCAAAAATAACACTCCTTTAAAAAAACTCAAAACAAACCCCTCCAAAAATATCCTTCCAAAAAAAATACCCCTCCAAAAAAATACCCCTCAAAAAAATATCCCTCAAAAAAAGAAACACCCTCCAAAAAATACCCCTCCAAATAATTATCCCTCCAAAAAATACCCCTCCAAAAATAACACCCCTTTAAAAAAACTCAAAAAAAACCCCTCCAAAAATATCCTTCCAAAAAAATACCCCTCCAAAAAAATACCCCTCAAAAAAAAAAAAAAAACCAAACCTCCAAAAACAAAAAACAAAACAAAACAAAACAAAAAAACACCCCAAAAACCAAAAAAAAAAAAACCTCCAAAAATACCCTCTTTTGGTCAGGGAGTATGAAGCTGCCCTCAGGAACACGAGGGGAATTTTTCCCTACAGAAACGATGCTTGTGGAAGGTTAATGCATTCTGAGACATTTGAACAGAAGCTAAAATAGGCAAGTTTAGGGAAGAGACAAAAGAAAAATGGTAGAATGCTTCATTCCTGAGCTTCCACGTTGAATAATTCAGTTGTAAAAGTTTAAAAATAAAGCTGAGGTACCCCTGTCTGGGCTGCAGCACTGCAGGGTTTTGTTATTAAAGAATTGCTTGGTTTATTCCCTCTACCCTGTGATATTGCAAGGGTGAAAATAACAGGCTGATAGATGAAATTAGCTGTCAGAGAGGCTAAAAAGCCTCGAGAGTCCCCAAACCTGAATTTACAGTGAATTATTTCAAGTTCCTGCATTACAGAAAGCTCCAGTTCTGCTGTGGGTTGTCTCTCATCTGCTCGATTTTTGCTGCACTGCTGGGGATCAGAAACAATGTTCTGCTCCTTCACTAAGTCTGAGTATTTTCTGAAAGGTGTTTTGGTACAAAAAAAGGTTTTTCAGAAAGGTGTTTTGGAACAAAATGTTACAATAATACAAGTGAAGCATTACAGTGTCAAATAAAATTTTAAATGTTACAAAGAGACAAAAGGTAAGAATTTTACCAGGGAAATGTTACAAAGTTACCAAAAATATCTTTCCTGCTCTTCACGTTTTTTACCTCGCAGGGTCCTTCCCTGGGTGCTGCTCACATTTTAGGACTGGCAGCTTTTGTGATCCACTTAAGTGAATGCAGAGCTTTAATTCCTGCAGTGGAAGCCGATTTTGGGGCCTCTCGGGCTGTTCCTGGAAAGGCCCTTTCTGTCTCAGAGTACTGGAGCTCCTTGCTGGTGTGCAGGACAGAAGAGTCATTTGTCTTCTGCTTGAGGTGAGGTGGGGCATCCCCCCCTCCCTGCTGCCCAAGGTTTTTGGGGTGCTGGGAAGGCTCCCCTGGAGGATTTCCAGAGCTTTTGGAGGTGGTTGAACCCACCAGGCAATGGAGTTCTTTCCTTTTCTCTCTCAGGTTTTGCACTGCAGCAGCAGCTTACCTGATGTGCAAGTTTTCCTCCTGCTCTCATGAAGATTTCTGTGCCTTGATTCCTCCTGGCCTGATTAAAAAGGTAAAAGGGAAAAAGTTTTGCTGTAACTTATGAGAAAGTTCGGTCTCAGCCCAACTTCCTGCTGCAGGTCCCTGTGCAAACGTCACTTTCACCAAGAAAACAGAGTAGAAATAAATCTCTGTGCCCTCCCCTCTTAGCCCTGGGTGCCTCTGCTCCCTGGGCAGCTGCACACAAGCACAGGTGGCTCTGGGGATGGGTCTGGGGCAGACACTGTGGTTTTATTCCAGCTGCAGCCCCTCCTGCAGGATTTGCTGGTTTTATTCCAGCCGGAGCCCCTCCTGTTTTTATTCCAGGTGCAGGATTTGCTGGTTTTATTCCAGGTGCAGGATTTGCTGGTTTTATTCCAGCTGCAGCCCCTCCTGTTTTTATTCCAGGTGCAGGATTTGCTGGTTTTATTCCAGCTGCAGCTCTCCTGTTTCTGTTTTTATTCCAGCTGCAGTTCCTGGTGCCACGGCTGAGCTTGGAGGCTCGGGGAATCCTGTGTGAGGAGGCCAAAAGTGCCCTGAGCTGGAGCTCCCTGTGCTGCCCCTCTCTGAACCACAGGAGAGCCAGCCTGTGCTTGTGGAGGCAAGCAGGTTTCCAGGAGCTCTTGAAGGAAAAGGCATTCCAGGTATGAATCTTTTCCATCACCCACATTCACCCTCTAATTCTCACTTTTTTAGATCTGCCCTTTGCAGTTTCCTTATTGGTGATTAAAAGCTTCTTGTAAGAAGTTAGTGCCTGAAAGTTAGAACTGAATACCTGAAGAGTTGTCTGACAGCTGAGTCGTGTGGGCTGGGTGTTGTTTGATGGGGATGATAAGGTGGAGAGAGAAAACCAGAGGTAAAACTTTTGTGTCCTACTTCTTGGAAAGGCTTGGCAAGCTCAGGAAGTGCAGAGCAGAGGCCTGTCCATCACCCTGCTCCCTGCTGTGCTCTCTGGGAAGTGGTGGAGAGGCAAACAACTGGAAATCCTTGCTTTTCTGGTGCTTTGTGTAATGGCAATGTTCCCCTGAGCCAGCCTGGCTCAAACCATCCCAGCTTTTCCCTTTGTGCCACCCTTGCAAAGTCTCTGATTTGACAGAGTCTCTTTTTTTAACTACTTCCTCTAGAACCAGTTTGTGCAGAGGGGTTGGTGGTGTTCCTGGAATGGCTCCTTGTGCCTGGCTCAGTGTCCAGGGCTGTGTTCCAATCTCCCTTTGGTGCTCACCCTGTCTGACTGAGGGCCTTGCCTCATTTTGCCTTCATTTCTAATAACACAAGTTCATCCTGGTGCCTGGGCCTGAGGTGCTGAGTGTGTTTGGAAATGTCAGAGGTGGGGGTGTGAGACAGGCTTCATGGGATCCCATGGAGTTTGGAAGGCCAGCAGGGTTTGGTTTTAACTTGAATTTTAATTTTTTGGTAAGAGGAACAGCACAGGAACCTCCTTGGGTTGATGTCTCTTGTTTCATGTCTCTCAATCCACATGGGATTGTGTCTGGAGATGAAGTGAGGTGGGTTTTGTGCTCTGCACAAGTTATTTCCCTTGCTGTGCTTCCCTGCTCCTAAATCCTGGCTTTTCCCAGCTGTCTTTCAGGGAGTGGCTGCTGCTGGAGCTGGAGGTGTGCCCTGAAAAGGACATTCTCTCTGCTTCAGAGAGGTAAGGCCAAGGGGCTCTGCTGGAAGGGAATGGTCCAAGAGTGTCCCATCCAAATGAGGGAAAAGCCCTGAGGATCAGGGAGTAAATGAGCAGTTGCTGCAGGATACAAATGCCTGTTGCCTGCTGGGGTTTGTCCTGAGTTCAGGCACTGCTGGAATGAGGTGTGTGCGTGTTTCCACTTGAGCAAGGCCAGCTTGGAGCAGCCTGGCCTGGTGGAAGGTGTCCCTGCCATGGCAGGCTGGGACTGGATGGGCTTTAAGGTCATTTCCAACCCAAACCATGCCATGGTTCTGTGGGGCTCACCCTGCATGTGCAGCCCTTCCAAGCCACTTGTCACAAACCCTCCCAGATGCTGGAAGCCAGAGCTGGGTGGGGTCTGCTGGAGGACTCCTTATGTCTGTATTTCCCTGGGGCCTTTATCTGAGCTCACATCACTCACCACTCTTGATGTGTGAGCTTCCCTCTACATCAAGGGAAGGGCAGCATTCCCTCAGATTTCCTCCTTTTCCCCACTGCAGACAGGATTTCCATTACTGGGCCATCTATCAGAGGTACCTCCCTGCACCTTCTGCTGCTGGTGGCTGTGATGGAGACCTGGAGAAGGCCTGTGGAGTCATCCTCAATGCCATCCTGGACTCCTCACACAGGTACTCAGGGCCATGCCTGCCCTTGCTGCGGGTGGCCCTGAGGCTGTGCCCTGGGAATTTGTCCCTTCCTGGGGCTGGGGCCACCGTTCCCTGCTGCTCTGGCTGAAGGGGCAGTGGGAGGTGGCCCTGGGTGACTCCCAGGCTCTGCTGTGGGTGGCAGAGCTCGGGGGCTGCAGCCACAGAGAGGCCCTGTCTGGCTGTGTGTTTAAAGCTGACTTTGTACTGAGCTCTGTGTGGCCAGACAGGCAGCAATGCCCCGGGGCCGTGGCTGGAGCTGGAGAACCAGGAGGGAGCTTGGAGGAGAGCCCCTGTCTCAGCTACAGCTCATTCATGGCACAGTGTTTGGGCTCTGTGCTCCTCTGAAGCTCTGACTGTGCTGAGCTCTGCTTTCCCCTGGGCCAGCAGGGGCAGTGCCTCGTGTGTCCCCATTTCAGGCTGGACCTGGGTGCCTGTGCCCCCTCGAGGACGTCGCTCAGCCCCGAGATCCTCTGCAGGCTGCAGGTGACTCCACACTCTGGGGTGGCTGTTTAGTCCTGGAACTTGACCAGAGAATCCCCTCAGGCTCACTGTTGGTGAGGCTCTGAGCTGTGAGCCGAGGTGTGGGGACTGGAGGGGTTTTTCTTGCTGGTCTCTGGTTGCTTCAGAGAAGCAAAGGGGGTTTGGGAGCAGCCTGGTGCGTGGCCCTCACTGGTTTCCCCACCCCCTGCTCAGGAGCTGGTGCTGGAGCTGAGGTGCAGGCCAAAGCTGCTCCCTGGCTGCTCAGCTGCCCAGAGACACTTCGTGTTTGAGCTCCTCCAGGGGAGGCTGACAGGCAGAGATCCAGAGCAGGGATCTGCCCTGGGAGAGCAGCTCTGGAGGCAGCAGGAGCTGCTGCTGCACAGGAGGTGAGAGCAGGCCTGAGCCCTGGGGATGCCTCCAGGGCAGGCTGGGGTGTGCAGTGTCCTCCCCTCTGCTTCCACAGCAGGTGACAGTGACACTGCATGTCATGGGGACAGCTGTGCAAGGGACACTTATTCCCTGGCTCCCACTGGAATTAGCTGTGTGCTTATTCCATGTGCCATCCTGGGCTGCCAGCTGCCCTGGGTGTCACACACCCTCCTGGGAGGCTGATTCTCCCCCTGGCAGTAACCTCAGGTCCCATTCTTCCCTGCCCAAGGATTCTGCTGGGGCTCCCTGCATCCACCCTGGTCACCACGTGTTGGAAAGGGAGCAGAGCAGTGCTGGACTGTGACAGCTTCTTTTGTTTTGTGAACTCTGAGCTGGTAGGTGTTGTGAGCCAAATGGTGATTGCTCCTTGCTAAATGCTCTAGATAAAGACCTTAAATTTGAATTTATGGAAGGAGGTCACATCCAAACAAACCAGAAAATGTGTGGCTGCCCCACCCCTGGAAGTGTTCTAGACCAGGTTGCTCCAGCCTGGTCTATGGAAGGTGTTCCTGCCCATGGTCCCTTCCAACCCAAATCATTCCATGATTCTGTGACTTCATTTGGAATTGTGGTGCCATCTGACACTATAAAGAGCAAATCCTTGGGAGTCACTTTGTTTGGTGAAGTGGCTTACAGACCAACTTACAGTGCTTCTGTGGAGGCCTGGGAGGGGCTGAGCATGAGCCCTTCTCCAATCCCTCTCTCATGCCAGGGCCTTGAACTGTTTTGCTGTAGAGTGAGGTCCTCCTCATCCTCCTGAGAAGCATCCAGGGACATCCCTGCAGCTTTCTGGGAGGAGGTCATTTGACGTGCAGGTCCCTCAGGACCCTGCTCTGTGCTCCATGAAGAGCTGATTTCTATTTATTCATCCTGACTGGCCTTTCAGGCCCTGCTGTGCTGTCCCATTGGGCACAGCCAGAAGCCTCTGTTCCCCCAGGACTGGATCCATCTGCTGCTGCCACCCTGGGGCAGGGGCTGTCAGCCCAGCTCCCCGGCACTGCCCTGCACACAAACCACCTCCCACCAGCTCAGCTCATGTTCAGCAGTCCCAGGGGGTGCCTCTGTGCTGGCTGAGCCCCGAAATGCTCTTAGGAAATCCTGTTTCAAGGGAAAGGAGCGATGGTTTTGCTGATTTTGCTTCCCTGTCTTTGTGTTCCTGCAGAAGAACGTCAGCTCCCGGGGCTACGCGCTCTCCTACGACATCACCGCTCACTTCTTCAGGGTAATGCTGCTCCTGTCCTCTGCCTGCTGGCCCTGCCAGAGCTCTCCTCCTTTGCACCCTCCTTTTGAGAGCTCTTGATTAATTCCCAGAAGAGCAGGAACCAGGAAAATGAGGGGGAGCAGCAGGAGGAGGCGGTGCTGGAGCTGAATTTCAATACAATGCAGCAAAGCTGTGCGGGGAGGAGCTGTTGGTAGATGTTGCTTTTGCTGAGCCGTGCTGACCCCTACAGTTGTCTCTGATTAGTTTCCACAGCTCAGCGAGGCACTGGAGCAGCACACAGGGATGTGTGGAGCCATCCTGTCACTTGTCCCCTTGCAGGGCCTGCTGAGTGCCAGCCTGGACTGTGAGGATGCAGCAGACGGGGTCGACGAGGCTCTGGCCACGTGTCAAACCAAGTGTCCCGTGGTGCTCCTCTCTGCAGCGGTGACTGATCTCATTTTGGTGCTCTGATCTGGGGGGAATGCAGCTCCAGCTCAGAGAGTTAAACACTATCCAAGTGTGTAACATTCAACAGAATGTCTCAAAGACTTTGGAAATTGTGTTTCCAGGGTATTTTTGAGCCCTGGGTCCCAGTGATCCCAGCCCTGGGTTCCTGGGTGCTGCCACAGGGGCGGTGTCAGAGTGGGAGCTGGGAGGCTTGTGCTGGTCTCTGATGCCCTGTGTGGGCTGGTTGTTACATCCAAGCAACCAAAATGCCCCAAAACCCCAGGTTTTATTCTCTGTCCTGTGTGTAACTCCCTGTGTGCAGTTTTCCACAGGGATTCATGTTTTGGTGCATGTGTTGAGCTTGGCCATCACCCTGTGGAGCAGCTTTTTCATTCTGGCTGCTCCTGCAGAGGAGTCCCAGGGCACCATGGTGTGAGCACACAACTGACCCTCTGCATTTCCAGGATGTGAAATTTCTCCCATTTCTGATGTGTGCATGTACACCTTGGGCTTTTTCACTGAGGAGAGGGGAAGATCCCCTTTCTCTGAGTCCCTGGCCGTACCTGACTGCAAGCACTGAGCACCCCACTCCTAATGCTGCTGTTTCCATCCTTGTCCCCAGCTCTGGTGGCCGAGGCTGGAGCCAGCACTTTGCTCCCAGTGGAAGAGGCTCTTTGGGGCTCCCCTTGCAGGAGAACTGGCCAGGCTGAGGGGCTGGCACAGCTCAGGCACCAGGTGTGTGTGAGGGATGGAGCAGGGAGCTGCTCTCCTGGGGGATGCGGGGCTCTCGTGGGCTGAGGCTGCCAGGACAGCTCCAGACAGACTCCTCTGGGGGCCTCAACTCCAAATGGGTGAGGATGGTTGAGTCTGGCCCTGTGTGTGGTGTGGGTCACAGTGCTTCCCATAAGCACAAGGGAATCTCTGCCCAGGGGGCTGAAGGCAGAGCCCTGGTTGGGCAAAGCCTCAGCACAGTCTGGAGTCATTCCAGGAGCTGCCACACCCTTTGCTCCCTGCATTGGGGGAATCTGGGCTGCTGAAGCTGCTCCCTGGCTGCTTCCTCCTTTACCTCTCCCTACACTGTCAGTGCTCTGCAGCTTTTCTCCAGAATTGGGAATTTCTGTAAGAATCTCCTTGCAGGTTATGGCAGGTGATGATCACATGCTTCTGTAGTATGGAGTCTCTGCTGATAAAAGAGATTGGAGAATGCTTCTGTCTGCTTCTAGACTTTGGCTTCTTTACAACTGTCTCCATGAAGAGAATTATTTATTTTCTTGTCCCAGTCACAATTTGCACCTTTGCCCAAGTCCCCGCTTTCCTCCTCATTCACAGCAGGACTTTTCCCCTTTTTTACCTGCAATCCCATGACATGTTTGTTCTGTTTCCAGGTTCCTCTGCTCAGGAGCAGCTTTCCCTGTCTCTGACCCGCCCTGGCTCTCAGCTGCCTTCCTGCACGGGGCCATCCTGCAGCACTCACCACGAGGACGAGGGACAGAGGCACTGGAGAGGCTGGGGACTGGTGCAGAGCAGGCAAGGCCGGGTGCACTTCATCCCTCTGCTCTTTCCTACACCTGAAAACCACAAACAGGGGGTCTCTAACTGAGAGAAGTTGTCCTGAGATAGAGCTGCACCCCTGGTGACCCCTGTTGGCAAATCTTGCTGGTGGATAGTTGATAAAAAGTGGCTGTAAATTGCCAGTTGCTAAATTCTTATCCTCGAGGCAAAGTTGTTCCAAGCTCTATCTTTTACCTCAGACTCTGGCTCCTGGGAAATCTGTGAAGGCTGTTCAACAGCTGCTTTAAAAACTGGAGCTGGAGAGAGCCCTGCAGAGAGGGAGAGCTCAATCCATGGTGTGCCAGGATTCCCTCTCCCTCCAACAGGAGCAGTCCTTGTGGATTTTAGCTCAGTCAACTTGGCTGGGAAGTTAAGGAGATGGAGGACATTTGTGAGACAGCAGTGCAGGCATTTTAAGGCTCTGGGAAGTTGTGCTGGGATTCCCAGAGAGAGATTTCCTGAGGGTTTTCCCAGATCTGGTGCAGGAAGTGGCTCAGGCTGTCACCTCAGTGCAGGGGGAATTCTCTGGAAGGCTCTGCTGAGGAGGGAGCTGGGCTGCTGCCCTGCAGGTCTGGCTCTGATTTTCCAGGGAAGAGCCAGGGTCAGAGCTCAGCCTGGCGAGTGTCCCTGTGCCAGAGGGACACAGGTGACAGTGCTGAAGCAGAACCTCAGGTTTACTCTGGAGGTTTCCTTGCTGCAGGCAGCAGCTCCTCTTCCTGTGGGATTGACTCCTCCACTGATTGCACTGGGCTGGAGCCAGAAGCTGCCAGCCAGGACCTGGTGTCACTGAGAGCACACAGGGAATAACTGCAGCTTCCACCTCAGGATCCCTGGAGGCTGAATTGAATTCCTGCCAGGGGCAGTGAGAGCCATGGGAGGGCTGGGGGTACCTGGGGTCCCAGCAGCTGAAACACTCTGTGGTTCATCAGGTCCAGGCTGGGAAGGCACCTGGTGAAATGTTTTATGTTCCCTGACTGGAAAGGCCAAGTTCCAAGTCACCCCTACAGGCACAACTCACAGGCAGCCTCTTTTCCTTGCAGCTCCTTGTTGCTCTGCTGTTCTTCTCACTCCTGGATCTCATCTCAGCCAGAATAGCACCAAAGGTGAGTTCAGTCCCAGGGAACTCTCCTGGCACTGGATGTGTCTGATCAGCTTGGTTTGCTGCCCAAAAATGCTTTGTAGCAGCACTGGGAGGGCTGGGAGCTCGTTCTGCCAGGAGGAAGGGATCAGCAACACCCCAGACAAGCCTGCTGAAAGCCCTTCTGTTCCCATCAGATTAAACCTGGCTTTTCCTCTCCCTGACGTTATCTCCCTTTCACTGCTTTTATTTCTCCTCCTGGATGATTTATTATTTCCAGTTTGCTGATCAGACTTTGCACCTCCCAGGTAGTGCAGGAACCTCGTGTCTCACTCAGCTTCTGTGCAGCATCTCACAGCTGTCAGATGATGTTTTTCCTCAGGCTGGAATGTGGTACTTCATGGGAGAAGGGCTGCCCAGGAAGGAGGAACATTAGTTTCCAAATGGTTTAATGCTATTTGTGAAGGAGCAGAGATGACAGGCTGCTTCCAGAGCTGCCTGCCCTGAGCATCCTGCTGCCTGTGAAGGCTTGTTTCTGCCCCTGTGCTGTCACCTCAGCTTTGAAGTGCAGCCATTTGGGGAGTCACCTCCCAGATGGGATCAGGGAGCAGATTCAAGGCACAAAGAACCACTTGGTCTCAGTCTGCCCTTGGGAGAGTCTGTGGGAAGAGCCAGGGAGGAGAGAAACATCCTGAGCAGACAGAGCTGGTGTTAATCCACGTGAAATGAGTAATGAAAATAAACCCCACAATAATCCCAGGACATGAGGTCACTAGAAAGGTCAGGAGGGACAGAAGCTGCTCCAGTGGGGTGGGTGCAGGATGTGCAGTGGTCTCTTGGTTAATCCAGGTTGGATGGGGCTTGGAGCAGCCTGGTCTAGTGGAAGGTGTCCCTGCCCATGGCAGAGGGGTGGAGTTGGGTGATCTTTAAGGTCCCTTCCAACCCAAACCATTCCATGGTGCAGCCTTGCCCTCTCTCAGTGGAGCCCTTGGTGGCCTGATTTGGTGAGGAAGGCACAGCCTTGCTCTGGTGCCCAATTCCCCTGGGGGAACCCAGGCTGCCAGGTGAGGGAAAGACTTGGGGTGAATTCCTGGGGTCCTTTAGCAGAGCACTTCATGTGCAGTCTCTCGTGGGGGCTCCTCCCTGCTCTGATGCAACCACAGCCCAAGAGCAACGAGGCCTCTCCTTTCTGACACCCAGGAAGGAGTGGATTTCCAGACATCTCTGGAATGGTCCCTGCAGATCCTGCAGTGCCTGCAAGGGAGGGGCACAGCCTGGCCACTGCTCTTCCATTCAGCAGAGGGAGGTGAGTCCTGTCCCCAGGGGCTGCAGGGACGGGTGACCCATCCCTGGGTTGGAGTGTCCCTGGGAGAAGGGGCTGCTGGGCCTTTGGAAGCAGCACTAAAAACACTTGTGTGAAAGCTGAGACCATCCTGCTCCTACCCCAGAGTACGGCAGACCCAGCTGATGGTCAGGAATGACTGAAATCAGTCTTGGCCCTGCTGGTAGGGAAAGCCCAAGGGGACAACTTCCTTCTCTTGCTGGTCCCCACCCCCAAGCACCTGCATTTGTTGTGGCCTGGAAGGAAACTGTGCCAGCCCTGTGCTGCTGCAGGGGCAGGAGGGGTGAGGTGGGGCCCTCTGAAGGCCTCAGTGTTTCTCTGTGTCCCTGCAGCCCCTGGGAGCTGCCATGTCCTGCACAGAGCGGCCTCGCAGCGGCACACCCGGCTCCTGCCCCTGGCCTTCTACAGGTACTGACTGGGCTGGGAGGGGGCATGGGGGCATGGCTGGCACCCACAGCAGCTGGCACAGAGCTAACAGCACTGCTGGCCTGTGGGTGAGCACAGTTACCCCTTCCCTGAGCCACAGAGAACCTCATCAGGCTCGGTGCTGTTTGAGGAGCTCTGCACCTTTTGCTAAAGAGCTGTGCCAGCAGTGTCCCTTCAGCCCTGTGCTCCAAACACAAGGTTTTGGAGCTGGCTTTGCCTCCTGGGGTGGCCCTGCACACCATGGGACCCAATCAGACAGGGCAGAGCAGCAGCTGTGTTTGCCTGGTGCCTGTGTGTGTGCATGGACCCAGAGCTAACAGAGCCCATCTGTGACCCCCTCCAGCCTCACCCCCAGCTTCCAGCAGGAGCTGCTCCAGCAGGAGCCCACCTTCCTCAGCGTGGCACTCCAGATGTACATCCAGCTGCTGCAGCTCTTTGTGGAAGGGCAAGTCCTGCCACAGTCTGATCAAGACCCCACAGAGCACGTAAGCAAAGCCTGGACTCCTTTCTTCTCCTGTCACAGACTCCCAGAATGGATTGGGTTGGATATGACCTTAAACCTCCTCCTGTTCCACCCCCTGCCCTGGCCAGGGACACCTTCCACTGTCCCAGGGTACTCCAAACCCTGTCCAGCCTGGCCTTGGGCACTGCCAGGGATCCAGGGGCAGCCACAGCTGCTCTGGGCACCTGTGCCAGGGCCTGCTCACCCTCACAGAGAAAAATTTCTTCCTAATATCCAGTCTAAATCCACCCCTCTCCAGCTCAAAACCTCTTGTAACTGATCCTGTTCTTCAGCTCTTCCCTGCAGCAGCACTTGCAGCATCTCTCCTGTTCCCACCTTCCCATACAGAGCAGAGGGAGCTCCTGCAGGTTCCTCATCCCCTGGGACAGAGAGAACTGCCAGGGCTGCTCCCAAACCCCAAACACCCCCCTGCCCTCTGAGCTGTGACAGCCTCGGGTGTGGGGTTGTGGCTTCTGCTTCTCTTCTGGAGCAGGGGCTGGGCTGAGGGTGACCTTCTGCCTCCATTGTCTCTCCTGTGTCGCGCAGGATCCCCTGGAGCTGATCTCTGCAGCCCGGCAGTTCCTGCTGGGAGCCATCCCCCACTGCCCTGCCCAGAGCCTTGGCAACATCCAGCCGGTAGGAGCAGTGCTCCCCCTTCCTGCCAGTGAGAGCTGGGAGTGCTGCTGCAGCTCCCCCGGGCACTGATCCCCTACCTGTGCCAAGCCTGTGCTCCCCTGACCCACCTGGGGATGCTCTGTGCTCCCCTGACCCACCTGGGGATGCTCAGTGCTCCCCTGACCAGCCTGGGGATGCTCAGTGCTCCCCTGACCAGCCTGGGGATGCTCAGCGCTCCCCTGACCCACCTGGGGATGCTCTGTGCTCCCCTGACCCACCTGGGGATGCTCTGTGCTCCCCTGACCCACCTGGGGATGTTCCCTGCTCCCCTGACCCACCCGGGGATGCTCAGTGCTCCCCTGACCCACCCGGGGATGCTCAGTGCTCCCCTGACCCACCTGGGGATGCTCAGTGCTCCCCTGACCAGCCTGGGGATGCTCAGTGCTCCCCTGACCCACCCGGGGATGCTCAGTGCTCCCCTGACCCACCCGGGGATGCTCTGTGCTCTCTGTCTCACCTGGGGGTGCCCGTGCTGCTCTGACTCACCTGGGAGCAGGGGCACACCTCATGCCCAGCCGTGCCATGGCCTCCTCCACATCCTCCACCGTTCCCAGCACATCCAGCCCTGCCCTCATGTGGCTGTTCCTGCTCGGTCCAAGGGAATTGTCAGACACAGCCACAGCCACGGGTGGAACTTTCCCCCTCCTCTGCCTGTGCTTGGCTGAGAAGGCAGCAAAAGGCCCTGGTGTTGCTGGAACTGGCTTTGAGGAAGCTGGAGCAGATCTAATCTGGCTCCCTGCCCTCTCCCCAGCTCCTCAGCACCTGTGAAGAACTGGACCCAGAGCTGGCAGCCAGCATCCTGCACTTCTCCCGGCCTGCTGTGGATGTGGAGCTGGAGGAAGAGCTGGAACTCTTCTGAGGAATGGACTCAGCCCAAGACCTCACCTACACCTAACACAAGGAGCCACTTTTCTCACCTGGGCCAATTTTTTTCAAATTACTTTGTAAATAATTTATTACAAGCATAACCATGAAGCTCTTGTTACAATAAAAAGTAGGTTACAAATTTTCAGTTTAGACTTGCTTTGGGACTCATAATTATGTTGTTGGTTTTTTTTTTTCCTTCTTTTCCAAAACAAAATGTCTCCTTAAAGTTGTCCCACTGTCCTCTGTCCCCCTGGAGCCCCCAGGGGCACCTCTGTGCAGGCAGGGAACAGTTGTGGCCAACTTGGTTTGTACGTGTGCGTGGGGCTGGGGACACGGAGGTGCTGCCAAGGTCCCTCCCCCTGGGATTAGACACTCTGAGTACAACACTGCTGAATCAGACGTGAGCATGGCAATCACTGCATGAGAACAAGCCTTTCTGAGCAAGCTGAAGCTAATTCCACCGAGTTCTTTGGGAGACTAAAACGTAGATTAAAAATTTCCGGTGCTGGAACGGCTCCTACGGGGCTGGGCTGGGCTGGGCTGGGCTGGCTCGGGCCCCTCAGGTGGGCTCGGGCTCCGCAGTCACTTCTGGCTTCACGGCCTGGCCCTGCGCAGTCCCTGCAGGAGTGAGGAGCAGGAGGGGCTCTGGCTCCAGCGCCTTGCCCTTGTCCTGAGCCTGGGTCAGGGGGTGCACCATGGACATGTGCACGTTGAGGTTGTGAGCCTTCTCGAAGCGCTTCCCGCACTGGTCGCAGGCGAACTCCAGCTCGGCCTCGGCTTTGTGCTTGGTCATGTGGTACTTGAGGGAAGCGCGCTGGCGGCACTGGAACCCGCAGATCTCACACCTGCCGGGGCACAGGGGCTCAGCACCAGCTGCTGCTGCTCCCTCAGCCAGCAGGGCTGGGGCTGGAGCAGGTGCTGGGAATGGACACTTCATTGCATCACTGAGTCCTGGCACAGTTTGGGTGGGAAGGGACCTTAAAGCACATCCCATCCCATCTCCTGCCATTATCCACATCCCCCACACCTTCCACTATCCCAGGCTGCTCCAAGCCTCATCCAGCTTGGCCTTGAACACTTCCAGACTCCCCATCCACAATCTGTGCCAGGGCCTCACCATCCTCACTGGAAGGAGTATCTTTCCAATATCCCATCTAACCCTGCCCTTTGGCAGTGGGAAGCCATTCCCCCTTGTCCTGTTACTCCAGAACCTTGTCCCAAAACCCTCTCCAGCTCTCCTGGAACCCCTTTAGGCCCTGCAAGGGGCTCTAAGGTCTCCCTGGAATCTTCTCCAGCCTGAACACACACAGCACTCTGAGCCTTTTCTCATAGCAGAGGTGCTCCATGATCCTGCCCTCATTCATTCTGTTTAAAGTGATCCAGGCAGGATGCTGCCAGCTCCAGGCAGGGTTTGCATCCCAGATTACAGTGCCAGGGTCAGTGACTGACCCCTCTATCCCACTGGAATCACTTACTGCAGGGGCTTCGCTCCCGAGTGCCGCATCTGATGGACCGAGAGGTGTTTGCGTTGCTTGAAGGTCTGCCCACACTCATCACAGATATAGTTCCGTACCTCTGCCACAGAAACAGGGAGTCATGGTTCTGCTGAGCTCCTGGGATGGAACTGTATCCTGGGATGTGCCCTGCACACGCAGCTGCCACGCTCCCTGTGCGAGTCTGAACCCCTCCCCTGCACAATAGCTTGTTCCACGTTCACAGGCACACAGGGAGCCCCGTGTCCCCTTCCCCCAGAGCCTCAGCACCCCCTAACAGGGCACCAGGAGGGTGCCAGGAGGGTGTGTGTGCCCTGCCAGCTGCTGGGACCCACCTGTGTGGATGAGCTTGACGTGCCTCTGCAGGTACCGGTCGATCATGAACACCTTGTTGCAGCCAGGGTGAGGGCAGGGCCTCTCCCGCACCTCCTCGTGGTGCTCCTTGATGTGTTTCTGCAAAGCAAGGACAGAGCTTCTGACAGGGAGCAACTTGGATGCCCAAAAAACATCGAGACCACCAGGTGCAAAACCAGGATTTGCATCCCAATCCAGCCCTGGCAGCAGGGGCTTCAGCAGGACACAGTGCAGCCTGTTCCAAGAGCTGCTGTGAGCCAGAGGCAGGGTTCAGGATAAAACAGGGAGAGCCAGAGCCTGGAAAAGGCCAGCACTCCCAGCAGGCTGCTCTTAGTGGCTCACTGCCTCCTGCAGAGCAGGGTGGGGAATTAAACCCAGCAGGGATCCTCTGCTCAATGTAAGTGGCTCCAGAGTGCTGGGAGCCACCAGTGTGGGACAGGAGCAGAGCCCGAGCTCACCTTCATGCCATCAGCCCCTCTGTAGACAGCGGTGCAGCCCTGGTAAGGACACTTGTAGATGGTGGGCAGCTCCTCCCTGCAAGCAGAGGTGTGTGAGGTGTTGTGGCTGTGGGGCTGCAGCCCAGCCCAGTCCTCAGGGGCCGTCCTTACCGTTCACATTTGATTTTTTTTTTCCAGCCTGGCTTAGGACCCGGCTTCTTCCTTATTTTGGGCTCTTCTGCCTTCTTTGCTTCTTTACTGTCACTTTTCTTGCCAGAAACCCTCCAAGAAAGAAAAGGACAGTGGTTTAAGACTTGATCTTGGTTTTAGACCCACCAAAGTGTCCCCAGCTGTTCGACCTGCTGTGACCTGGCAGAGCAGAAGCACACACAGCCCCAGGTACATGAGCCAGGCTGTGGCTGTGCCAGGCTGGGGATGAGGGCCCAGCCAGTTTAACCCAGTGGGGAGCTTGGGGGCATCTCTGTGACCTGCCAGGCAGGAATGTGTAGGGAACAGAGCCCTAAGGAAAGACATGTCAGCCCCACAGGGGTGGGCACCAGCTCCCCACCCACCCTGAGAGCCCCTTACTTCTTCTCGGGGTAAGGCTCGAAGGAGTCATCTGAGGACTGCACGTTTCTCTTCTCGCTTTCATCATCGCTCAAGAAGTCCCTGAGAGGGAGAAGCTGCCCTTTACCAAGGTGACCTCAGGCTGACCCTCAGCACCAGCAGTTCCCCATTCCCAGCACATCCATCTCCCCCAGGGCACGTGTTCTCCTCCCCGTCCTCTCCCCAGGCAAACACAGCGCCGGTGAACGCAGCAAGGACCCAAACCAGGTCCTTTTAAGGCTAAATCTCTGCAAGAATAATCAAACCACTGTCAGGAGAACAAAAAAATGGCTGTTACTGAAAGGATCTATTCATGGGTGAGGGATGTGGCTGCTGCTTCCTCTACTGGGAAAAGGAATTTTGTGGAGCAAGAATGTCACACAATTGTCTGGCGCAGGTTAATGAAGCAGCAGGTCATTCTGTATTCCCTCAAATGTAACAGCCACAGTTGGACTTTCCTTTTTCCTCCTTTTAGGCCTTAAGCCATACAAGAAGCAATTAATTCCTGAAGACAGGAAATAGGCAATAAATCCTTGCGGCCCTTTTAATGTGACAGCTGACAGGCTCAGCTGACTCTGGAGTCATTCTGCACTTGGCCCTTTAGACTCTCAATGCCTGGATTCGTGTATTTACAGCCCCATTCCAAACCCCTGTGTTAGACTGAGCCAAATCCTCGCTCACAACAGACTGCAGAGCTGCCAGGTCCCTCCCTCTCCCATTTCCCAGTTAAAGGCTCTCCCCAGGAGCAAACAAGGTGGTTTCTCCACGTGCCACCCCGTGCCTGCATTCCCGCTCCCACTGCTCTCCCACAGCAGCTCCCGGCACGGCTCCTTCCCCAGCAGAGAGGGGACCAAGCAGGGCCAGGATCGCTGGGAGCAGCCCGCAAACATGGAGCACACGTGTGTGCAAACCCCCCAGAGCTCAGGAGGGAGCTCAGAGCCCCAGTGCCATGAGCTCTGTGACGGCTGCAGCAGAGCCACTGCTCCGAGCCCCCGGCGCTGGTGGAGAAAGAGCTCTCCGGGCTGGGGGTTCCCACTGGCAAAGAAGACATTTAGGCTATGTTAAACCCACTCTTCTCTCACCCCTCAGAAAGGTCACTGAACTCGTCTTTTACCCGCTCATCCGACGTTGCAGACAGAACCTGCTTCCCACTCAACTGGCCTAGGGAAGGAAGGAAGGAGAACACGGTAGGTTACAAGGAAAAGCAGCAGAGCCCCAGCGGCCGAGGAGGAGCCGCCTGCTCCGGCTGCACTCGCGTGGTCACACCGTGGGGAACACGTGCTCCGTGGCAATCAGTGACTGCTTGAACCAAACTGTCCCCTCTGCCCAGAAACAGCTCTCCCTGTGCTCCACCCTGACCCTGCAGCTCCCAGGAGCAGCTTTTGGTTCCTCCTGTGACACCTGTAACTGAAAGAATTGTGCCCAGGCAAGTCCCAGCTGCCATTCTTGTGTCCAGCAGCTGACATCTCCTGTGGGTGCTAGAGCTAAACACAGCCCCACTTCTGGAACTCAAAACGGGTGTTAATTCCTCACTTCTGTTAGTGGTGTTTGGGGCATTGCACCCAGCCCACACCCACTCAGCAGTTTTCCTTTAGGGGCAGAAGGGCCTCCTGGGATTCAGTATCAGCTGCTGCACAGCAGGGAAACCCAGCTTCAGGGTCGAGGCAAAAGAAACATCTGGCAAACATGGTGCTGAGAAACCAGTGACCATTCCATATCCCCAGGAAGAGCCTGGCAGCAGGGTCTCCCCTCTATCAGAATGGGAACAGCACACAGGGCCAGGACTATGACCCTGTGTTCCCCTGTCCCTTCTGCACGGCTCAGCATCTTCTTCCTCACTCAGAGGCCAGTCTCTGAGCACCTCCCAGAAGGATCTGTGCTCTCCTTGAGGAACAGCAGTCTCCAAGAAGAGGCCCCAGCCCCTTGTCGCTCCCTGGGCCACCTCTCCAGCTCCCTGTCCTTCCCCTGAGGCCAGGACAGATCTCAGGAAGCAAATCCCTCACCTGTGGCAGTGCTCAGAGGGGAGACGGGCTGCGGCAGGGCCTGCTCCCGGACGGAGGTGGCGCCGTCCAGCCGCAAGGGAGACGGATCCCTGTCCTGAGTGGGCTCCTTCTCCAGGCTCAGCGGCACCGCCGTGCTCCCTGTGCTGGCGGGCTGCTGGCCAGGAGCTGTCCTTGCTGCAGCGTGCTGGGCGTTGGGAGCGGGAACAGCCTCGGCACCATTGTCAGTCAGGCGCTGCTGCGCCGAGCCCTTGCTCCAGTCGCGCTGGGCGGCCGCGGCGTTGTCGAGCAGCGCGGAGCCGCAGTCCGAGCCCGTGTCCATGATGTAGTCGTGGCCGTCGGCGCAGCCCCAGGAGGCGCGGAGGACCCCGCAGTACTCGGAGGAGAGCACGCTGCGCAGCGCGGGCACCGAGGCGCAGCCGCCCGCGTGAGCGTGCGCCCAGCGCACCAGGCTGTGCAGGCACTGCGGGCTCGACGTGATCAGCTCCACTGCCCGGGGAGAGGAGAGGCAGCGCAGTCAGGCCTGGGCACGGGGGGCACGCGGGGATGTGGGTCTGCTCCCCCCACCCCAGGGCTGCCCCACAAGGCAGGTGGGACCCACCCCGTTTTTCTTCCCAAAATTTCATTTCATTCACTGGGGAAGTGCCAGCGCTTGCTCCTGTTTCCTCACAGAACCACTGAGGCTGGAAACAACCCCTGAGATCACCGACTCCAACCCATGACCAAACACCACCCTGTCAGCCACTCCAGAGCACTGAGTGCCACATCCAGTCTTTCCTTAAACATCTCCAGGGACAGAGGCTGCACCATCTGCCTCCATCATTCACAGCTGAAAGGGTATTTCCAATTGTCACCAGTGTCCGACACCAGCTGGGACAGGTCTGGCACTGCCACCCAAATCTGCTCTGTCTGCTCTTCCCACCCCCAGGTGAGCCTCTGCCAGTTTGGCCCAGCTCAGGAAGGTGAAGATACTCCTGGGCAGCCAAAGGGAGGAAGGAGAACCTTAACCAGCTGTGTCAAAGGACACCAGAGCCCTTCCAGACGTGGTCATTTCCCACCACCCATCATCCCAGCCCTCCACTGGTGCTGAGGCAGAAAGAAAAGGGGAGTGGGCACTCACCCAGGCAGGAGGCACCTCCTTCCATACCCGGCTGTGCCTGGACCCCGCTGCTCCTGCAAAAACCAGAGGGGCACAGTGGGGTTTGGGGGTCGCAGAGGGACCATGGGGCAGCATGGAAGAACAGGGGGCAGCACGGGGGAGCACGGGGGAACAGGGGGCAGCACGGGGCACTATGGGGGAATATGGGGCAGCATGGGGAAACACGGGGCAGCACGGCACGGTGCTGCTCCCAGAGGTGAGGAAGGCTACGTACTTTCCTTTGGACTTGGCGTGGCCCGTGGGCGAGGCGTTCACCCTCTGGATGAAGGTGCGGAGGACGCTGCGGCACTTGTAGAACTGGGCATGGCATTTCTTGCAGACGAACTGGGGCAGCGCGGGGTCCTGCCGCACCGCCACGCCCACCAGCCGCTGGAAGTCGGCGAAGAACACCTGGTCCACGCGGCGCTGCTTCTCCGAGCTCTCCCCCAGCACGGGCACCTTGCCGAAGGCATGGCGCAGGCTCCGCGAGGAGAACTTGCCGTGGCACAGGCGGCAGTAGCCGGTGCTCAGGGCTCGGCCGATTCCTGCCCGGGAGGAACAAACGCGGCTGCTGAGGGGTGGCACCGAGGCAGCCAAAGGTGCTCCCCTCCCCTTCATCCCAGCTGCCGCCCAAGTCCTGCCTTCAGCAAAGCACGGAAAATCCAGGCAGGAAAAGACCTTTCTGAGAGCAGCTGACCCAAAATCAGCCCTTCTGACCCCACTGTGCCAGTGGCAGAGCCTGCTCCGCGCTGTGGGGTTCCGGGGACTCTGCCAATGCCATCCCTTGGTTTCAGCAGCTCTTCCCGGGTGTTTATCTCCCAAGGATTTACATCTGGCATTGTGTCCCTTGGCTGCCCCAGCGCTGGCTGTCCCATCCCTCAGCTCCCCAGCAGCGCCCTGGCGTGGGGCAGTGTCACCCAGCAGTGTCACCTGTGCCATCCCCGCTCTGTGGGATGATCTCCATCCCTCTGCTGCACCTCAGGTGTGATGGGAACCCCGAGCACGGCCCCCTCCCGGCCCTGATCCAACCCAGCCCCACTCCGAACCCTGGGATGGAGCGGGCTCCCAGGGCTGCCGGGAGCGATGGGGGTCTCACCACATCCCGCGGAGCTGGTGACAGGGATGGGACAGGGCAGCGCCTCCCGGGGCAGAGTCTTGGGGGGCTGAACCCCCCCGACTGAGAGTGCCCCGCATGCCAGCCGCTGTCCCAGGGCAGCGCCGGTGTCTCAGCACGCACCGGAGCCGTTGGAGATCCCGCTTATCTCCTGTCCCAGCTGCAGCACACCCGGGTATCGGCCACCCCAAACCCCAAACCGGGACGGCGCGAGGGTCTCAGGCACCCCAAACCCCAAACCGGGACGGCGGGAGGGTCCCAGGGACCCCCAGAGCGGGATGGCGGGAGGGTCCCGACCACGCTCAAACCGTGATGGAGGGAGGGTCCTGGTCACCGCCAAACCGGAGCAGGCAGCGGCCGAGCACCCCGAGATAGCGGGAGGTGCCCCCACTCTCCCTCCCCGTGAGCCGAATTCCTCCTTACCTTGCCGTTACCGGCACCGGGATGTTCCGTGTTTCAGAAGGCAGAAACTCCACACAAACGGGCAAATTCTGACCCGCCGCCCGCTCGGTACCGAGCCCCGGGACGGGGGCTCTGACCCGGCCGTGCGGAGGGAGCCCCGCCACACCGAGCCTCGCCCGTACCCGGTGCTCGCAGCCCGTGCCGGTGGCGGCCGGTCCCGCCGGTGCCCCCGCGGCGGCTCCGGCCCCGGGGAAGCGGCTCCGGCCCCGGGGAAGCGGCTCCGGCCGTGCCCCCGCTCCCCCCGCCCAGGTCCCCGCGCTCGGGCCTCACCTGCCTCCGGTGCGCAGGCGGCGGCCGCGGGGGGCTCGGCGGGCTCGGAGCCGCGGGCGGCCGTGCCGGGGGTCCGGCGGGGCGCGGGGGGGGCCCGGGGGCCGCCCGGGGCCGCCAGGAACCGCCCGCGCCGATCGCGCTTCATCGTCCCCGCCGGGCCCGGCGACTCCGCCCGCCCGCAGCGCCCCCGCCGGCCGGGGGGACCCGCCGCGCCCGGTCCGTCCCGCCGCGCTCCGGGCGGGCCCGCGGCCCCAGCGCGCCGTTCCGGGCGGCCCCGCGGCCATGGCCGCGCCGGGGGGCGGCGAGGGGCCCGCGCCGGGCCGGGGGGGCCGCGGCCTGCAGGGAGCCATGAGGGCGGCGAGCGGCGCCCTGGGCATGGACAGCGCCGGGCGGACTAGGGTGAGCGCGGGCACGGCCGGGGAGGGACCCCCGGGTTCGGCCGCAGCCCCGGGACTGCACCCCCGGGGCTCCCTCCGCATCCCCGGGCTCAACCCCCATCCCCGGGGCTGCATCCCCGGCCTCCTCCTGCATCCCAGGGCTCCTCCTGCATCCCGGGTCTCCCTCCGCATCCCCGGCTTCTCCTGCATCCCTGGGCTCTCCCCGCATCCCGCGGCTTCGTCCCCCGGCCTCACCCCCAGCCGCAGGGCAGCACCCCCGCTCTCATCCGGCATCCCCGCTCTCATCCGGCACCCCGGGGCTCCCCCCGCGGCCCCGGACTCAGGCCCCACTGCCGGGGCCGCATCCCCGGGCTGACCCCGCATCCCCGGGCTCCCCCATCTCCCGTTGGGAGCCGGAGCTGCGATCCCCCGAGGCCGGAGGGGCTCCCGAGCTCCCCTCCGCGGGGTCCCTGCTCAGCCCCCGCCTTGGCAGGAGGCGTACGTGGAGTACCTGAAGAGCATCACGCTGATCGCCCAGGCCCTGCAGGAGGAGGCGGCAGGGACAGGTAGGGCAGGACCCCGTGTGCCCCCCGCGGAACCAGGGCGGTGGGTGCAGGTCCTGCAGTGCCCTCAACACGCCCTCCCCACAGAGAACAGCGAAGGGGTGACCCCTGACACCCCGAAACTGCTGAAGCTGGCGGAGCAGTGCCTGGAGAGGGTGAAATCCATTGCGGCGGCGCTGGGTGAGTGAGGGGTGCGGGTCCCGTTTTGGGGAGCCGGGTGCCCCCGCAGGGCCAGGCTGGTGGTGGGGCACAGCCGGCCTGTCCTGCCCCCTCCCCAGGGAAAGCCCAGGTGAAAGCGGCTGCACAGGAGCGGGGCGGGGGCCCGGCGCCCCTCCCCAGGCACCGCCGCGTCTGCTCGGACGAGGGGGGGAAGCTCTCGCCGTTCCTGCCCCCGGAGATCTTCCAGAAGCTGCAGATCGCCGAGGCACAGAGCGCACGGAAGTACGGGGGGCTCGGAGCTGGGAGCTGGGACATGGGGTTGGGACAGAGGGTGGTGGAGCTGATGGGGGGCTGATGTGGGCTGGGATATAGGGCTGGGATGTGGGAGACTCAAACACAGCGAGTAGGACATGGGGGGTTCAAACACGAGCGGTTTGGGACACGGGGTCTGGCAAGAACTGCCACACAAGGACTGGCGGTGGCCCCATGCCCGCCTGCGGGGTCACAGAGCAGGATGTGGTCCTGGCACGTGTCCTGTGCCCTGTGGCGAGTGCTGAGGCTGTTCCTACAGGGAGCTGACCCCGCTGGAGGAGGCCTCCCTGCAGAACCAGAAGCTGAAGGCGGCCTACGAGGCGCGGGTGGCGCGGCTGAACCCAAGCCAGGCTGTGCAGAAAACATCCCTGGCAAGTGGGGGCTGGGGAGGAGCTGGGAGCCAGACAGAGCCGGCTGCCAGGCAGGGAGAGGGTCCCTGGGGGACCCCCATTCCCCACTGGTGTCCATGGGGCGTGGGTGGATGTTCCCAACTCCCCTCCTGCTCTGCAGACGCTGTCCCTGCAGCGGCAGATGATGGAGAACCTGGTGATCGCCAAGGCCCGGGAGGAGACTGTATCCTTCCCAGTGGGATTGCTCCAAGAGCCTCTGCCCTGTCCTGGCTGTCACCCACCCCACACAGGCCTCTGGGGTCCCAGCTGGGGGATGGAGAAGGGTGAAGGGCAGTGGCTGAGTGGCTCTGGTCCCTTAACTGTGCCTGGCCCAGCTGCAGCGCAAGATGGAAGAGCGGCGGCTGCGGCTGCAGGAGGCGGCCAACCGGTGAGTGGGGATGTCCCTGCGGGACCCTGAGCTCTGGGGACACCCAGCGGTGCCCTCACTGGCCCGGGCTGTCCCCAGGAGGTTCTCCAGCAGCGTGGCACTCACCCCCGAGGAGCAGGAGCAGCGAGCACTCTACGCTGCCATCCTTGAGTATGAGCAAGACCATGTGAGTGTGTGCCAGGGGCTGCTGGCAGGGCAGGAGGCTGTGCCACGGGGCAGGAGGCTGTGCCATGGGGCAGGGTGCTGCACCATCCCATGACCAGCCCTGGACACTCCCCAGGACTGGCCAAGGCAATGGAAGGCGCAGCTGAAGCGGAGCCCGGCGGATCTCTCTGTGGTGTCAGGGCTCTTCTCCTGCCTCCTGAGGTACTGCTGGGGTGGGCATGGCCCTGCCAGAGCGAGGGGGCTGTGGCTGCTGCCGGTGCCCCCCGCCCACACCACCCCTCTGCCCGCAGCTGCCCCGAGCACCCCATCTCGCAGCTGCTGCGGCGGCTGCAGTGCGCGGTGTACGCCCGGCTCTACCCCGCCATCAGCCGCGGCCCCGCCGACGCCTCCCCCGCCTCCCCCTCGGCTCTGTCCTTCCTGTCGCTGGACGCGGGGGGCTCCTCGCTGCCCGCCGAGCCCGGGGGCCGCCGGCTCCGTGCGTCCCGCAGCCTGCACTGCATGTTCTCGGTGCCCGAGCACGGCCCGGCCGCGCTGCGGCACAGCCAGTCCAGCACCCCCCTCGCCGACAGCGGCGCCCCGGGGCCCGCCGAGCCCCCCGAGCCCCCCCGGGAAAGCTCCTTCGAGGACCTGGAGCGGTTCCTGGCGTCCCCTGAGGGCTGGGCCCCCACAGAGCCCCCGGCCAGCTCCGGGCAGGACACGGCGCTGCCGGAGCTGCTGAAGGGCGTCGTGAGGGACATCCACAATGCCATCGGTGAGGGACAGCCGAGGGAGCGGGGGCGGACGGGGGGCACAGGGTGGGCAGGATGGGGGTCCCAGTGTGGGTAGGACAGGGGTCCCAGCGTGCTGCGTGTCTCACCTTTCCCAGACAGGCTGCTGGCTCTGACTCTGCTGGCCTTCGAGGGGCTCGGCACCGCCGCCGGCAAGGACCAGTGCCTGGCCTGCCTGGAGGAGGCTTTCTTTCCCCCGCTGTGGGCCCCGCTCCTGGCCCTTTACAGGTACCACGACCCCTCTTTGGGGGGTCCAAGACCCACTGACCCCTTCCTGGCACCCCCCGTCACCTCCGTGCCCGCAGGACCGTGCAGCAGCCCCGCGAGGCGGCCCTGGCGCGCAGCATGGAGCGGCACCGGCACGCCGGCCCCGCCGACATGGGGCTGGCCTCGCGCCTCTTCCCGCCCGGCCCCGGCCGCCCCGCGTACGCCTCGGCCGTGCAGGACCTGCGGCTGATCCCGCTGGAGAGCTGTCCCCGCAGGAAGCTGGAGTGCATCGGTGAGCGGCGCTGGGGGCGCGGGGCGGGCGCCCGGGGTGGCGGCGGCCCTGACGCCCGCCCTGTGCCGCAGTGCGGGCCCTGCGCGGCATCTGCGAGTGTGCCGAGGAGTACTGCGGCACCCGGGACGGCCGGAGCCTAGCCACGGCCGCCATGTGAGTGCAGAAGAGCACGGGGAGCGAGGGGCAGGTGTGGGACCTGAGGCCAGCGCGGTGTTGGGGTGCCAGTCCCTGTGGCCAGCACGGCTGATGGCTCCTGTTGTCACAGCGGGGCAGACGACCTGCTGCCCATCCTGTCCTACGTGGTGCTGCAGACGGGGCTGCCCCAGCTGCTCTCCGAGTGTGCGGCCCTGGAGGAGTTCATCCATGAGGGGTACGTGCCAGGGTGCCGGGCCGTGCAGGCACCCCCGGGCTCAGGAAACCAGCACTCTCCTGGGACGGGGCTGTGAGGGCGGGGAGTGGGTCAGAATAGCAGGAGGGCTGAGGGGCGGTGGATGTGATGGTGTCCTGGTCATGGCAGTGTCCCAGCCATGATGGCGCGGTGCCCGTGGTGGTGTCCCGGTGGTGACAGTGCGATGGCTGTGGGCACAGGTACCTGATCGGGGAGGAGGGATACTGCCTGACGTCCCTGCAGAGCGCCCTGTCCTACGTGGAGTCGCTGCAGTGAGGAGGAGGCGGCGCGGGACCCCCAGACCCCGGGCAGGTGCTGCCGCCGCTCCGCGGGTCCTCCCGCCCGGCAGGGGGCGCTGTGGCGCGGGGCTCGGCCCCACCCCGGGGGCGGTGTTACGGCTGGCGCGTGCGTTCCTGCCCGGTGCGCGCGGAAGGGGAACGGGACGGGAGCGCGAGCGGCCGGGACCGGCAGGTGCAGGGGAACCGGGACCGGCAGGTGCAGGGGAACCTGGACCGGGGCGGAACTGGGGCTGGCTGGGAACACCGGGAGGCCTCGGTGCAGGAATACGGGGGGAACCAGGGCCGGGGAGTGACACCGGGGGAAGTGGGGCCAGGGAGGTGCCCGGGAGGCCTCGGGGGAGCGGAGTTCCGGAGCCGAGGCTTTGGCGGGGGATCTTCACAGGTTCAGGAGGGGGTCCCGGGGTACCGGGGAGGGGTCTCACGCTGCTGTACCCGCAGGATGTGTGCAGGCTCGGCGCTGCGGCAGGAGCACCGGCAGGACTACGGGCCGGAATTGCGGCAGGAGTTCCACCGCGAGTACCGCCGCTCTCTGGAGCGGGAGTTCGGCCCCGCCGGGACCTGCCCCGGCCCCGCCGTGGCGGAGCGGCTGCGGCAGCGGCTGCAGCAGGAGCCGGCGCTGCTGGAGGCCCTGCAGGAGGACGCCCTGGCACTGCTGGCCCGGGGGCTGCGGGACCACCCCGACCCCGGGCTGGCGCTGCGAGGCCTGGCCAGCGCCTTCCGGCTGCTGGAGCTGGCGGCCGTCAACCTCTACCTCTTCCCGTGGCGCCGGGAGTTCGGCACCATCCCGGTGAGGCCCCGAGGTGGCAAGGGGATGGTGTGGGGGTACCCAGACACCCTCAGCCACGCTCCCCGCTCTCCTTGCAGACCTTCTCCGGCGCCTATGTGCACCTGCTGCGCCCGGCGCTCCCCGAAGCCGACCTGCTGCGGAGTTTGGGCCGGCTGGGCTATGAGCGGCGGGACCGGCACTGCCTGGCCGTGGGCCGGCTGCCCCCGGGGCCTGCGCTGATCGCCGCCGCTGTTGGCTTCCTGGCCTGCCGCCTGGAGTGTGAGATCCTGGCAGAGCTGGCACTGCAGCTGAGACAGCCCTGCACCGAGGAACTGCTGGAGGCACGGCACTGGCCCGGGGGTGCCAAGGGGCACCTGGAGATGCTGCAGGACCTGGGGACACGGCCCAGGGTGGCTCCGGACTGCGGTGACAGCGTGGATCTCTATCAGGAGAGGCCAGACAGCCCTGAGGACACGGGCAGCAGGGACACAGCCCCCCCAGCACTGTGGAGGGACCCCCAGGATGTGCCCACGAGGGGCTGGGGCCGCTGCAACAGCACACTTGGGCCAGAGCCTGTGGGCAGCACTGATCCGGACACCTCCTCTCACCTCTTCCCAGAGCCGGAGATGGTGGGGAGTGGCAGAAGGCCCCAGGTCCTGGGGGAGCCCCGGGATTCCCCCCAGCCCACAGCAGAGCTGCCCTGCTACCAGCTGCACTCATGCCTGCAGCAGGGCATGCTGCCCTCGTACTGCTGCAGCACATGCCGGCAGCTGCACGGGGGCGGCTGCGCCCTGGGCCGCGCCTGCCGCAGCCGGCACCGCGGGCAGGAGCTGCATGGGGAGCGGCAGCAGCGCCTCTGGCTGCAGCGCACCGAGCTGGACATGCTACTGGCCCAGGGCTCTGCAGCCAGCTCCTGACACGGCCCTGCTGCTTGGCACAAGGACCCGGACTCGTCGGCCCCCGAGACAGCGGTGCCAGGCCCTGCTCCAGCCCAGGCACTGCTGCTGTAAATTATTCTGTGCATCAGTAAAGTGGCTGCCTCAGCATGGCATGTTCTGTCCTGGTGAGGGGGAGCAAGATGCCTGGGCCAGGGGAAGGGGTGCAGTGATACCTGACAGCACGTGACCCTGCAGGAGCAGCTCCTGGCTCCCTGAGAGTGGGGACCAGGATCCACTTAAAGGAGGGCAGAACCTGGGCTGTCATGGAAGTATCCTTGTGCCCAGGGTGACACAGAGGAAGGAGAGCAGAGCCACAGCTTCTCCCACTCCTGCTGGCACCAAAGAATCAAGTCACTCTACACAATGTTGCCACTGCCAGATGCTTTTATTAATGGCAGAGTCGGGGTTTCCCCCACAGACAGCACAAACCAGGACCCGCCTGGGACGGGACTGACCCTGCCAAGCCTGGGCAGCCCTGGGCCCCATCTCTCTCCTGGCTCTGGGGCCCTGCACAGCCGGCTGCAGACTGGAGCCTGCCCTGTCCTGCAGGGGCAGATGGATGGAGGAGCCGTCCCCATGGCGCTGGGACTCTTGGGCTGAGAGAATCGCCCTCAGCCAGGACACGTCAGGCCTGTTCCAGGGCACAGCTCAGGGCTTGCTGCGCTTGGCCTGGCTCTCCACGGCTGTGCTGGCCGCCCGCTTGTTCCGGTGGTGTGGGAAGGTGGGCATCAGCTCTGGCTCACAGGCTGTGGGGCACAGACAGGGGTCAGCAGGGCCCAAAGCCTCCCAGCCCTGCCCTGCCCCAGCACGGGGAGTACTTACGCAAGGGCTTCTCCTTGAAGTAGGAACTCTCCAGGCAGTCCTTGGCCGTAGCCCTGTGGGGACAAGGACAAGTGGCAGGGACCACCCCAGCCTGGGGGACAGTGTGGGGCAGGTCCCTGCCCTGCCCACCCCACATCCTGCCTGGCTCTTACCTTTTTTTGGGGTCATACATGAAGAGGAAGTTGAGCAGTCGCAGCCCAGCCTCTGAGAGCCAGGGAAACCTGTGCTTGAGGTTGTTGTAGGGCTGCTTGCGCAGGGTGTACTGCGTGGCCAGGGGCAGCTTGGAGAACCCCTGGGGGAAACTGAGTGTCAGGAGGGGCCAGGGGAGCACCAGGGAAAAGGGACAGGGGGAAAATGGGCAGGGAGCTCTCACGGGCCAGATGTTCTCATTGGGTGTCCCCAGGAGCTGCACGATGAGGTCGATTTGGTGGATCTCAGAGGTGCCTGGCAGCAGTGGTTTGTGTGCCAGCAGCTCGGCCAGGATGCAGCCAGCAGCCCTGCAGAGCACAGGAGCCTCTCCAGTGACCCCCCTGCAGCGTGCAGCCCCCCAGGCAGCCTCAGCCCCTCCCTTACCACATGTCGATGCTGGTGGTCTGGGTGGTCATGCCCAGCAGCAGCTCTGGTGCGCGGTACCTGTGCAGGGGACACTCGGTGTCAGAGCTGGCACCAGCCCATCCTGCTAGGGGACCCACCCTGGCACTGCCACTCACCACAGGGTCACCACTTTGGGGGTCATGGGCTTAGGGGGCATCCCGTAGGTGCGTGCCAGGCCGAAATCAGCTGCAAGAGAGAGAGACAGGAGGGAGCCCAGCTCTGAGCTGTGCTCATGGCACAGAACAGCCAGGGCCCAGTGCAGGTGCCAGGACTCACCTATCTTCACACAGCCCTTGTCGGTCATCAGCAGGTTGGAGACCTTCAGGTCCCTGTGGGAAACAGCAGCTGGAGCTGAGAGACCACACAGAAAATCCAATCCCATCGTTCCATGGCCTCCCTGCCCTGCCGGTGCTCCCAGGACATGGGAGGTGTCCCCAGACCCCCCTTTGTCCCCCCAGCCCCAGCCTGCCACTCCCACCTGTGGATGATGTAGTTCTCATGGAGGTACTGCAGGCCCTTGAGCACCTGCAGGATGATGCACTTCACCTGGGGACAGAAGACAGGAGCTGTCACCTCTATGGGAGCAGCACTGACTGGACACAGCCCAAACCCACTGGGGTGTCCTGCAGTCCCTCCATCCCTGTGTCCTTCCAGGGGGTTCTGGGTGGACATTTTCTCCCAGGTCTGTTTCCCTGACATTTTGTTCCAGCCCCAAACCCAGCCTGTAAAGTCCTGGAAGGCTTCCCTGAGAGTCAGCAAAGCCCAGCTCCATCAGAATCCCTGGAATCCCCCAGCTCAGGGTCTAGGCTGCCCTTCACAGTGCCCACGTGGAATAGCAGCACCCTCTCATGAGTGCTGGAACCAAATCCTGCCCCAGCCTGTACCTGAGCCTCTGAGAAGGGCGTTTGCATGTTCTCCAGGAGACTGGCCAGGTCCTGCTCGCAGTATCCCATCACCAGGAAAATGCTGTTGGACACAAGGCAAGGTCAGAGCCTCCCCCAGCACAGCTTTGGCTGCTGAGGCAGCTCAGGCCTCCAGGGAAGGTTTGGGAGGCACAGGGAGGACAGACAGGGGACTCTCACCTCTCCAGGTGGTTTCCCACAACCACGTCCTTCAGCTCCACAATGTTGGGGTGCTGGAGCTGCAGGAGCAGGGTGATCTCCCGCAGGCTGCTGATGGGCATTCCTGGGAAGGGAGGGAGGAACACAGTGCTGCAGAACAGCCTGGAGGCAGAGCCAGGACAGAGCCACCCCTGTCCCCCCTGCTCCTCCATTACCATCCTTCTCGTTGTCCATCCGCACCTTCTTCAGTGCCACTGTCTCGTTGGTCAGCGTGTCCCGGGCACGGTCTGGGGACAGCACAGGCCACCTTGGCACCAGGACACACACCTGGCTTTGTCCCGACCCCACCTCAGCCCCCCCACTCAGCCACAGGGGGGAACTGTGGGGGCTACAGGCACCTCCCGACCCGAACCGTGCTGGGATTCCACACGGGGAATGGCTCCCACAGGGGAGGGCAGGGATGGACGGGATATCCGTAAGGAATCTTCCCTGTGAGGGTGGGCAGGCCATGGCACAGGGTGCCCAGAGAAGCTGGGCCGCCCCTGGATCCCTGGCAGTGCCCAAGGCCAGGCTGGACAGAGCAGCGTGATCTCGTGGAGGGCATCCAGTGGAAATGCCATCCCTACCCAGGGCAGGGAGTGGAAATTAACCCCGAGAGCCCTTCCCGGTCCCGCACGGCCTCTCCCGCCCGGGAAGCACAGCCCGCACTCACACACGATGCCGTACGTGCCCTCTCCGATCCGGTTCAGCTTCTCAAACTCCTTCACGCTGCGGCATCGTCCCAGCTGAAGCCAAAGAGCCGCGTTCAGCCCCGAGGGCTCCTCACCGGAACCCCCCGCCGGCCCGCAGCCCTCCCACCCCCCGGGACCCGCCGCACTCACCCGATCGGCCGCCGGGACCTCGAAGAAGCCGTCTCCGCACAGCCGCCGCAGCCGCAGGGGCTCCAGCTCAGGCTCGGCCGGTCCCGGTGCCGGTTCTGGCCCCGGTTCTGACGCCGCCTCAGCCGCTGCCATGTCCGCGCACGCACGCTATTATGCTGCCGCAGGCCCCGCCCACCCTCAAGCCCCGCCTACATGCATTAAGCTTCTGGAAACCGTTGTTAGAGAGGGACCAATAGCGACCCTGGCCTGTGATAACCCCGCCCCATTTAGCCCCGCCTCCTCACAGTCCCGCCCTCAGCCCCGCCCCGTGTCGGATTTTTGGCTCCGCCACTTCATGCCCGACTCCCCAGTGCTTCCCGCTGCCCACGTGACCTGGTCCCACCATCCCCGCTCTCGCGAGACTCAGCGTGCGCACCCCGGAAGCAGCGGCGGCGGAACCCGGAAGCGGCGGCGGAACCCGGAAGCGGCGGCGGCAGAATGGACGGTACCGGGGGGTTGGGCGGTACCGGCGCCTCTTGGCGGGGCTGGGGCAGCTCGTTAGGGGTGGGGCTGGGGGTGAGGGTCGGAGTCGGGACTGGCGGCCGGGAAGCGTGGGCGGGGTCGCCGGTCATCCGACACCGGTACCGGTCCCGTCGCTGAGTCTTTGCTCTCCTTCCTTTCCAGACACGCTCTTCCAGCTGAAGGTGAGAGCAGCGGAGGCCCTTCCGCCTCCTTTCCGTCCCGTACCGCCGGTCCCGGGGGAGTCCCGGGCCCTGTTCCGCCCGCTGGCCCGGCCTCACCCCTGCAGCGGGCAGGGGGTCGGGCAGCCGTGGCCAGTGGGAGGTGGCAGGGGTGGGACAGGTGGGCACTGGCAGGGTGGCACAAAGGGGAGCAGCTTCCCAGTGCCAGAGGGTGGGGTGGGATGAGATATGGGGAAGGGATTCCTGGCTCTGAGGGTGGGGAGGCCCTGGCACAGATGCCCAGAGCAGCTGGGGCGGCCCCTGGATCCCTGGCAGTGCCCAAGGCCAGGCTGGACAGGGTTTGGGTCACCCTGGGGCAGTAGAACTGTCCCTGCCATGGCAGGGTGGGGCTGGATGGGCTCTGAGTCCCCCCCAGCCCAGAGCAGTCCCTGACTGTCCCTGCTCTGCCCCGCTCTGCCCCACAGTTCACGGCTAAGCAGCTGGAGAAGCTCTCCAAGAAAGCCGAGAAGGACTCCAAGGCTGAGCAAGCCAAAGTCAAAAAGGTGTGTGGGGCCCATCCTGCCACTGCCATCCCCTCCTGCCCCCGTGTGGGGCTCATCCTGCCCTGCTCAGCTCCATGGGGCAGCTGCCGTCCCCTCCTGCCCCGCTGTGGGAGCAGGGCAGGGCAGACCCTGCTGGGGCGGGGGACATGGCTCACACAGCCCCACCAGCGGGGTCTGGCTGGCTCTGGGGTCACAGCAGGGCCGTGTCCTGCAGGGAGCCCACCCAGGGCTGCGTCCCACAGGCTCTCTGAGCATGGCAGCCCAGGGAGGGCTCTCTGAGCAGGCTCTCTGTGCATGGCAGTCCCAGGGGTCTCTCTGAGCAGGCTCTCTGTGCGTGGCAGGCCCTGCAGCAGAAGAACGTGGAGTGTGCCCGTGTCTATGCCGAGAATGCCATCCGCAAGAGGAACGAGGGGCTCAACTGGCTGCGCATGGCCTCGCGCGTGGACGCCGTGGCCTCCAAGGTGCAGACTGCAGTCACCATGAAGGGGGTAAGCTCCAGCCCCGGGGGGGTGTTCACAGGGCTCTCAGGAACAGGGGAGAGACGAGGATCTGTCTCTGTTGGAATTAAATACCAGTATAGCCAGATGGATCATGCCTGGGCTCGTCTGGCCCTTGCTGCTTGACCAAAGGCAGCAGCTGTGGTGGATTCACCCCAGAGACACCTTTGGCTGGCTGGGTGTGTGGTGGTTTTACCCCAGAGACACCTTTGGCTGGCTGGGTGTGTGGTGAATTCACCTCAGAGACACCTTTGGCTGGCTGGATGCTGCACCTGGATGCTTGGGACAAGTCCAGGCATGCAGGAGCTCAGGTTTCCCTCTGTGGAGAAGCTTTAAGGCGATGGTGAAGGAAAGGAGTCGCTTCTGATGGAGGGTTTGGATCCAGAGCTTTATTCTGGCCCTCAGGCCTCTGAATGCAGCACCAGCTCCCACAGAACTCCCTGAGCCCGTGGTTGCTGCTCCTTTGAACCCCGGGGAGAGGGGCAGGGAAGGGGCAGGGAGCCACCAACCGGGTACAGGAGGGGAGGGACAAAGGGACAAAGGACACCTGGATGGCCCAATGCCCCCCAGGGCTGAGAGGCATCTTTTGGACTCTGCCAATCACTCTGGAATGCCAGGACTGACAGACAGTGCTCAGCAGGGGTCAGGGTGGGGAAAGGAGAGGTGATTGGCACCTGGGGAAGGACCGGGAAACTGAGGCAAGCTGTGACATCACACTGACACGTGACTCCAGGTTTGGGAAGGCTGGTTTATTATTTTATTATATATACTGTATTAAAACTATACTAAAAGAATAGAAGAAAGGATTTCATCAGAAGGCTAGCAAGGAAAGGAAAAGAGGAATGATGATAAATTCTTGTGACTAACCAGACAGTTTGAGCCAGCTGACTGTGATTGGCCATTAATTAGAAACAACCACATGAGACCAATCCCAGATGCACCTGTTGCATTCCTCAGCAGCAGATAACCATTGGTTACATTTTGTTCCTGAGGCCTCTCAGCTTCTCAGGAGAAAAATCCTGCCAAAGGGATTTTTCAAAAAATATCACAGCTACCCATCCCCACATGGAGCTTCCCCTCTCTCTGCCTCCAGCCACCCCCTGGCACTGTAGGACACGAAACAACACAAGAGCACACAGCGCTGCTCTCAAGGTGGAAAAAGGGAAATTTATTTTCTGACTCTAACATTTATAGATTTCTAAAAGTGACAGTGGATTGGAGGGTGACAGTGCCACCTCTCCAATGACATTGGGCAAACCAACAGTCCATCAAATTTCTCCTCCTCCATAAAAGAATGCAAACCAATAAGTTATTTACAGAAAAGAAATAACAGAATTTACAGAAAGTGTATGAGAAAGTTTGCTACAAGAATGTAAACATCTAAAGGCTTAGAAAATCTTAAAAAATCAGGGTGACAATCCCCAGTGCCCCCATGTCCCCAAATGACCCCAGCAGGGCTCTGGTGGTCTCAGACCCCTCAGACAGGTTCATCCTACCTGGGATGGTGTCAGGACAATGCTCGGGTTTGTCTGCAGCCCTCAGAGCATCCCTGAGGGAATCTCCTCTTGCAGGTGACGAAAAACATGGCCCAGGTGACCAAGGCTCTGGACAAGGCCCTGAGCTCCATGGACCTGCAGAAGGTGTCGGCAGTGATGGATAAATTCGAGCAGCAAGTGCAGAATTTGGATGTTCACACGTCGGTGAGTGCTGGGCAGGCAGGAGACAGAGGGTGGGGTCCTTGCTGGGTCTGTGTCCGGCCAGGGGGACAGGGCTGTGTCTGTCCCAGGTCATGGAGGACTCCATGAGCTCGGCCACCACGCTGAGCACGCCGCAGGAGCAGGTGGACAGCCTGATTGTGCAGATTGCTGAGGAGAACGGGCTGGAGATCATGGACCAGCTGAGCCAGCTGCCCGAGGGGGCCTCGGCCCTGGGGGAGAGCTCTGTGCGCTCCCAGGAGGACCAGCTGTCCCGGAGGTTGGTGCTCTCCCTGCTCCTGGGCTTCCCAGGCTCCCTGCCTGGCCCTAAGGGGAGGAGCTGGCCCTTCCTGGGGCTCAGAGGGGCTCCCTGGCCCTTCCTGGGGGCTCAGAGGGGCTCCCTGGCCCTTCCTGGGGGCTCAGAGGGGCTCCCTGGCCCTTCCTGGGGGCTCAGAGGGGCTCCCTGGCCTCGCTGCCTGCAGCTGCTCCTGCTGCCCTGACCCGGCTCCCTGTGCTGCTCTCCCTGCAGGCTGGCTGCCCTGAGGAACTGAGCTGTTCCTGGGGCTGTGGATGGCACTGCTGGAGCAGGACCCCCTCCTGCAGCCCCCCCTGCCTCGGGACTGTTCTTGGGGGGTGACAGCCCTTCCCTGAGCCTGTGGCCATCCCGGTGGGAATGCTGTGCTGGATTCTGGGGGGCTTCGTTTGGGGGTGCTGCTGCTGGCAGAGCCCCACATCCTGTCTGTGGGGAACACTAAGGGGATTTGTCTCCCTGGTCTCGGGATGCTGCTCCCCAACCCCTCTGTCGTTCCCTGTCCCTGCCCAGAGCTGAGCTGTGGGCTGAGTTCCTCAGGGGCTGGCTGGGAGGAGCAGGAGAACCTGCAGGGGTCCCCAAATCCCGGCTGGGCGGGTCGGTGCCTTGCAGGAAGGGGCGGTGCCAGCGGGGTGTCCCCTCCCTCGCTGTCGCCGTCCCGGTGCCCTGTGCTGCTCCGCGTCCTCCCAGCCACACCCCCAGCCCCGTACCACGAAGTGCCCTTTGGAACACCCTCCCTGCCCAGCCCTGTGCGTGTCAATCCACACATTCCCCAGGCACTGCCAGCTGGAAATGGTTATCCCGGCCCTGACTGCCAGTGTGGACCAGTGAGGAGCCATGGCCAGCCCTGGGAGCAGATTGCAGCAGCTGTGGTGGCTGCAGACACGTCCCCAAATGTCCCCCTGCTGGGTGGGTGTGACAGGGAGTGCAGAACCATCCCGGAGCAGCTCTGCCTCCATCCCTGTGCCTCGTCCCTGGGTATCCTCTGTCCCCTTGCTGCTGGCACCGGGCAGGGGCTGCTCTCCGTGTCCCCTCCCGCTGCTCGTCCCTGTCCCTTGTCACCTTCCCGTGTTGCTGGAGCTGTTTGTGCCCCTCCCACGGCACTGCTGGATTGCTGGAAGCTCTCCAGGAAGGAAGTCCCGTTTCCTTTGGGTCTCCAGGAGGAACTGTCACCTCTGGGGGATGTCGTGGGGCCACCTGCCTGGCACAAACACTTCCTGCTGTGCTGATTGTTTTTCCTGAGTTCAGTGGCCTTGGAGCGTGTGGCTGGTGACACAGAGCCTTCCTCTCCACCGAGGAGGAGGAGGAGGCAGCTTTGGGCTACAGCAGAGCACTGGATCTTGTCCCACCTCTCGAGGGGCTGGGTGGGAAGCTGGGGGACCCCGGAGATTTGTGCCTGGCTCCCTGCACAGTGTCCCTGCAGCCCTGGGGCTCCAGACCTGCCCCCTGTCCCTTCCCCAGGCTGTCTCTCTGCGGTTTCATTGGTGGGGTTTTTTTTAAGCTTGTCTTATTTGCCTTCTTTTTGCCCAAACCGTGTCCATGCCCTTCTGTGGGTTTAAATAAACAATCTCTGAACACCCCAGTGTGTGTTGGGGGTGTGCATGCACACGGGGTCTGTGATCCCCCCTTGTCTGATTGTGTCCCCTGCCCTGGGCAGGACCTGGTGCCAGGGGCTGCCCTGGAGCTGAGGAGGAGGAGGAGGGAGGGACTGCTCTTGTTCCCAGAGCCTCTGCCCATGCCGGGAAGTGGCTCGGGGTGCCCACTCTGGGGATTCTGGAGGGCGAGGACAACCCCCTTCCCTCACTCCTGCAGGGACCTGTCCCTTTCATGTGGCCAAACGGGGGCACCAGGGTGAGCAGGAGCTCGGAGCAGCTGGAGCCCAGCTCCCTTCCCCATTCAGGCTGGGCCAGCCCAGCCCCCTGCACCGTTCCCCAGCCCTCGTGGGGACAAGCTGGGCCCCCCGAGGGGAGACCCCGGGCTTGTCACCGCACCGAGGTGGCACCACACCCATCCTGCCATCAGCACCTGCCCACAGCAGCCTCGATGGCAGGGACGGGGCTGAGCGTGCAGCCTTCCCTTCCCTTCCTTGTTCCCTTCCCTGCTCCCGTCCCTTCCCCATCCCAGCTCCCTGCCCCGTGCCCGGCTGGCAGGTGGCTCTGTGCCTCAGCCAAATCCCGAATGGCACAGGAAGATGGCTCCCCTTCTCCTGCCTGTTCTCCCGCCTCCGCTCCCAAGACAGGCTGTTCCTGAATGCCAGAGGAAATTGCTAAGGAGATAATTAAGTAGCCAATTAATTAGCTAATGATTAATGGAAGCATCCTGCGGAGGCAGCTCCGCAGCCGCCCTGGCCAGGTGCTGCCGGGATGTGTCACTCCCGGTGCCGTTACAGCTTCCCGGTGTGCGGGGCGGGCAACGCCGGGACCCCGCGGCTCTGCCCGGCCGGTGACACGCCGGGATGGCCGGTGACATGGGGGGTGCCCGATGACACGCCGGGATGGCCGGTGACATGCGGGGATGGCCGGTGACACGCCGGGATGGCCGGTGACATGCGGGGTGCCCGGTGACACACCGGGGGGCCGGTGACATCGGGGGTGCCCGGTGACACACTGCGGTGGCCGGTGACAGCGGGGGTGCCCGGTGACATGCGGGGTGCCCGGTGACACACTGCGGTGGCCGGTGACATGCGGGGTGCCCGGTGACACGCCGGGGTGACCCAGCATCCCCAGCCAGGACCCGGCTGTGCCGCAGAGCCGCACACGGACGCTTGCTCGCTGCTGCCGGCGCTGCTCGAGCCACGGTTTTATTTTGCCGGCAGGTCCGGCAGAAAGGAGCGCAGGATCGTGCCCTGCCCGGCGGGCCCGGGCACGGTGCCAGGGCCGCGGTGGCAGCCGGGCGCTAGGAGAGCACGGCCAGGAGCAGGGCCAGTGCCAGCGGCGGTGCCAGGGCTGCGGACGGGGCCCGGGCGGTGCCCGCGCCGCTGGAGTAGCCGTAGCTGGTTCTGCACGACCCCTCCAGCTCCTCGAAGGCGATGGGGGTCTCGTGGGCAGCCGTACCCTGCAGGCTCCTCTTCACCTGCCGTGGGGACAGGGTGGGCTCCCGCTGAGAGGGGCACGGAGCCCCTGCCACCCCGCCCTTCCCTGTGCCACCCCACACCATCCCATGCACATCCCATGTGTCCCCGTGCCTCCCCGTATCCCCATGAATTCCTGAGTGCCACATGCCCTGATGTTCCACCTGTGGCTGCTGCCCCAAGTGTCCCTGTGCCACGTGTCCCTGTGTCCCATACATCCCCATTCCTGATGCTCCCAGGGCCACTCGTGTCCCCACAGGTCCCTTGTCCTGTCCCTCCCTGTGCCCCTGTGCTTCCCATGCCCTGCTCACCTCCTCCACTCTGCTGAAGACCCGGAGCAGGTTCTCAGCCAGGGCTCCCCTCACCTCCTCCTCAGTCCAGTTCCTCGCCAGCAGCTCGGCCACCAGCATGGGATACTTGGAGACGTCCTCCAGGCCAGTGGGGACCCTGTGCCACCCCGCAGCTCACAGCTGGGCCACCCCCAGCACCCCCAGCTACCCACACAGGGTGCAGGGGCGGGTGCCCCCACCCCTCAGGAAGTGCCCATGGTGGGGTCACGCTGTCCCATCCCATCCCATCCCACACCATCACCCCCTTTACCCCGTGACCCCGTCGTAGTCCCCCCCGAAGCCGACAGCCTGGGCACCAGCCACCTTCTTCACGTGGTCCATGTGGTCTGTGGGGGGACACGGGGGTGAGCAGGGCAGGGGGGGTCACTGCCACTCCCAACCACCTGGGCACCCCCTCACCTGCCACGTCGGACAGCTTGGCCTTGTCACTGCAGGTCACATAGGCGTTGTAGAAGTTGACCATCACCAAGCTGCCCGTGGAGGCCTGGGGGGAAACAGCCCTGAGCCCCCAGAGCCCCCCAGAGCCCCCAGTGTCCCTGGCTGTGCCCCACGCTCACCACCAGCTGCAGCACGTCGTCGGGCACATTGCGGCGGTGCTGGCAGATGCTGTAGGCAGAGGAGTGGCTGAAGATGACAGGGGCCTTGGAGATGTTCAGCACCATCTTCATCGTGTCCACTGAGACGTGGGCCAGGTCCACAATCATGCCCAGGCGGTTCATCTCCTCCACCACCATCTGCAGGGACAGGGGACAGGGCTGGGGGGCTGACGGGGCATGGGAGGGGTCCCCTCTGGGCATGTCTGGAGCTGCTTGGGTGGCTTTTGGCTGGGGGGACAGAGGGATGGATGGATGGATGGATGGATGGATGGATGGATGGATGGATGGATGGATGGATGGATGGATGACAGATGGATGGATGGATGATGGATGGATGATGGATGGATGCATGGATGGATGATGGATGGATGGATGGATGGATGATGGATGGATGGATGGATGGACGGATGATGGATGGATGGATGGATGACAGATGGATGGATGGATGGATGATGGATGGATGGATGGATGGATGGATGGATGATGGATGGATGGATGGATGACAGATGGATGGATGGATGATGGATGGATGGATGGATGGATGGATGGATGGATGGATGGATGGATGGATGGATGGATGGATGGATGATGGATGGATGGATGGATGGATGGATGGATGGATGGATGGATGGACGGATGATGGATGGATGGATGGATGACAGATGGATGGATGACAGATGGATGGATGGATGATGGATGGATGATGGATGATGGATGGATGGATGGATGGATGGATGGATGGATGGATGGATGGATGGATGGATGGATGGATGGATGATGGATGGATGATGGATGGATGGAACACTGCACCCAACATGCGGCCAGTGGGTGCCAGTACCACATTCCTCCAATGCCACTGCTCCTGGACACCACTGATGCTATTCCTCACCTTTCCAAAGGGTGAGAGGCCGTGGTGCACAGGTTCTTCATCGTTGGTGTCCACCAGCCAGTTGTCAGCCCTGCAGAGCAGGGAGAGCATCAGAGTGGCCACACCTCTGACCACATCCCCCCGTGCCAGCACTGCCACCCTCTGTGCCCCCGGGGGGCCCTACCAGGGGGTGTTGCAGCTGTGGGTGAGGGTCATGTAGCGGGCACCCAGGCGGTACAGGGTGCGCAGGACACCCAGGCTGCTGTCGATGGAGTGGCCACCCTCCACCCCGATCAGGCTGGCCACCTTCCCACTCTGGAACGCCTTCCGGATGCCTGTGGGAGGGCGGGGACATCAGCGGGGGCGGGCAGGCCCCTCCTCACCCTCGTGGTGCCCATCCCCGCTGTGCCCGTCCCCATGCCCGCTCACCGCTGCTGTCGGTGACACAGACGAAGGTCTCGGGGTACAGGTCACACATGCGCTGCACCACGTCCATCTGCTCCAGCGTGCGCCTCACCGCGTCCTTGTTCTGCGTCTCGCAGGGCACGAACACCGACCAGAACTGCCCGGGCACCCCATCAGCACGGGCACCCCATCAGCACGGGCACCCCAGCAGTGTGGGCACTGCGCACCCCACTGCCCAACCCCATGTCTCTGCCAGTCCTGGTGCTGCCCCAGGACCCCCAGTGCTCACCCTGGTGCCCTCCCTGGCACCCCTGCCCTCCCCAGTGCCCGTCCCAGTGCTCCCACCTGCCCGCCCACGTGCCCCTGGCGCAGTTTGGGGATGTTGGTGTGGGTGTCGTTCAGCAGGGTCAGGTTGGCTGCTGGCAGCCTCAGCTGGTTGTTGAACTTCTGAAGGAGCTGCCAGGGCAGGTCGTTGTGCCTGGGCAGGGACAGGGTGGGCACTGAGGAGTGACCTGGCCCTCTGCCCACTCACCCTCGGGCTGCCCACCCTGCTGGCTGGCCACACACACAGTCCCCTCATCTGGCTGTCATTCCATCCATCCATCCATCCATCCATCCATCCATCCATCCATCCATCCATCCATCCATCCATCCATCCATCCATCCTCCATGCCCCCCAGTCCATCTGTCCCCCCACCTGTCCCCTCAGCCACAAGCCCCCCAAGCAGCTCCAGCCCAGAACTGCAGACAGGTCACTCCCAGGGGACAGTGCCATGTGGGACCCCCCAGAGGATCCTCCCCTGCACCTTCCCAGCCCATCATCACCCTCACACCCAGGGGAGCCAACCCAACACCCCTTCGACAGGGATGTCACCGCAGGGACATCCTGGCACGCACATCCCACACCCAGCAGTGCCACTGGGGAAGTGCCAGGGTCCGGGCTGGTGCCACTTCCTGCTCCTGTCATGGTCCCACATCCCCGCTCCCCCTGCCCTGCTCCGTGTTCCACAAGGGAGTGCTGCAGAGGACCCGAGCCTCCCGAGGCTCCCGAGAAGGGACCAGGGACATCACTCAGCATTGAGCAGGAACTTCCCCCAGGGCAGCCCAACCCCGCTTCCCGTACCCTGCCCGCTCCCGCCGGGCTGCGGCGCCGGGGATCCCCTCGGAGCATTGACGGATTGACAGTGCCACGCGATCCCCGGGAAATCTGTCCCCTGTCCCTACACAGCCCTGGGGTGCCTGGCACGGGGATCCCCTGGGAGAGTTGCTCCCTGTTCCCGCACAGCCCCGGGGTGCCCGGCCCCGGAATGCCCCCGCGGGCTGTCCCAGCAGGGTTTCCCAGCTGGGGTTTTCCCACACCGAGGGAGCAGCCGCGCACGCTGCGGGGCCAGGTGACCTTTGCTCACCCATCGATGACCGGCGTGGTGCTCATGATGCGCTCGGCCGCCTCCAGGTGCTGCTGTCCGGTGCTGGGCAGTGCCAGCGCCAGCACCAGCACCCACAGGCTCCCACCGGGCATCTTCTCCTGCTGGCTGCTGCTGGGGACAAGGGGGGACCTGCCACCCCGGTGAGACCACACGCACTGGGATGGCCGCTCCGCGCTCCTCCGTCCCCTCCCGCTGTCAATGAATAACCAGGAGGGAAGCGTTTCCCCTCCCTGGCTGCCCTGTGCCCGCTTGGCAGTGCCAGGGCTCCCTCCCGGCCTCCCCCAGCCCAGCCCCGGTGGCCGGGCCGTGCCTCGGCCTCTCCTCCGAGCCGCGGGGACGCTCCCAGTCC